>NC_092145.1:82212709-82514959 GCF_043159975.1 Macaca nemestrina
GTAAGTCATGGAAGCAGATATATTGTAGTGGTTTAGAGCAAAAACTCTGGTGCCTGAATGCCTGGGTTCAAAAACCAGCTCTGCCACTTAATAGCTCTGTGATTTTGTACAGATTTCTTAACCTCTCTGTATGGTAGTTTCCCTGTCTGTAAAATAGGATTAGAAATAATACCTGTTATGAATTATTATGAGGGTCAAATGAGCTAATACATGTGAAATACATAGAACAGTGCTCTATTCTGAATAAAGTGCTCAATAAATGTTGGCTGTTGTCATCATTATTATCATTCTCATTCATGGAGTAGATAAAATTTAAGCTCGCCTTTAAAGAATGGCTATGAAGCCGGGCGCGGTGGCTCACGCCTGTAATCCCAGCACTTTGGGAGGCCGAGACGGGCGGATCACGAGGTCAGGAGATCGAGACCATCCTGGCTAACACGGTGAAACCCCGTCTCTACTAAAAAATACAAAAAACTAGCCGGGCGAGGTGGCGGGCGCCTATAGTCCCAGCTACTCGGGAGGCTGAGGCAGGAGAATGGCGTGAACCCAGGAGGCGGAGCTTGCAGTGAGCTGAGATCCGGCCACCGCACTCCAGCCTGGGTGACAGAGCGAGACTCCGTCTCAAAAAAAAAAAAAAAAAAAAAGAATGGCTATGATGTAGACATGTAGAAAGGTAACTTTCAGGCACAAGTAAGTACATGACAAAAGACATACTTGCAAGAAAATACAAGGTGAGTGAGGTGAATAATGGAGAGTTCAGTTTGCCTATAGAATAATATAGGTTAAGTTGTTATTGGAAAATAAGATTTTAAAGGTAGGCCACAGTCAGATTACAAAGCACTTTGGATCACAGCCTAAGAATATTAAGTGTCTCTAAAGACAATGGAGGGATGTAAAAGGTTTTTGAATTAAGAAGTAACTTTATCAAAACTATTTCCCTAAGGAAAATTAATTTGATGGTTACGTGTATGAAGGATTGGAGAGGGAAGAGACTTGAGGCAGGGAAACTGATTAGGAAGCGATTGGTATAATCCATGAAGGTGGTCATAAGGGCTAGATTAGAGTACTGCAGTGGGAGTGGAGAGGAAGGAATAGGAGAGAGATTGGTGGAAGACTGGTAATTGGAGAAGAACAGGAAAAGGGAGGAATCTGAAAGGGTGACTTTCAAATTCCTCAGTTTTGAACATGGGTAACTGAAAAGATGGACATCATTAACAGAGATAGGGAATAGAAGAGGTAAGATGACAAGTTTAGCATGGTCCAAATGTAGCTGTAAATCACAGCTGACTTCTCTTCACAAATTGACATATCTAATCCTAAAATGTATCCAGAAATCTGACCCAGAATAGCAAAAGCAATCTTGAAACAGAAGGACAAAGTTAGAAAACTCAAACTTCTCAACTTTAAAACTTACTACAAAACTACAGTAATCAAAGCTGTGTCGTGCTGGCATGAGGACAGACATATAGATTAATGGAACAGAGTTCAGAGTCCAGAAATTAACCCCCACATTTATAGTCAATTGATTTTACACAAAGGGGCCAAGACCATTCAATAGGGGAGAGGACAGTCTTTTCAACAAATGATGATAGGACAACTGGATGTATCAATATATAAAAGAATAAAGTTGGACCCTTACCTCACACCATACATAAAAATTAATTTAAAAATAGATCAAAGACTTAAATGTAAGAGCTAAAACTGTAAAACTCTTAGATGAAAACATAGATGTAAATTTTCATGATGTTGGAATAGGAAGTGGTCTCTTGGATATGACACCAAAAACAAGCAAAAAAAGAAGAAATAGATAAACTGAATTTCATCAAAATTTAAAACTTTGTGCTGCAAAGGACACTATCAAGAGAGTGCAAAGATAATCCACAGAATGGGAGTAGATATTTGCAAATCGTGTCTGATAAGAGACATATTTAGAATAAGAACTCTTACAGCTCCATTTTAAAAGATAACCCAGTTTAAAATGGGCAAAGGGTTGAAATAGATATTGTTTCAAAGAAGATATACAAATATCCAATAAGCACGTGAAAAGATATTCAACTTTATTACTAATCAGAAAACTGCAAATCAAAACCACAGTGAGATACTACTTCACACCCACTAGGATGGTTATAATTAATTTAAAATGAAACAAAACAAAAAATAACAAGTGTTGGTGAAGATGTGGAGAAATTGTAACCTTCATATATTGCTGATGGGGATGTAAAATGGTGTGGCCACTGTGGAAAACAGTCTAGCTGTTCCTCAAATGGTTAAACATAGAGTTGCCACATGACCCAGCAATTCTACTCCTAGGTATATATCCCCAAGAGAATTGAAAATGTGTCTACACAAAACCTGTACATGTATATCTGTAGTAGTATACTATAGTGGCATTATTAATATCAGCCAAAAAGTGGAAATAACATCAACCGTTAAATGGATAAAATGTGGTCTATCCATGCAATTGGATATTATTCAACCATAAAAAGGAATGAAGTACCGATACATGCTACAACACAAATGAACCTTCAAGACAGTCACAAAAGAAAGCATTATATGATTCCACTGATATGAAAGGTCAAAATTAGACAAATTCATAGAGACAGAAAGTATATTAGTGATTGCCAGGGGCTAGGGGTTGAAGAGTGGTGGGAATAGATAGTGACTGGTAATGGGTTCAGGGTTTCTTTTGAGGACAATGAAAATATTCTAAAATTCATTGTGATGTTGTGTGCACAACTCTTTGAATATGCTAAAAGCCATTGAATTGTACACTTTAAATGAGGGAATTGTATAGTATATGAAGGTCAATAAACTTATTTTTAAATTACTTTTAAAATATATATATTTTTTACTGGAACTGTAGCCCCTGATAACTAGCTGCAGATTCTTTAGTAGAATCAACTGTCAGTTGCTTCTAAGAAGTTTGAAAAAGATAACAGAGAAAAGGCTTTTGGATATGGTAATCTAGAGGTCTCTCTACCTTTAAGAGAGCAATTTCAGGAGAGCAGTAGGATCAGATTCTGGATTGCAAGAAGTATGTATAGGTGGCCAGTATGTGGATAAGTTGGACAATGCTGAGAAGGGGAGGGATAGATGGGCAACTTGTAACTTATAACCTACAGGAACTGAATCAGCAGGAATTCAGGGACTGAAGATGTAAGAAAAGAGCTCATTGGTGATACATGACCCTTAAAGCAACAAAAGAGGATTTAGTGCTTAGAGGGATAAATTAAGCTGGAAGGGGAGAAGAAATATGATGGAGGACATTTTCAGGTAGAGAAAAGAGGTAAAGAAAGGTACTCATTACACGTAGCTTCAACCAGTTCTGTCCAGTATGAGGCAGAAAAATTTGATCCAGAAAGATACACGACAAACTTAATCAGCAGTTACCTCTGGGGTGGAAGTTGAGATGGAAACAGGGAGATTTTTCACTTTTATTTGATAGACCTTTATTTATTTATTTATTTATTTATTTATTTATTTATTTATTTGATACTGTGTCTCACTCTGTTGCCCAGGCTGGAGTGCAGTAGTGCGATCTCAGCTCACTGCAACCTCCGCCTCCCAGGTTCATGTGATTCTCCTGCCTCAGCCTCCTGAGTAGCTGAGATTACAGGTGCCTGCCACCACGCCCAGCTAATTTTTGTATTTTTAGTAGAGACAAGGTTTCATCATGTTGGCGAGGCTGGTCTCAAACTCCTGACCTCAAGTGATCTGCCCACCTCGGCCTCCCAAAGTGCTGGATTACAGGCATGAGCCACCGTGACTGGCCATGTTTAATTTTTTATATCAAGAATGTCCTCTCATTATATTTGTATTTTTCAAAAATTAGACTAGCTGCTGTATGAAACGTAATTCTTCATCACTTGGAGGTAAAGTGAAAGATGGCCAAGCTGTAGAGAGTGTGTGGCCCATATTAATCACTCAATTAGTGTTTGTAGAATTTGTTGAATTGGAGTTATAAGCATAAACTCTAATGGAAACAATTCACTTGATTTCTCAGCTTCCTCCAGCAGAACAGAGAGAAAACTCTGATGGTGTGGTTCATCCAAGGGCTTAAGGACTGACAAGGCAAAAATGGCAAAGGTGTGAGGGAACTAGGGTGCTAAAGTAAGTTTTCAAAATGACTAATTATATTCTCCAGAATGAGTAATGAAGCATATGAAGTCAAAAGATAGGCTGACCTGGGCATGATGGCTCACACCTGTAATCCCAGCATTTTGGGAGGCCAAGGTGGGAGGATCACTTGAGCCCAGGAGTTCGAGTCTAGCCTGGGCAACAAAGTGAGACCCCCATGTGTACCCCCAAAAATTTTTAAATTAGCTGGATGTGGTGGCCTATAGTCCCAGCAACTTGGGAAGCGGAGATGAGAGGACTGCTTGAACCCAGGAGGTCAAAGCTGTAGTGAACCATGATCATGCCACTGATCTCTAGCCTGGGCGAGAGACTGAGACCCTATCTCAAAAGAAAAAATATTTATACAATGGTGTACTTTAAAAATAGGGGGAAAACAACTAGGGAATAGAAGTTACAGTAAGAATAAACAGGAAATGCAATAGGAATTGGAAAGATAGAAAATTGTAGATGGAGAAAGTAGTTCAGAGTTCAGGATCTTAGAAGAAGAGCAATTCCAAGTGCTTCTTTATCAGGCCCCAAAGTGTGTCTATGATTAGGAATAAAGTAGAGTGCAGGTGGACATCACTATTGTTGAAAAGATAAAGAAACTGTGATGTTAGAGAGTTAGGACAGGCATAGGGGAAAGAATAGATCTCTTGTTCAATACTGTGAACCCATTGCCCAACCTAGTACCTATAGTAGGCATTCAATTAACATTTGTTGAATGAATGAATGAAATGAGTGAATGAATGAATATTATAGCATTTATCACAATTACTTGTTTTCCTGTTTTCTTCCCCTAATGGACCAGAAGCTTCTTGAGTCTTGCTTATTTCTGTGTCTCTAGTTTTTGAATCAAGGTTTGAGTGAGGGAATGAATATTGAACTGCAGAAAATGATGACAAGGAAAGGGAGAATGAGAAAAATTGTGAACGAGGTGCTAAAATCCCCAAGGGAGGTGAAAGATAAGAACTTTGATAGTATTTGAGTAATATTATCAAATGACATTGACTCAAAAGAGGGAGCGATTGACGAGAGGAAAGAATGTTAGATTTGGAAGTGGCAATAGGAAAAATAATATTCCAATTTTTCTTTTCCCATCCTGGGAATTCTGGAGGAATTGACACAGTGTTTTCTTCTTTGATGCTCCACTCCTACTCTGTCAATTAGCCCTCCCAATTTTTTCCAAATTTACCTTACCTTGCTTCCTGCTGCCATTATGACTAGAATGCTTCAATACCCTTTTTGCCAACCCCTGTGGGGTTGACTTTGTCACTTTGACCTTACATGCAACAGCAAAAAGCTAAGTTCCTAAGCATAATTTTTCAGCAACATTAGTACTTACCTCATACTTCTCCAATGGTTTCCATTTGACTGTCAAATCAAATGAAAACTTCCAGTCTTGAATTTAAAAGTGTTCACCATCCAGCCCTCTGTAAGCTGCCCTTACTTCAGTTGCTTTGAAGTTTGCACTATGTACAAAATGCCCTACCTTTCTCAAAGCTTCTTATCAACATTTTCAATACCCATCCAGAGCCCTCTTTATCAGAACTCCTTGAGGACTTATTTTCCCTACGTGGCTGTAATCAAAACAACTACTCCAGAAACACCTGCCTGCCTTTATCCTTTCCTCTCTCCTAAATACCAAACACTCACAAATGTTATATGTATATGCTTTTCTTGTGTGTCATTCTCTATTACCCCATCAATTCTACCATATAAATTTCTCCCAAATCTGTCTCTTCCTCCTTATCCTTGCTGTCACTGGCCTGGATGGTTGCAAAAGCCCTCATCAACCTTCAGGGTATCCTACAATAGAGCTTCAGTATCTTTAAAATGGAAATCTAATTATGCCTTCAAAGCACACACACACAGATGCACACATGCACCCATACAATGTTTGAGACATTTTGTACCCTTTAAGCAAAAGTCCAAACTCATTAGCCTGCCGGGTATATATAGCCCACGTTTACCTCTCTGGCCTCATCCCACCACTCCTGCTGTCAAGCCTTCATGCTCCTGGGTGCATACTTCCTTCTCTGGACTTAGTCCCCTACCAGTAACCCCACAGTCATCTCTGCCTCCAAATTCCCTATCGTCACCCTACATACCTATAAATTTCTACACTTTTAAAAAAAACTTTTATTGCACAATAATCACAGATTCACAGAAGGTTGCAAAAAAATGTATAGGGAAGTCCCAGGTACCCTTCATCCAGCCTCCCCCAATGTTGACACCTTATACAATTATATTACAGCATCAAAATGAAGAAGTTGATATTGGACATTGGTACAAGCCATGGAGCTTATTTAGATTTCACCAACTATACATGCATGTGTGTGTGTGTATGTGTATGTGTGTGTGTGTAGCTCTATGCAATTTTATCACACATGTAGCCTTGCATAACTACAACCACAATCAAGATACAGATCAGTACCATCATCACAAGGCTCCCTCATGCTATGCCTTTGTAGTTACATCCATCCCTAACCCCTGGCAACCAACTAATCTATTCTCCATCTCTGTAATTATTATTTTGCAAATGTAATATAAATGGACTCATGCAGCAGACAATCTTTTGAGATTGGCCTTATTGACCCGGCATAATTCCCTTGAGAGCCATCCAGATTTTTTTGCATGTATCAATAGTTTGCTCCTTTTTATGAATAAACAATATTCCAGTGGCATGGTTGTACCAGTTTGTTTAACCATTTATCTGTTGAAGTGCATCTGGGTTGTTTCCAATGTATGGCTATTACAAATTGAGCTGCTATCAACATTCATGTACAAGTTCCTACACAAAAATCAGTCTTAAATTATCTGGAATACATTGCCCAAGAGTACAATTACTAGGTCATATGGTAAATCTATTTTTAGTTTTGACAGGAACTGCCAAACTATTTTCCAGAGTGGCTACATCATTTTATGTTCCCACCAGCAAGATATGTTTATGATCTGGTTTCTCCACATCCTTACCAGGAATCATTGTTACCATTTTTCAGTTTAGCTATCTTGAGAGTTGGCTCACTGTAGTTCTCATCTTTTAGGACCTAAGTCAAGAGTTACTTCTATAGAGCCTTTTTAAAATCCTCAGGAAAAGTTGATTATTCCCTACTCTGTGCCATTTCTGACACTTCATTTATCGTTGTATTTTAATTATTTATTGACATAGTCTGTGTCTTTCCCTCTATTTCCGAGCTACATGAAGCTAGGGGTTGTGTCATATTCATCTTTGTTCCTCCAGCATCTGGTACAGTTACATGCTGGGCACACAGTGGATGCTCAGAAAAATGTGTGGTAAGTGAGGGAAAGAATGAATGAACAGAACATTAGTCTTGTTGCCTCCCCCCCTCCTCCTCCTTAAGCTAGAAACCTTTTTAGAACAGACATCACGCCTTCCTCTGTGTCTCCCAGCAGCAGCTAATAGGGTGCTCCGTACATGTAGATGCTCAATAAATGTCGTCTAAACTATTCAGTTAGCTTATCTTCCCTCTGCACCCAGGAGATAAGCATATGAAAGAGAGAATAGGCCCAAGTATCCTTGTATTAAGGATCATATGTCATTATTTTTATAATATTCTTATAATCTCTACGATCACTCAATATTCTTCTGTGTAGATGAGAAATCAAAACAAAACAGTCCTTTGAGTCAAAGAATGCCTCTGTGGGTGAGCACTATTCAATAATTTCAGTACCCTTGTTACATATGGATTTGGGAGGATGGCTTTTTATGTCCCTGAATTCCTTTTGCATTTTCAGAAAGATCTGGGATATTTCTAGTCTTGCTGCACTGGTGTAATTTGACATGTTGATTATGAAGAGGTCATTAACCTCAACATTTTTGATCACTTTTTGACTCTGTATTTTCTCAACTCTGATGTATGTTAATTTGCACTTGTTTATACGTCTCTGTAAGAGTTATTCAGGCCCTTGAGGGCTGGTATATATTCTGTCTGGAAAGTAGATTGTAAGCCCCTTGAGAGCAGAGACTTTATAACTCCTAGGAATGTATTCTGGACACTGTCAGTGTTCAATTAATGATAATACTGAAAGCTTGACTAAGGTCGTCTGTCACATTGACATCTTCCTTTTCATCTACAAGTGTTCTATCAAAAAAAAAAAGGTAGGTTGACGAGGTAGCATTGAATGATTCTATCCAAAATTATGCTCATTGTTACACTACAATTTGTTCTTTAGGGTGCTTTCAGATTTATAATTTTAGATCAGTTGTTACAGTTCCCTTCCCTATAATACCCTGGTTACATATGCATTAGGGAGGATTGCATTTCATAACCTGTTAGTCCTTTTGCATAATAAAAACTTACCTGATAACATCTATGCTTGTAAAGCATGTAATTCTTCTCCCCAGCCCCCACTGAGAACCAGGTGATTAAACTCCAAGTATGGTCCTAATCTTAAATAATCAGAAAGAACCCTTAACGACTATTCAGTATATATTTTATTTCCCCAGATTTTAAAATGGACTAAATGTGTATACTATGTCCTATGGCTGTTGAAGTTAAATTAATATGAATATTTCAAGGAAGTCTGAATTTTAAAACAGAAGGACAGATGTGTTCATTGATGAGGGTGGAAGTAGAGGGAATTATTTTGCAAGTCAGGTTTATTAAGGTATCATTTACATATAGTCTGATTCACCCTTTTTAGGTGGAAAGTTTGATGAGTTTGACAGGTTGTGTTTTTTTCCCTTAACTATTTGCTAATTCAGTTATACCTCTAACTTGCCCCACCACCACCACTACCCCTAGACCAAACTGACCTATATTTTTCTGATATTTTGTATCCTTTCTATTTTATATAGTGTACTAAAGGAAGTATACCAAGCCTTTAATCCCAAAGCAGTGGTCTTACAGTTGGGAGCTGACACAATAGCTGGGGATCCCATGTGCTCCTTTAACATGACTCCAGTGGGAATTGGCAAGTGTCTTAAGTACATCCTTCAATGGCAGTTGGCAACACTCATTTTGGGAGGAGGTGAGTATAGAGGAAGATTACCAGGAGAATTTGTTGACCTTCCTCCACATTTTGTACATTGGCACTGAACTTGGAAAACTTGGCTTTCTTGGATTGGATAATACCAACCTACCTGAAGCCCAGAAGCCTGAGTCAATAAAATCTGCCACCTCCACAGTTCAGCATAAGAAAATACTCTGACATACTTCTCAGCTTAGCATGTGCATTGACTTCTTGGCACTCTAAAGTCTAAATTTCAATTCCTGAAGCAAAGATCCTCTGGTTAAAGGTTACCTCGAATCTTAAGAATATAGGATGTTAACCCCAGTAGACTGATCCATCTTCTCTCAGTGTAGTATTTGATTTTCAGTTCTAGTAATCATCTTTTGGGAACATGTCACTGAAATTCCAACTCTACTTGTATGTAAGTAAACACACAAATTAATTAAATAAGCTGAATTCAAGAATGACTCTTCCCCCAAAAAGCGTGGATTTGTTATAGTGAAGTAAAATTGAGAGATCTGTAGTCTCTTGGGCATTCTTGCCTTTGGTGTGTGCTGATTATTTGTATTACTTAGCCAAAAGGAAGCCCAGTCTATTCAGTAGAAGCATTTATACATTTGAGAATGGAACTTGTCACAACATCTACCACCTTTAAAGATGTCTTGCTTAAAATCTTCTGTCTACCTACCTAGCATAATCTTTATTTCATTGGATGAATAGATTGGTGTGTTAAAATAACATGGTCAAGCAGATTGAGCTTAAAATGCATATATTATAGAAGAGCTAATTGTTGGTTGCTTTGTCAACCTGTTAGAGGAAATTGTGGGGAGGCCTTATTAAATGAGTGGGCATTCAACACAAGTACACAAGCCTGGTCCTTTGGCAGCCTCAAACTCTAGAAGGCTCAAAATTAAAGGTACTTACAAGAGACAACCTCTTATGAAAAGCTGGCAAGAAATATATTAACTTCAACTGAAGAAAAAGATAAAATTGATAAGTACTGTGTGACATATTACTTTCCTTGACAGCACTAAGGATGGTGATTATGATACTGGTACAGCTAAGGAGGGGGAGAGACCTTTCTACTATATACATCAGGTTAGAACCTGACTTTTGTTTGAGGCTATAGTCTTTACATTAAAAGTCTATTAGCATGCTCTAAAGCCTTTTTGCTTTCTTAGCCCAAAGTTTTGACATTTGAATATATAACTCTTCTTAGGAAATATGTGTATTCCTGAAAATGCTTGTGCATAAATGGAATTTTTGCAAATCAAATCATATTGTATATGTACCAGAGATAGTTTACTACCTAAGCAAAACCTATAGTGACCTTTTTTGAAATTAAATACACCAAATAAGTTTATCTTATAAATTCGAGTTTTTCCATGTCGGGAGTATTTAAAGTAATACCTGTACTATTTAACTGAAATTCTCAGCCCCTATTAACACACAGTTCGTAAAGAGAGCCACATCCCCAAGCTTCAGTGGACCCCATTGAGGCCTAAAAGACATACTCAAAGCATCCGTGACCTTTCAAATAGTAGAAAAGCTTAAGAAAAGGGTGACCATATGTCCTAGTTTATACATGTTATCCCAGTGTAATGATTAATAGTGCCCTCTTTTACTTTTAAAAGTATACCATTTTGTATGATAATTTATATGGTCACCCTATCTAAAATCGACCAGATTCTGTTTCCCTTAGGCTGCATTGAGATTAGGAAATCATTCCATTTTACCTTTATACTCTTAGAATTTAGCTAAAGGCCAATGTTTGAATGCTTGCATGGCAGAGCACATCTATTTAGCACAAAAATATGCTGATTATTAGCCAGTATAATATGGCTGTTGGGTGATTGTGACAGGACCTGATGAGATGGGTCAGAGCATCCATCAACGGTCCCTTCCTCATCTCACTCTCTTTGATCTCTGCCACCAGGCCTATGTTTTGTGGCAAAAAGGAATGCTGATATTAAAAGAAGGAAGTCTGTTTTTGTCAGCATTTTCCTTTTCTGTTTCCTGGGTTTTTAGGGCTAGATCTGCCAATAGTTTTAAAATACAAATCACATTCAGCAGTCATTTTATAGAATTGTTGCAAAATTCATCACAGAAATCTTTCCATTGGGTAGATCACCTCAAGAGATCTGGATTCCAGAGATCTGAGTCTTGCTGATGGCTCTTGATGGAACTGAGGAGTTTGGATTCCTCAGGTACATATTTTTGGAGAGATGAGAGCCTCTTTAATCTTTGCAGACCTCGGACTGCCCAGTTTTACACTGTGCATGATTTGACTGGTCCACCAAAGTCTGCCTAATAGGTGGTTTAAAAATATCACAAAGGGATATTTAGGGGAAATTCTGCAATTTGAGGTTGTCTTTTATTAAAACATTTTTCTCTCTTTCTTTACCCTCCTTCCCTCTCCTGCTGTTTTGTGACTATTCTTTCCTAACTTCACAATTCTTGATGGAGACAGGAGGCTATAACCTTGCCAACACGGCTCGATGCTGGACATACTTGACCGGGGTCATCCTAGGGAAAACACTATCCTCTGAGATCCCAGATCATGAGGTAAGTAAGGCTCTGACAAGTCCTCTCTTCTTTAAGGGGAAGAGCTGAGTCATTCCACCTAATCAAAATCACGTCCTCACCACTCAATACCGTTTTGTTGAGAGACACTTCAATAACAATAACACACTGTCTTGGCAGAATAGTGGACTCTTGTTCCAAAATATCCAAGACCTTCTGCCTTTTTTTTTTTTTTTTTTACAAGAGATCTCAAAGGCCAACCAACTTTAATTTCTCAATTAATTACAGAGACTGTGGGAAGGGGTCACCTGTTCACACAAAGAATTCTTTGGAATATGTGCATATTTTTATCCCCTAGCCTCAAAAAGGAAGGGGCTATTTTTTAAATGTGAAAGCTGGATTTTCATCTATTTTTTAAAGAAGTTTCATAGGTGGTATGTGGCACATGTTCTTTGGTGGTAGTCCTGATCTCTCAATTTTCTTTGACCAATGTAAAATTCAAGGAACCCATAAGCGCTACAAACACCATTGCTGGTGTTTTTCTAGCAATTAGTGGCACACAGAGGCTGGAATGGGACCATCCAAAATGTGAAACATCATTTGAGCCCTTGCCATTTTCTTTAGTCATACAAGATGGGCTTTATGTTTTCCAAAGCAAAGATGTCTGTTCTAGTTTTCCCAAAACAAGTTCACAGAAAGCTGTCTGGGACCTGTGAGTGTGCTGATAATCCCTAATCCAAAGGCGTACCTTTGTTCCTACCTATCACCCCAGTTCCCCTGCAAGCAGGAACCATGTTATAGATTAAGATGTATAACTACAGACCTTAGACTGGATAACTTAAAATAACAAACGGGTACATGCAGCCCCACCTTCTCAAGCTATTTCCCAAGGATTAGGGATGCCGCTTTAGTTTTAATGTTATGAATTCTGACAGATACAGTAGCTGTACACTTGGGAGCATGATGCTTTTTAAAGTTGCTATTATTTTTTAAAAATTAGAAACAACTTAAACTAATTTTCTTCCAATTTTCTCCTAACCTCAGGTGAGGTACAATATGTATCTCAGAAAAACCATTCAATATGTCTAGAATACAAATAGAAGGTACACTATAATTTGAGACAATTTGCTGATGTCAGGGTTAATAGAAGTCTCTTTTCTTGGTTTGTCTTACCTTTATTCAGTATTTGGAAGCTTAATGAAATATAAAGGTAAGTGCTGTGAACAAATGTAATCGCTGTTATTGCTGTGGGAATATCTCAGATTGCATTGTAATTTAAAGCTCTAAGACTTTATAAACTGATCAAGTTATGTCAGAAACAAGTTTTAAGCTGTAGAAGCCTGAACTGAGAATAAATGCTCTATTCCTGAGAAGCAAAAGCAAATCCAAAGTTTCATCTGTGTTAAAAGATTGATAAATTTTTAATAAAGATGAATACTGCCTCTGGTACGTGGAGAAGCTATGGGCCTGAATGGGTGTGGGCTGGGCCTTATAAATAGATGTTCTGTCTTTATACTGAAATATTCTGTAAGATTAAATGAGATATAATGTATGTCAAGTGCCTAACACATAGTCCCCTGGAACCTAATAGGCACTTTAAAAATGCAAGTTCTCGGCCGGGCACGGTGGCTCACACCTGTAATCCCAGCACTTTGGGAGGTCAAGGTGGGCGGATCACTTGAGGTCAGGAATCTGAGACCAGCCTGGCCAACATGGTGAAACCCCATCTCTACTAAAGATACAAAAAATTAGCTGGACGTGGTGGTGCACGCCTGTAATCCCAGCTACTCAGAAGGCTGAGGCAAGAGAATCGCTTGAACCTGGAAGGTGTAGGTTGCAGTGAGCCAAGATCGTGCCATTGCACTTCAGCCTAGGCGACAGTGCGAGACTCCGTATCAAAAAAAAAAAAAAAAAAAAAAGCAAGTTATCTCCTTCCCCTTTGCATGCTGCTCACTTCTTATACCCAGACATTTATGACTATGTCATTCATAAATTTGCCCAAACCCTTTGTGAATTCCTTCTGTCATATCCTTCTGGTTTAAGAGATGTGAGTCATGCAAGAAGGAACAAAGAATAAAATTGAAATGACAGTCTTCCAGGTACAATAAGATAACATTTTAATGAAAATTGCCAAAAATAGGCTACACAGTATGAAGTCATATAAGTTCTGGGGCACAATACACAGTTGCACACAAATATCCTTGTGGTCCTCTGAAATCAGATCAACAAATGGTAGATCAAAAAATATTTGCTGAGCACCCATTCTGTGCCAGGCACCATGCTAAATGTCTTAGGAGATGCAAAGAGAGAAATACATCCCCTACCTCAAGCAGCTAGGGAGGGAGGGTGGTGTAAGTGCTGGGGAGACATGCAAATGCACAGATAGTTATAATACAGAGCAGAAAAAGAATAAGACAGTAGGAAGAGTGACTGTAGAGATATGCATCAAATATAAAGGGGATACAAAGGAGTACACAAAATACCCTGCCCTCCATGAGCTGAAAATATAATCAAGAAATCTAGTAGCTTTTTTGTAGATTGCTTAGCATAATCTGTGTATGCAAACGTCATCTGTGAATAAAGAGAGTTTTCCTTCTTTCTGTATAATCTTTCTTTTTCTTACCTTTTTGCACTGGTTGGGACCTCCAGTGCAATGCTGAGTGGAAATGGTGAGTGAATATCTTTATCTGGTCCCCAGTCATAGGGGGAAAGCACTTAATCTTCACTATGAAGTGTGATATTAGCTGTAGGATTTTTCAAAAATGTTCTTTTTTAGGTTGAGGAAGTTCCCTTCTATTCCTAATTTACTGAGACTTTTTTTACTTACAAATGAGTATTGATTTTGTCAAATGTTTTTCTTCATCTATTGAAATGATCATATGGTATCCTCCTTTATTGTTAGTACAAGCACTGATTTTTTAATGTTAAACTAACTTTGCATTCCTGGAATAAACCCTGCTTGGTCATGTTATATTATCCTTTTTATGTATTCCTGGATTCATTTTGCTGAAACTTGGTCAAGGTTTTTTTGTGTCTATGTTTTGTTTTGTTTTGTTTTGTTTTGTTTTGTTTTGTTTTGAGACAGAGTCTCGCTCTGTCACCCAGGCTGGAGTGCAGTGGCCATGATCTTAGCTCACTGCAAGCTCCGCCTCCCGGGTTTATGCCATTCTCCTGCCTCAGCCTCCCGAGTAGCTGGGACTACAGGCACCCGCCACCTCGCCCGGCTAGTTTTTTGTATTTTTTAGTAGAGACGGGGTTTCACCGTGTTAGCCAGGATGGTCTCGATCTCCTGACCTCGTGATCCGCCCGTCTCGGCCTCCCAAAGTGCTGAGATTACAGGCTTGAGCCACCGCTTCCCGGCCGTGTCTATGTTGATAAGGGAAGTTGGCCTGTTTTTTCTTTTCTTGTAATGTCTTTGTCTGGTTTTGATATCAGGGCAATGCTGATCTTTGTGGTTTCTCTGGGGTTTACCTCTGGGTATGTGTTTGGTTTTTTTGTTTGTTTTTGGTTTTTGTTTTTTGTTAGACAGAGTCTTGCTGTGTCACCCAGGCTGGAGTGCAGTGGAACAATCTCGGCTCACTGCAACCTCTGCCTCTTGGGTTCAAGCAATTTGCCTGCCTCGGCCTCCCTAGTAGCCAAGACTACAGGTGCATACCACCACACCCGGCTGATTTTTGTATTTTTAGTAGAGATGAGGTTTCACCATGTTGGCCAGGCTGGTCTTGAACTCCTGACCTCAAGTGATTCGCCTGCCTTGGCCTCCCAAAGTGCTGGGATTACAGGTGTGAGACACCATGCCCGGCCTACAGTATGCGTTTTTAACTTATCAGGGTCAACTTTTAAATAGTATTACATTACTTCACATATAATATAGTACCTTTACAGCAGCGTTCTTCCATTTTTTTCCTTTCTCTTTCTTTGTGGTATTGTAGTCATACATTTTACTTTTGCATGTGTTATAAACCTCTCGATACATTGTTATTGTTTTGCTTTAAACAATTTTTTAGTTTTTAAAATACTTACTAATTCATTTTTTTAAATTATTATTATACTTTAAGTTCTAGGGTACCTGTGCACAACATGCAGATTTGTTACATACGTATACATGTGCCATGTTGGTGTGCTGCACCCATTAACTCGTCATTTACATTAGATATATCTCCTAATGCTATCCTTCCCCTCTCCTGCCTCCCCACAATAGGCCCCGGTGTGTGATGTTCCACTTCCTGTGTCCAAGTGATCTCATTGTTCAATTCCCACCTATGAGTGAGAACATACAGTGTTTGGTTTTCTGTTCTTGTGATAGTTTGCTGAGAATGATGGTTTCCAGCTGCATCCATGTCCCTACAAAGGACATGAACTCATCCTTTTTTATCGCTGCATAGTATTCAGTGGTGTATACGTGCCACATTTTCTTAATCCAGTCTGTCACTGATGGACATATGGGTTGATTCCAAGTCTTTACTATTGTGAATAGTGCTGCAATAAACATACATGTACATGTGTCTTTAAAGCAGCTTGATTTATAATCCTTTGGGTATATACCCAGTAATGGGATAGCTGGGTCAAATGGTATTTCTAGTTCTAGATCCTTCAGGAATCGCCACACTGTTTTCCACAATGGTTGAACTAGTTTACAGTCCCACCAACAGTGTAAAAGTGTTCCTATTTCTCCACATCCTCTCCAGCACCTATTGTTTCCTGATTTTTTAATGATTACCATTCTAACTGGCATGAGATGGTATCTCATTGTGGTTTTGACTTGCATTTCTCTGATGGCCAGTGATGATGAGCATTTTTTCATGTGTCTGTTGGCTGTATGAATGTCTTCTTTTGAGAAATGTCTGTTCATATCCTTTGCCCACTTTTTGATGGGGTTGTTTGTTTGTTTCTTGTAAATTTGTTTGAGTTCTTTGTAGATTCTGGATATTAGCCCTTTGTCAGATGAGTAGATAGCAAAAATTTTCTCCCATTCTGTAGGTTGCCTGTTCACTCTGATGGTAGTTTCTTTTGCTGTGCAGAAGCTCTTTAGTTTAATTAGATCCTATTTGTCAATTTTGGCTTTTGTTGCCCTTGCTTTTGGTGTTTTAGACATGAAGTCCTTGCCCATGCCTATGTCCTGAATGGTATTACCTAGGATTTCTTCTAGGGTTTTTATGGTTTTAGGTCTAACATTTAAGTCTCTAATCCATCTTGAATTAATTTTCATATAAGGAGTAAGGAAAGGATCCAGTTTCAGCTTTCCACTTATGGCTAGCCAATTTTCCCAGCACTATTTATTAAATAGGGAATCCTTTCCCCATTTCTTGTTTTTGTCAGGTTTGTCAAAGATCAGATGGCTGTAGATATGTGGTATTATTTCTGAGGGTTCTGTTCTGTTCCATTGGTCTATATCTCTGTTTTGGTACCAGTACCATGCTGTTTTGGTTACTGTAGCCTTGTAGTATAGTTTGAAGTCAGGTAGCATGATGCCTCCAGCTTTGTTCTTTTGGCTTAGGATTGTCTTGGCATTGTGGGGTCCTTTTTGGTTCTGTATGAACATTAGAGCAGTTTTTTCCAATTCTGAGAATAAAGTCATTGGTAGCTTAATGGGGATGGCACTGAATCTATAAATTACCTTGAGCAGTATGGCCATTTTCACAATATTGATTCTTCCTATCCATGAGCATGGTATGTTCTTCCATTTGTTTGTGTCCTCTTTTATTTCACTGAGCAGTGGTTTGTAGTTCTCCTTGAAGAGGTCCTTTACATCCCTTGTAAGTTGGATTCCTAGGTATTTTATTCTCTTTGAAGCTATTGTGAATGGGAGTACATTCATGATGTGGCTCTCTGTTTGTCTGTTACTGGTGTATAAGAATGCTTGTGATTTTTGCACATTGATTTTGTCTCCTGAGACTTTGCTGAAGTTGCTTATCAGCTTAAGGAGATTTTGGGCTGAGACGATGGGGTTTTCTAAATATACAATCATGTCATCTACAGACAGGGACAATTTGACTTCTTCTTTTCCTAACTGAATACCCTTGATTTCTTTCTCTTGCCTGATTGCCCTAGCCAGAACTTCCAACACTATGTTGAATAGGAGTGGTGAGAGAGGGCATCCCAGTCTTGGGCCAGTTTTCAAAGGGAACGTTTCCAGTTTTTGCCCATTCAGTATGTTGGCTGTGGGTTTCTCATAAATACCTCTTATTATTTTGAAATACGTTCCATCAATACCGAATTTATTGAGAGTTCTTAGCATGAAGGGCTGTTGAATTTTGTCAAAGGCCTTTTCTGCATCTATTGAGATAATCATGTGGTTTTTCTCTTTGGTTCTGTTTATATGCTGAATTACATTTATTGATTTGTGTACGTTGAACCAGCCTTGCATCCCAGGGATGAAGCCCACTTGGTCATGGTGGATAAACTTTTCGATGTGCTGTTGGATTCGGTTTGCCAGTATTTTATTGAGGATATTGGTCTAAAATTCTCTTTTTTTGTTGTGTCTCTGCCAGGCTTTGGTATCAGGAGGATGTTGGCCTCATAAAATGAGTTAGGGAGAATTCCCTCTTTTTCTATTGATTGGAATGGTTTCAGAAGGAATGGTACCAGCTCCTCCTTGTACCTCTGGTAGAATTCAGCTGTGAATCCGTCTGGTCCTGGATTTTTTTTGGTTGGTAGGCTATTAATTATTGCCTCAATTTCAGAGCCTGCTATTGGTCTATTCAGGGATTCAACTTCTTCCTGATTTAGTCTTGGGAGAGTGTAAGTGTCCGGGAAATTATCCATTTCTTCTAGGTTTTCTAGTTTATTTGTGTAGAGGTGTTTATAGTATTCTCTGATGGTAGTTTGTATTTCTGTGTGGTCAGTGGTGATATCCCCTTTATCATTTTTTATTGCGTCTATTTGATTCTTCTCTCTTTTCTTCTTTATTAGTCTTGCTAGCAGTCTATCAATTTTGTTGATCTTTTCAAAAAACCAGCTCCTGGAATCATTGATTTTTTGAAGGGTTTTTTTGTGTCTCTATCTCCTTCAGTTCTGCTCTGATCTTAGTGATTTCTTGCCTTCTGCTAGCTTTTGAATGTGTTTGCTCTTGCTTCTCTAGTTCTTTTAATTGTGATGTTAGGGTGTCAGTTTTATATCTTTCCTGCTTTCTCTTGTGGGCATTTCGTGCTATAAATTTCCCTCTACACACTGCTTTAAATGTGTCCCAGAGATTCTGGTATGTTGTATCTTTGTTCTCATTGGTTTCAAAGAACATCTTTATTTCTGCCTTCATTTTGTTATGTACCCAGTAGTCATTCAGGAGCAGGTTGTTCAGTTTCCATGTAGTTGAGCGGTTTTGATTGAGTTTCTTAGTCCTGAGTTCTAGTTTGATTGCACTGTGGTCTGAAAGACAGTTTGTTATAATTTCTGTTGTTTTACATTTGCTGAGAAGTGCTTTACTTCCAACTATGTGGTCAACTTTGGAATAAGTGTGATGTGGAACTGAGAAGAATGTATATTCTGTTGATTTGGGGTAGAGAGTTCTGTAGATGTCTATTAGGTCCGCTTGGTGCAGAGTTGAGTTCAATTCCTGGCTATCCTTGTTAACTTTCTGTCTCGTTGATCTGTCTAATGTTGACAGTGGGGTGTTAAAGTCTCCCATTATTATTGTATGGGAGTCTAAGTCTCTTTATAAGTCTCTAAGGACTTGCTTTATGGATCTGGGTGCTCCTGTGTTGGGTGCATATATATTTAGGATAGTTAGCTCTTCCTGATGAATTGATCCCTTTACCATTATGTAATGGCCTTCTTTGTCTCTTTTGATCTTTGATGGTTTAAAGTCTGTTTTATCAGAGACTAGATTGCAATCCCTGCTTTTTTTTGTTTTCCATTTGCTTGTTAGATCTTCCTCCATCCCTTTATTTTGAGCCTATGTGTGTCTCTGCATGTGAGATGGGTCTCCTGAATATGGCAAACAGATGGGTCTTGACTCTTTATCCAATTTGCCAGTGTGTGTCTTTTAATTGGACCATTTAGTCCATCTACATTTATGGTTAATATTGTTATGTGTGAACTTGATCCTGTCATTATGATGTTAGCTGGTTATTTTGTTCGTTAGTTGATGCAGTTTCTTCCTTACATCGATGGTCTTTACATTTTGGCATGTTTTTGCAATGACTGGTACCAGTTGTTCCTTTCCATGTTTAGTGCTTCCTTCAGGATCTCTTGTAGGGCAGGCCTGGTGGTGACAAAATCGCTAAGCATTTGCTTGTCTGTAAAGGGTTTTATTTCTCCTTCACTTATGAAACTTAGTTTGGCTGGATATGAAATTCTGGGTTTAAAATTCTTTTCTTTAAGAATGTTGAATATTGGCCCCCACTCTCTTCTGGCTTGTAGAGTTTCTGCCGAGAGATCTGCTGTTAGTGTGATGGGCTTCCCTTTGTGTGTAACCCGACCTTTCTCTCTGGCTGCCCTTAACATTTTTTCCTTCATTTCACCTTTGGTGAATCTGACAATTATGTGTCTTGGAGTTGCTCTTCTCGAGGAGTATCTTTGTGGCATTCTCTGTATTTCCTGAATTTGAATGTTGGCCTGCCTTACTAGGTTGGGGAATTTCTCCTGGATGATAACCTGCAAAGTGTTTTCCAACTTGGTTCCATTTTCCCCCTCACTTTCAGGCACACCAAGCAGACGTAGATTTGGTCTTTTCACATGGTCCCATATTTCTTGGAGGCTTTGTTCATTTGTTTTTACTCTTTTTTCTCTACACTTCTCTTCTCACTTCATTTCATTCATTTGATCTTCAGTCGCTGATACTCTTTCTTCCAGTTGATCGAGTCGGTTACTGAAGCTTATGCATTTGTCACCTAGTTCTCGTGTCATGGTTTTCATCTCTATCAGTTCTTTTAAAGTCTTCTCTACATTGGTTATTCTAGTTATCCATTCATCCATTCTTTTTCAAGGTTTTTAGTTTCTTTGCACTGGGTACGTAGTACCTCCTTTAGCTCTGAGTAGTTTGATCAACTGAAGCTTTCTTCTGTCAACTCGTCAAAGTCATTCTCTGTCCAGCTTTGTTCCGTTGCTGATGATGAGCTGCGTTCCTTTGAAGGGGGAGATGCATTCTCATTTTTTGAATTTCCAGCTTTTCTGCCCTGCTTTTTCCCCATCTTTGTGGTTTTATCTGCCTTTGGTCTTTGATGATGGTGACGTACTGATTGGGTTTTGGTGTGGGTGTCCTTTCTGTTTGGTAGTTTTCCTTCTAACAATCAGGACCCTCAGCTGTAGGTCTGTTGGAGTTTGCTTGAGGTCCACTCCAGATCCTTTGGCTGGGTATCAGCAGTGGAGGCTGCAGAAGATAGAATATTGCTGAACAGCGAGTGTTGCTGTCTGATTCTTGCTCTAGAAGCTTTGTCTCAGAGGTTTACCCAGCTGTGTGAGGTGTGAGGTGTAGGTTTGCACCTAGCAGGGGATGTCTCCCAGTTAGGCTACTCAGGGGTCAGGGACCCACTTGAGCAGACAGTCTGTCCATTCTCAGATCTCAACCTCTGTGCTGGGAGATCCACTGCTCTCTTCAAAGCTGTCGGACAGGGACATTTACATCTGCAGAAGTTTCTGCTGCTTTTTGTTTAGCTATGCCCTGTCCCCAGGGATGGAGTCTACTGAGGCAGGCAGGCCTCTTTGAGCTGCAGTGGGCTCCACCCAATTCGAGCTTCCTGGAGGCTTTGTTTACCTACTTAAGCCTCAGCAATGGCAGGCACCCCTCCCCTAGCCTCGCTGCCACCTTGCAGTTAGATCTCAGACTGCTGTGCTAGCAATGAGGGAGGCTCTGTGAGCTTGGAACCCTCCGGGCCAGGTGTGTGATATAATCTCCTGGTGTGCTGTTTGCTAAGACCTTTGGTAAAGCGCAGTGTTAGGGTGGGAGTTACCCGATTTTCCAAGTGTTGTTTTTCTCAGTTTCCCTTGGCTAGGAAAAGGAATTCCCTTCCCTCTTGTGCTTCCCAGGTGAGGCGATGCCTCACCCTGCTTCAGCTCTCACTGGTCATGCTGCACCCATTGACCAGCACCAACTGTCTGACATGCCCCAGTGAGATGAACCTGGTACCTCAGTTGAAAATGCAGAAATCACCCATCTTCTGTGTCGCTCGTGCTGGGAGCTGGAGGCTGGAGCTGTTCCTATTTGGCCATCTTGGGTGCCCCCGACCTCTAATTCATTTTAAGTAGAATAAATCCAGCATATATTAGCTCAAATAACATGTTTTGATGAAAATAAGTGTATTTTCCAAGACAAAAAAAATTTCCTAAGAAAAATGTCATTGTTATACCCTTTTGCCCATTTCTTTAACGTCTGGCTTAATAGATGACAGCTGACTTCTCATACCTGCTTCTACATTCAGTGTGTTTTGAGATGTTGTTTTTGTTAAAATATATAAAGAAAATCCAGCTTCACATAGATATGTAGTTGCAATAGGGAAATAATTATGGGTATTCTTTGATGCTACACTAAAACTTCGCAAATAGAAGTTTCTTAAAGGTTAAACCAGTGTGGAATCTGAAACCATATCAATGAACTGTTTATATACTGTTACATTAAAACTCATTGGTCATCTTATTATTCGAGTGGATATTTGACACATCTTATACATATTGGTTATTTGGAAAATATTGGTTCACTAAGTTATGGAAATATTCCAAATGCTAACACATTTTAAGCAGTATCAAAAAATCAGTCATTGATCTTACCACTGATCTCACTGGAAAAAAAGCTTAAGTATTGAGAAGCTGTCAAGCTCCCAGTGGCAGAATGAAGTTTTCTGAAATTCTAATTTTCACTCAAAAAATGTGAATATTATCATTTACAACAAATACTGTCAGTTGTTTGCCCTGAAGTGACAAACTTATTTCATTTTTGAGAAAATATTTGCCAAATATTCAAGTATTTAATCATGCCTTATCCATCATTCTTTCAAGCAAAAATGATGTTCTATGAAAAATGTGGCTAGTTAAGCTCAAAACTTGACATGCTTTTCCTCAAGACAACCACCATAGCACAGTGTATACCAGAAGCACCTGATGTATACCTCTGATTTCATCACACAGAATATTAAATCCAGCATCAGGATTTAATAAAATTAATATTTTTTAGTGCTTTATCAGGGACATTCTTAAGTCAAGTTGGATTTGGATTTTATTTTACTATAAGTGCATGTCAGTAAATAATACAATAACTGCTTGTATTTTTGGTGCTATTGCCTTAATTTGTACCATAGTATCAACAGTTTTGCCCACCATTGCTTTTGCACCTCCATGCAAATATAAACAAACTTGCTCCAGCATAAACCATGAGATTCAAAGTTATTCAGCACTTTGAACGTTTTAGCACCACTCATGTTTGTTGCCAACCATTCACATAAAAGATCGTCTTCAAAGATTAGGTAGTGCTGATACCACATGACTGACTGCAAGCAAAACTGCAAGCCCAGCCATATTTGTAGATTTGTCTGTTTGTAAGGTGCTAATAAATTCTGTAAATGAGATGCTAAGTCTTCATGATTACAGCTAAATGTTTAAATAAACAAGTTACTGTGCCATTGAGAAAAGACAATGCTGTAAGTTATTTTACTAAATTTTCATCCAATAGGCAGTGAGCAATGTCAATTGTCCAAGGCTTTATTGGTCTCCAAGCTATAGTGTGGAATTCTCTAGCCAATGCAGTAAAATAACTTACCTATAACATGCTGCAATGACTTTTTTACTTCTAATTTGAAAAGGTGCAACAAACAATTCTTGGCTATTTGAATTCATCATGTCTACACTTAATATATTCAATTCCTTTTCCTTTAACTATGAATGAATGGTCTAAAAATGATGCTACAACTTAAATGACAAATTATTTTGAAACTGTTTGAAAATGTTCTGTTGCATAAATTTGTTACATATATAAAGATAATTTTAATCATATTTCTTATTTACAATTTCATTCAGTTTTTTTTAAGTAAAGTTCTTCCTTCCATGGGTCAGAACCCATACTGATGTTTCAGTTTCATCTTTTTCAGCTCCTATAAACATAGATGTTGTGGCCCTCATTTGAGAAAGCAAGTCTTTTAGCTCTGGACCACACCCCTTATATCCTTATTGGGCTGTGTTTGGCTGGACTGTGTTACTCCATTTCTTCTCTGCCACCAGGGTGACAGCATGCTTTGCTCCTCTCCGGCCTTCGGTGGTACTCCTTTGAGCTCAGTACATAGGCAGCCACCACTGGATCTGCTGCTTCCAACATGACCCTACATGGTCTTCTAAAGAAATTATGAGTAAGAAAATATCTTTTTTATTCACCCATTCCAGCATTTTTCAATCTTTTGTGTAGATCCAGGTTTCCATCTGGTACAAATGACATCTGGCCTAGGAACTTCAGTTCATTTTCCTTATACTGTAGGTCTGCTAGCAACAAATTCTCAGCTTTTCTTTGTCTGAAAAAGTTTCTATTTTGTCTTAATTCTGGAACGATATTTTCACTAGGTATAGAATTCTAGGCTGATAATTTTTCTTTTAGCACTTCAAAGATCTTATTTCATTGCCTTCTTGCTTACATATTTCCTCATGAGAAGTCTGTGATGAATTTTCTTCTTTGTTCCCTTATGTAATATGTGTCATATTTCTTTGGCTGCTAAGTTTTCTGTTTATAACTAGTTTTCGGCAGCTGATTATAATATGCTATCACGTGGTTGTCTTTGGATTTATCCTGTCTGAGATTCATTGAGCTAGGATCTGTGGGTTTATAGATTTTATCAAATTTGGAAATATTTCAGCCACTATTTTTTTCTGTTACTCCTTTCTTTCTTCTACTTCTAAGACTCCAACTAAACCTAGTTAGACCAGTTATGTTGAAGTTTCATGCATCATTCACTGTGACCTTTTTAATTTTTCTTTCTTTCTCTTTTTTTCTTTCTTTCTTCCTTTCTTCTTTTTAAGAGACAGAGTCTTACTCTGTCAACCAGGCTTGAGTGCAGTGGTATAGTCATAGCTTACTGCAGCCTCAACTTCCTGGGCTCAAGCAGTCCTCCCACCTCAGCCTCCCAAGTAAATAGGACTACAGGTGCACTCCACCATGACTGGTTAATTGTTTTATTTTGTAGAGACAAGGTCTTACTGTGTTACCCAGGCTGTTGCCCAGGCTGATCTTGAGCTCCTGGGCTCAAGCAATCCTCTCTTCTCAGCCTCCCAAAGTGCTGGAATTACAGGCATGAGCCACCATGCCCGGCCTATTTTTTTTTCAGTCTTTTATTTCTCCCTGTGATTTATTTTGAAGAGTTTTCATTGCTTTGCCTTCAAGTTCATTGATCTTTTCTTCTGCAGTATACCTGCTCTTAATCTCATCCAGTGAAATTTCCTTTTCAAATATTGTGTTTTTCATCTCTAGAATTTCCATTCTTAAAAATATTTTTAATTTCTCTCCTCACTAGGTTCATTTTTTTTTTTTTACCTCCTTAAGCTTATGGAGCATATTTATAATAGCTGTTTTACAGTCCTTGTCTACTAATTCCATCATTTCTGTCATTTCTGGGTCTGTTTCTGTTAACTGATTTTTCTTCACATTATAGGTCACATTTTCCTACTGCTTTGTGTGTTTAGTAATTTTTTATTGGATATCAAATGTCATGAATTTTATATTGTTGAATTCTGGATTTTAAAAAATTGGATTTCAAGAGGATTATACTTTTTTTTCCTGATAATTAAGTTATTGTGGATCAGTTTGATCCTTTTCCAGTTTTGTTTTTAAATTAATTTAGAGTAGGTCTTGACTAGCCTTTTTATTCTAGGGCTAATTTAGCCTGCTTTGAAGGTACTACCCCTGTGAAGCCTGTACTGTTACCCCAGGTATTCAGTGAGATCTCTTCAATTTGGACCTTTGTGAGCTCTAGGAATTGTTCAACTTTTTTTGTTTGGTTGGGGGGTTTTCTTGGTTTTTGTTTGTTTGTTTGTTTGTTTGTTTGTTTGTTTAAGATTGAGTCTTGCTCTGTCACCCAGGCTGGAGTGCAGTGGCACAATCTCAGCTCACTGCAACCTCCGCCTCCCAGGTGCAAGCAATTCTCCTGCCTCAGCTTCCCCAGTAGCTGGGATTACAGACATGTGCCAACATGCCCAGATAATTTTTGTATTTTTAGTAGAGACAGGGTTTCACCATGTTGGCCGGGCTGGTCTCGAACTCCTGACCTCAAGCGATCCACCAGCCTCGGCCTACCAAAGTGCTGGGATTACAGGCATGAGCCATGGCGCCCAGCCAGCAATTGTTCATCTTACAACACCTCAGTAATTGCTTTTCTGTAAGTTTTTCAGGACTACTCTTGTGAAGTTGTACCCTACACATGTTCAGACTGGTATTCTTCAAAAGATTCAAGTAGACTTCTATGTATATTTCTAGTATTCTTTTTTGGCTTAGCTCCATCTCTACAATTTCTAACCACCTTGGCCTCTCTGAACTCCAATATCCATCTCCTCTACTCAGTGAGATTGCTGGACTCTGTTTGGGTTCCCCCTTCCTACACCACAGTCCAGGGATTACTTCCAGGCAGAAAGCCTAGGTGATAGTAGGGTTCACCTCATTCGTATCCTTTGTCTTTCAGGAATCAATATCTTGTACTGTTTATTGTCCAATTTCTGAAAATAGATGTTTCCTTTAATTTCTTAATTTTCCAGTTGTCTCTAGAGAGAAAGTAATCTTGCCCTCATGACCAGAAGCCAAAGTCCTTTAGTTATCTGCCTTCATTTTCTCTGCCTTCATTTTTGAAGAATATTTTTGTAGGATTTAAAATTCTAAATTTACAGTTTTTCTTTTCTTCCGGCTTCTATTGTTTCTGATGGACATTAGTCTTGTTCTTATTATTATTTCCCTGTATATAATGTATCTTTTTTCCTCTGGCTACCTTTATAAATTTATATTTGGTATTCAGACCTTTACTGTGGGCTAGGCACGGTGGCCCATATCTGTAACCCCAACACTTTGGGAGGCCAAGACAGGCAGATCACTTGAAGCCAGGAGTTTGAGACCAGCTTGGCCAACGTGGTAAAACCCCATCTCTACTAAAAGTTCAAAAAGAAGCCAGGTGTGGTGGCACATCCCTGTAATCCCACTTACTTGGGTAGCTGAGTCATGAGAATCACTTGAACCTGGGAGGCAGAGGATGCAGTGAGCTGAGATTGCGCCACTGTACTCCAACCTGGGCAACAATGCAAGACTCTCTCAAAAGGGAAAAAAAAAAAAACAGACAGAAAAGAAAGAAAGAAAGAGAGAGAGAGAAAGAAAGAGAAAGAAAGAAAGAAAGAAAGAAAGAAAGAAAGAAAGAAAGAAAGAAAGAAAGAAAGAAAGAAAGAAAGAAAGAAAAGAAAGAAAGAAAGAGAAAGAAAGAAAATCAACTGTAATATGCCTCAGTGTGATTTGTTTGTATTTATCCTATGTGGGATTCCCTAACTTCTTGGATTTGTGGGTTGCTAATTTTTATATACAGGTTGGGTATCACTTTTTTTAAATACTTGGGACCAGAAGTGTTTTGGATTTCAGATTTTTTTCAGATTTTGTAGTATTTGCAATCTGGAAATTCAAAATCTAAAATGCTCCAGTAAACATTTCCTTTGAACATCATATCAGCACTCAAAAAGTTTCGTATTTTAGAACATTTCAGATTTTGGATTTTCAGATTAGGGATACTCAACCTGTGATTTGGAAAAGTATCAGCCAGTATTTCCTTTTTTTTTTTAAACTTATTCTCTCTTTCTTGTTCTTCTGGGACTCCAATTACAGGTATGTTTGATTGATGCTGTCCTACAAGTCACGGAAGTGAGCTTTTTTTTTTTCCAACTTTTTTCTCTCCAAGTTTCAGTTTGTTTTATTTCTATTGATCAGTCTTCAGGTTTACTGAGTCTTTAGTATCCAATCTACTATTCATTCCATCCCATGAATTTTTTTATTTCATCTCATCCAATGATTTCCTTAGCTTCTTTTTTCTTGAAATGATTATAGATCCACAGACCATTGTAAAGGTACTACAAAGAGGTACCATGTACCCTTCACTCATTTTCCCCCAGTGGTAACTTCTTATATGACTATACTGTAGTAACAAAACCAAGAAATTGACATTGGTACAGCAGATCTTGTTTAAATTTCACCAGTTTTACATGAGCCCGTTTGTGTGTGTGTGTGTGTGTGTGCGCGCGCACGCGTGTGTGTGTGTGTGTGCGCATATTTAGTCCTAGGCAATTTTATTATATGTATAGATTGATATAACTACTACTATTGTCAGGATACAGCACTGTTCCATTATCACACAGACCTTCCTTGTGCTATTATTTTATAGCCACTGCTGCCTTCTTCTTTTCCCCTACCCTATCATGAACCCTTGGCAATCACTGATCTTTTCTTCATCTCTATGATTTTTTCATTTAGACAATGTGATATAAGTGGAATAATATATTATGTGAGTTGTCAAGATTGGATTTTTCCCTCAGGATAATTCCCTTGAGATCCATCCAATTTGTTCCATGCATTAATAGTTCATTCCTTTTTATGGATGAATGGTATTCCATGGTATAGATGTACCATAGGTTGTTTAATCATTTCTCCATTTGAGTTGTTTCCAATTTTGGCTATTAAAATTAAATGCTCATATAGTTTTTGTGTGGATATAAGTTTTCATATCTCTGGGAACAATGCCTAGGAATGCAAATGCTAGATCATATTGTAAGAATAGGTGTGATGTTTTTAAGAAACTAAACAGAAAGGAAATGATTAAAGAAAAAAAGTGCTTTCTTTTAATTACTGTTTACATACCATATCTTTTCCACCCTTTTAAAAAATATCCCTATATCATTACATTTGAAGTGAGTTTCTTGTAGACAGGATATAATTGGATTGTGTTTTTTTAACCTATTCTGCCATCTCTGTCTTTCCAATGGTGTGTTTAGGCGATTTACTTTTAATGTAGTTATTAATATGTTAGGGCTTAAGTCTGCCATTTTATTTAAACAGTATGTTTTCTGTTTGTTCCCTCTATTTTTTTTTATACTTTAAGTTCTGGGAGACATGTGCAGAATGTGCAGGTTTGTGACATAGGTATACACGTGCCATGGTGGTTGCTGCACCCAGCAACCCATCATCTACATTAGGTATTTCTCCTAATGCTCTCCCTTCCCTAGGCCCCCAACCCTGAAGAGGCCCCAGTGTGTGATGTTCCCATCCCTGTGTCCGTGTGTTCTCATTGTTCAACTCCCACTTATGACTGAGAACATGTGGTGTTCGCTTTTCTGTTCCTGTGTTAGTTTTCTGAGAATGATGATTTCCAGCTTCATCCATGTCCCTGCAAAGGACATGAACTCATCCTTTTTTATGGCTGCATAGTATTCCATGGTGTATATGTGCCACATTTTCTTTATCCAGTCTGTCATTGATGGGCATTTGCATTGGTTCCAAGACTTTGCTATTGTGAATAGTGCTGCAATAAACATCAACAAACATATGTGTGCATGTGTCTTTATAGTAGAATGGTTTATAATCCTTTGGGTATATACCCAGTAATGGGATTGCTGGGTCAAATGGTATTTCTGGATCTAGATCCTTGAGGAATCACCACTGTCTTCCACAGTGTTGAACTAATTTACACTCCCACCAACAGTGTAAAAGCATTCCTATTTCTCCACATCCTCTCCAGCATCTGTTGTTTCCTGACTTTTTAATGATCACCATTCTAACTGGTGTGACATAGTATCTCATTGTGGTTTTGATTTGCATGTCTCTAATGACCAGTGATGATGAGTTCTTTCTCATATGTTTGTTGGCCACATAAATGTCTTCTTTAGAGAAGTGTCTGTTCATATCCTTCACCTACTTTTTGATGTTTGTTTTTTCCTTGTAAATTTGTTTAAGTTCATTGTGGATTCTTGATATTAGCCCTTTATCAGATGGATAGATTGCAAAAGTTTTCTCCCATTCTGTAGGTTGCCTGTTCCCTCTGATGATAGTTGCTCTTGCTGTGCAGAAGGTCTTTAGTTTAATTAGATCCCATTTGTCAATTTTGGCTTTCGTTACCATTACTTTTGGTGTTTTAGTCATGAGGTCTTTGCCCATGCCTATGTCCTAAATGGTATTGCCTAGATTTTCTTCTAGGGTTTTTATGGTTTTAGGTCTTACATTTAAGTCTTTAATGCATCTTGAGTTAATTTTTGTATCAGGTGTAATGAAGGGGTCCAGTTTCAGTTTTCTGCATATGGCTAGCCAGTTTTCCCAACACCATTTGTTAAATAGGGAATCTTTCCCCATTGCTTGTTTCTGTCAGGTTTGTCAAAGACCAGAGGGTTGTAAATATGTGGCATTATTTATGAGGCCTCTGTTCTGTTCCATTGGTCTATATATCTGTTTTGGTACCAGTAC
This sequence comes from Macaca nemestrina, assembly GCF_043159975.1. Taxonomy (NCBI): domain Eukaryota; kingdom Metazoa; phylum Chordata; class Mammalia; order Primates; family Cercopithecidae; genus Macaca; species Macaca nemestrina. Next base: position 82,242,705 of record NC_092145.1, read on the forward strand.
CATGCTGTTTTGGTTACTGTAGCCTTGTAGTATAGTTTGAAGTCATGTAGCGTGATGCCTCCAGCTTTATTCTTTTTGCTTAGGATTGTCTTGGCTATGAGGGCTCATTTTTGGTTCCATATGAAATTTAAAGTAGTTTTTTCTAATTCTATGAAGAAAGTCATTGGTAGCTTGACGGGGATAGCATTGAATCTGTAAATTACTTTGGGCAGTATGTATGGCCATTATCACAATATTGATTCTTCCTATCCATGAGCATGGAATGTTTTTCCATTTGTTTGTGCCCTCTCTTATTTCCTTGAGCAGTGTTTGTAGTTCTCCTTGAAGAGGTCCTCCACATCCCTTGTAAGTTGTATTCCTATATATTTTATTCTACTTGTAGCAATTGTGAATGGGAGTTCACTAATGATTTGGCTCTCTGTTTGTCTATTATTGCTGTTTAGGAATGCTTGTGATTTTTGCCCCTTGATTTTGTATCCTGAGACTTTGCTGAAGTTGCTTATCAGCTTAAGGAGATTTTGGGCTGAGATGATGGGGTTTTCTAAATATACAATAATGTCTTCTGAAAACAGAGACAATTTGAGCTCTCTTCCTGTTTGAATACCCTTTCTCTCTCTTGCCTGGTTGCCCTGGCCAGAAATTCCAATACTGTGTTGAATCGGAGTGGTGAGAGAGGGCATCCTTGTCTTGTGCTGGTTTTCAAAGGGAATGCTTCCAGCTTTTGCCCATTCAGTATAATAATGACTGTGGGTTTGTAATAAATAGTTCTTATTATTTTGAGATGTGTTCCATCAATACCTAGTTTATCGAGAGTTCTTAGCATGAAGGGGTGTTGAATTTTATTGAAAGCCTTTTCTGCATCTATTGAGATAATCATGTGGTTTTTGTCATTGGTTCTGTTTATGTGATGGATTACGTTTATTGATTTGCATATGTTGAACCAGCCTTGCATCCCAGGGATGAAGCCAACTTGATTGTGGTGGATAAGCTTTTTGATGTGCTGCTGGATTTGGTTTGCCAGTATTTTATTGAGCATTATCGCATAGATGTTCATCAGGGATATTGGCCTGAAATTTTCTTTTTTTCTGTGTCTCTGCCAGGTTTTGGTATCAGGATGGCGCTGGCCTCATAAAATGAGTTAGGGCAGAGTCCCTCTTTTTCTATTGTTTGGAATAGTTTCAGAAGGTATAGAACCAGCTCCTCTTTGTACCTTTGTAGAATTCAGCTGTAAATCCATTTTGTCCTGGACTGTTTTTGGTTGGTTGGCTGTTAATTACTGTCTCAATTTCAGAACTTGTTATTGGTCTATTCAGGGGTTCAATTTCTTCCTGGTTTTGTCTTGGGAGGGTGTATGTGTCCAGGAATTTGTCAATTTTTTTCTATATTTTCTAATTTATTTGTGTAGAGGTGTTTATAGTATTCTCTGATGGTAGTTTTTATTTCTGTGGGATCAGTGGTGATATCCCCTTTATCATTTTTTATTGCGTCTATTTGATTCTTCTCTCTTTTTCTCTTTATTAATCTTGCCAGTGGTCTATTTTGGTGATCTTTTCAAAAAGCCAGATCCTGGATTCATTGATGTTTTTGAAGGTATTTTTGTGTCTCTGTCTCCTTCAGTTCTGCTCTGATCTTAGTTATTTCTTGTCTTCTGCTAGCTTTTGAATTTGTTTGCTCTTGCTTCTCTAGTTGTTTTAATTGTGATGTTAGGGTGTTGATTTTAGATCTTTCCTGCTTTCTCCTGTGGGCACTTAGTGCTATAAATTTCCCTCTAAACACTCCTTTAGCTGTGTCCCAGAGATTCTGATGCATTGTGTCTTTGTTCTCATTGGTTTCAAAGAACTTATTTATTTCTGCCTTCATTTCGTTATTTACCCAGTAGTCATTCAGGAGCAGGTTGTTCAGTTTCCGTGTAGTTGTGCGGTATTGAGTGAGTTTCTTAATCCTGAGTTGGAATTTGTGCTGTGGTCTGAGAGACTGTTTGTTATGATTTCCATTATTTTGCATTTGCTGAGGAGTGTTTTACTTCCAATTACGTGGTCAATTTTAGAATAAGTATGATGTGGTGCTGAGAAGAATGTATATTCTGTTGATTTGGGGTGGAGAGCTCTGTAGATGTCTATTAGGTCTGCTTGGTCCAGAGCCAAGTTCAAGTCCTGAATATCCTTGTTAATTTTCTGTCTTGTTGATCTGTCTAATACTGACAGTGGGGTGTTAAAGTCTCCCACTTTTATTGTGTAGGAGTCTAAGTCCCTTCGTAGGTCTCTAAGAACTTGCTTTATGAATCTGGGTGCTCTTGTATTGGGTACACATATATTTAGGATAGTTAGCTCTTCTTGTTGCACTGATCCCTTTACCATTATGTAATGCCCTTGTTTGTCTTTTTAGATCGTTGTTGGTTTAAAGTCTGTTTTATCAGAGACTACAATTGCAACCCCTGCTTTTTTTTTTTTTTTTTTTTTTTTTTTTTTTTTTTTTTTTTGCTTTCCATTTGCTTGGTAAATATTCCTCCATCCCTTTATTTTGAGCCTATATGCGTCTTTGCATGTGAGATGGGACTCCTGAATATAGCAAACCAATGGGTCTTGACTCTTTATCCAATTTGCCAGTCTGTATCCTTTAATTGGAGCATTTAGCTCACTTACGTTTAAGGTTAATATTGTTATATGTGAATTTGATCCTGTCATTATGATGCTAGCTGCTTATCTTGACCATTAGTTGATGCAGTTTGTTCATAGTGTTAATGGTCTTTAGAATTTGGCGTGTTTTTGCAGTGGCTGGTACCAGTTTCCATATTTAGTGCTTCCTTCAGGAGCTCTTGTAAGGCATGCCTGGTGGTGACAAAATCTCTCAGCATTTGTTTGTCTGTAAAGGATTTTATTTCTCCTTCACTTATGAAACTTAGTTTGGCTGGATATGAAATTCTGGCTTGAAAATTCTTTCCTTTAAAAATGTTCAATATTGGCCCCCACTCTCTTCTGGCTTGTAGGGTTTTGCAGAGAGGTCTGCTGTTAGTCTGATGGGTTTCCCTTTGTGGGTAACCCGACCTTTCTCTCTGGCTGCCCTTAACAATTTTTCCTTCATTTCAATCTTGGTGAATCTGACGATTATGTGTCTTGGGGTTGCTCTTCTTGAGGAATATCTTTGTGGTGTTCTCTGTATTTCCTGAATTTGAATGTTGGCCTGGCTTGCTATGTTGGGGAAGTTCTCCTGGATAATATCCTGAAGAATGTTTTCTGACTTGGTTCCATTCTCCCTGTCACTTTCAGGTACACCAATCAAACGTAGATTTGGTCTTTTCACATAGTCCTGTATTTCTTGGAGGCTTTGTTTATTCCTTTTCATTCTTTTTTCTCTAATCTTGTCTTCACGCTTCATTTCATTAAGTTGATCTTCAATCTCTGATATCCTTTCTTCCACTTGATCAGTTCGGTTATTGATACTTGTGTATGCTTCACGAAGTTCTCGTGCTGTGTTTTTCAGCTCTATCAGGTCATTTATGTTCCTCTCTAAACTGGTTATTCTAGTTAGCAATTCCTCTAACCTTTTTTCAAGGTTCTTAGCTTCCTTGCATTGGGTTAGAACATGCTCCTTTAGCTTGGAGGAGTTTGTTATTACCCACCTTCTGAAGCCTACTTTTGTCAATTCATCAAACTCATTCTTGTGATCCTTTGCAGGAAAAGAGGCATTCTGGTTTTTTGAATTATCAGCCTTTTTGCACTGTTTTTTCCTCATCTTCATTGATTTATCTACCTTTGGTCTTTGATGTTGGTGACCTTCGGATGGGGTTTCTGTGAACGTCCTTTTTGTTGATGTTGGTGCTATTCCTTTCTGTTTGTTAGTTTTCCTTCTAACAGTCAGGCCTCTCTGCTGCAGGTCTGCTGGAGTTTGCTGGAGATCCACTCCAGACACTGTTTGCCTGGGTATCACCAGCAGAGGCTGCAAAACAGCAAAGATTTCTGCCTGTTCCTTCCTCTGGAAGCTTTGTCCCACAGGGGCACCTGCCAGATGCCAGCCGGAGTTCTCCTGTATGAAGTGTCTGTCAACCCCTGCTGGGAGGTGTCTTCCAGTCAGGAGGCACGGGGGTCAGGGACCCACTTGAGGAGGCAGTCTGTCCCTTAGCAGAACTCAAGCACTGTGCTGGGAGATCCACTGCTCTGTTCAGAGCCAGCAGGCAGGAACGTTTAAGTCTGCTGAAGCTGCACCCACAGCCGCCCCTTCACCCAGGTGCTCTGTCCCAGGGAGATGGGAGTTTTCTCTATAAGCCCCTCACTGGGGCTGCTGCCTTTCTTTCAGAGATGCCCTGCCCAGAGAGGAGGAATCTAGAGAGGCAGTCCAGCTACAGCAGCTTTGCAGAGCTGTGGTGGGCTCCACCCAGTTCAAACTTCCCAGCTGCTTTGTTTACACTGTGAGGGGAAAACCACCTACTCAAGCCTCAGTAATGGTGGACACCCCTCACCCCACCAAGCTCAAGCATCAGAGGTCATCTTCAGACTGCTGTGTTGGCAGCGAGAATTTCAAGCTTGTGGCTCTTAGATTGCTGGGCTCTGTGGGGGTGGGATCCACTGAGCTAGACGACTTGGCTCCCTGGCTTCAGCCCCCTTTCCAGGGGAGTAAATGGTTCTGTCTTGCTGGCATTCCAGGCGCCAGTGGAGTATGAAAAAAAAATCTGCAGCTAGCTCAGTGTCTGCCCAAATAGCAGCCCAGTTCTGTGCTTGAAACCCAGGACCATGGTGGTGTAGGCACATGAGGAAATCTCCTGGTCTGTGGGTTGTGGAGACCATGGGAAAAGTGTAGTATCTGGGCCAGAATGCACTGTTCCTCATGGCACAGTCCCTCATGGCTTCCCTTGGCTAGGGGAGGGAGTTCCTCAGCCCCTTTTGCTTCCTGGGTGAGGCAACACCCCACCCTGCTTCAGCTTGCCCTCCGTGGGCTGCACCCACTGTCTAACCAGTTCCAATGAGATGAGCCAGGTACCTCACTTGGAAATGCAGAAATCACCCACCTGCATTGATCACGCCGGGAGCTGCAGACCGGAGCTGTTCCTGTTCAGCCATCTTGCCAGCCACCTGTTCCCTCTATTTTAGTGCCTTCATGTGGGTTACTTGGGCATTTTTAAAGAATTGTATTTTTTATTTATCTATAGTATTCTTAAGTGTATCAATTTATATAGTTTGTTAATTGTTACTTTAGGTATTATATTATACATATGTAATTTATCACAGTCTACTAGTATCAACATCTCACCTCTTTGAGTGAAGAAATCTTACCTCCCTTTATGTTTCTGTACCTTCCTCCCTTTATAGTACATCTTAAATATTTCCTCTACACATATCAGTAATCACATCAGTCTTACAGTTTTTGTTTCAATCATCAAACATGATTTAGAAAGGCTAAGAGGATAAGGAGAGTCTGTTGTATTTACCCATATTTTAACTCTTTCTGTTGTCCTTCCTTCCTTCCTTCCTTCCTTCCTGATGCTCTTTTTTTTTCTTTTATCATTTCCTTTCTGTTTAGAGAACTTACTTTTTCTATTCTTATAGGTTAGATCTGCTGATAAGTTCTTTTCATCTTCCTTCATCTGAGAATGTCTTGATTTCCCTTTCACTACTGAAGTATATTTTCACTGGGTATAGAATTGGGTATAGAATTGTATGGACTTACAATTCTTTTCTTTCTGCACTTAAAAAATATGCCTCTTCCCTCTGGCCTCCATGGTTTTTAATGAGAAATTCACTGTCATTTAAATTATTATTCTCATATGAGTAATGCATCATTTCTCTCTAACTGCTTTCCAGATTTGTTCTTTGTCTTTATTTTTCAGACATTTGATTATGATTTTTATTGGAGTGGATTTCTTTGGATTTATCATGTTTAGGGCTCATTCTTGAATCTGTAGGATTATGTCTTTCATAAAATTTGGGGAAGTTTCAGCCATTTCTTTGAATATTTTTTAGTGCCACTTTCTTTCTCATTCTGGGACTCTGATGACACATATGTTTGATCTTTTCTTATCATACAGGACCCTGAGACTCTGTTCATTTTTTTTTTTCAGTCTATTTTCTCTCCATTGTTTAGATTGGGTGATTGCTATTGCTCTGTTTTCACGTTCACTAATTTTTTTTTCTTTGTTGAGACTGAGTCTCACTCCATCACCCAGCCTGGAGTGCAGTGGCACAATCTTGGCTCACTGCAACCTCCACCACCCAGGTTCAAGTGATTCTCGTGCTTCAGCCTCCCAAGTAGCTGGGATTACAGGTATGTGCTACCATGCTTGGCTTATTTTTGTATTTTTAGTAAAGATGGGATTTTACCATGTTGGCCATGCTGGTCTTGAACTCCTGACCTCAAGTGATCTGCCCGCCTCAGCCTCCCAACATACTGAGATTACAGGTGTGAGCCACTGTGCCCAGCCAGGTTCGCTGATATTTTCTGTGTCATCTCCATTCTTCTATTTAGCCCATCCAGTAAGTTTTTTGTTTTGGTTATTGTATTTTTCAGCTCTAAATTTTTCATTTGGTTTTTCATTATGTTTTCTATTTCTTTGCTAATACTTTTTTTTTAATTGTGTTTCTAGTGTGCTTATAATTGCTCATTGAAACACTTTTATGATGGCTGCCTTAAAGCTCTTGTCAGATAATTTTAACGTGTCATCTTGGTGTTGATATTTGTTGTCTGTTCTCATTCAAATTGATATTTTTCTGATTCTCGGTATAATTAAGGAATTTTTATTGGGACCTGTAGATTTTAGGTCGTTTGAGATTCTGGTCACCTTGAACTCTGTGCTCTTACACTTCAGGCTAATAAGCCTATAGCTTTCTGCTTGAGCTCTACCACCCATCACACAAAATACATGTAAATGTGACTCTCACCCAGTGTGGTTCCCTTCTTTCAAGGGTTAAATTCCCTCTACTTCTGCTTGATTTTGATTATTCTCCAATACCCTTAAAGAATTTATCATAAAAGTTAGTCTGATAGAAAGTATTCCACCATTACCAGAAGCCAGAAGTCAAGACTTACTGTTCATTATATTCCTTTTGGTACCTTTTGAAATTTTTACCATGTGTATATGACATCTAAAATAATGTAAACAAATTTTTGTAACTAAAACTTTAAAAAAGAAATAAATATATTCATCAGGCAGACTTACTTTTATTGACCAGCTCTAGGGAAGGATCATAGTAACAAAATGTACTAGGCAAGTTGAGCAATCATTTAACCAGTGTCCCTCAGTTTTCTCACCCATAAAATGGAGGTTAATGTGAGTATTAAATTTACTGGTCTAAGTCAAGTGTTTAGAATGGTGGCTGACATATAGTAAGCACTCAATAAATTTTAGATATCATTAATATTATTGTTAATTGTTAATAAATATTGGTAAAACTCACAGCCAGGGACCTATTACCTCTTAGTCCCTAAATGCTGACAATTTAGTACCCAGTGAGTGCCTAATAAGTGTAGAAACTGAATATGGTGCTGTATTAGGTACTATGTGATTTTAGCCTCACAGCTCTTGCTAATAATACTGACAGCTCACGGAACAAAACATTGAAAAATATCAAAATGAAATATTATCATATATGAATGAAGGTGAGTATGAGCAAAGACAATAGAAATTGGATATTTGAGTTTTATATTTAGATAAAGTCATAGTACCAGGCATTCAGCAAACTATCTTCCTATTGTAGAAAATGCTTCATATAGGTAGGATTTAGGAACTCTTTAAATGCAAAAGGAACTTAACATTTATTAAGCACCAATTATATCCCTAGTGTATATATGCAGGTTCTTTACATATGTTATCTCATATATGTCTGTCAGCAATCCTGGGAAGTAGGTATTATACCCCATTTACCAATGAGAAAAGTAAGACTCAGAAAGTAACTTGCCCAGGATCAACTAGTAAAGTAGTAGAGTCAGGATTCCATCCCAAACCTTTGTGATTTCTGGGCTTATCCTCTTTTGCCTACTTTCAGCAGGGCCTAGGATTTTGGTTTAAGGAATACATGAGAGAAAAGTAAACATTTATTAAACATCTACTGACATTGTGCCACATGCATTAGTTTATTTAGTTCTCAAAGCATTATTGTATTCAATCCTCACAACAGTCATATGAGAAAGAAAAGAATTAACATTTATAGAGCACATGCCATGTGCCTAACACTTCAGTGGGGCTTATATAAATTACCCCACATGGTCTCCTAACAACCCAATGAAACTGGTATAATCCTGACAACCAGGAAGAGGCCGAGCTAAGCTTTACCCACACTTAGCTGCCTTCCAAGGCCATTCTAAAGAACACCCTCCAGGACACATGTTTCTAAACATTTTGCAGAACATGCATTCCACAAAATGACATTTTTAAAAGTACAGTCCAGAAACACAAGGTTTCTCCAAACAAGTGGTTTTTCATCTTTTGGGTGGCCATGGATCCCTTTGAGAATCTCACAGCTCCTCCTCCCAGATAAGTACTGATATACATGTAATATTGGGTACAATTTCAGAGCATTCAGCAGTCTCTCAAAGCACATCAATGGACTCTGTTCAAAACAGAAACTTGCTCTAAAGAACAGAAGTAAATCTCAGAAAACACGAGAGCTTATTAATGCTTCATTATTGAGTTTTAAAAATCCTTTAGAACACTAACACCCATATTTGACCATTCTATTACGTTTCACAAAGTAGATAGTACTCCTGTTTCTCTTTTGGTTTTTCAGCACAAGCACTATTGGCTTTTCTGGTAGTATAATTCTTTTTTTGTTGAGTAGGGGGACTGTTCTGTGCATTATAGGATGCTGAGCAGCATCCTTGACCTCTATGCACTGGGTGCTAGTAGTACACTCCCTACTTCCCCTCTCCAGTTTTGACTACCAAGAATGTCTTCAGACATTGCCAAATATTCCAGGGAGCAGGGCAAAATTGCCCCTGTTGAGAACCACTGGTTTATATACTTACATTCATCACACCTGAGACACTCACAAGTATAAAGGGCCTAAGAACCAACCTTTCTTAAAGTATGTCATTTTCTTGCTTGATTAAAGTCTCCTACAAAACTGCTCAACTGGGTTGAGCAAGATGGATTCATCTCAATAATTAAATTAGTAGCTGAATATATAAATTGTTTTTACCTAAAAGGCCAAAAATAAAGTTTATATAGCCCCTCTACTTTTATTGATGGGATGATTGACTTATCAAGTCATTCAGTCATTCAGTGACTATTTATTGAATACTAACAATGTGCCAGACACTGTGCCAAGTGCTGGGGCTACAATGGTGAACCGTGTAGATGTGGTCCCCATGCCATGGAACTTATAATCCAGTGAGAAAGGTGCACTAAAAAACACGTAAAAAATAAGTCAAAAGAACTATAACCTGTAATAAGTGCCATGAAGGAAGCCTATGGGGAGTGGAGATAGAAACTCTCAAAGGGATTTAGATCAGGTCTCTAAGAAAGGCCTTTCTGAAGGTGTGACATTTAAGGCCAGAACTTCAGGGGCAAGAAAGACTCAGCCAAGTGAAGAAAAAATAATAATAACTGAACGGCAAAGTGTTCCAGGCAGAGTAGGCAACCATGTACAAAGATGCTGAGGTAAGAAAGAGCTCAGTGTATTCTGGGTACTGAAAGGAGGCCACTGTGACTAAGGCTAATGAGTGACGGATAAGAGGTAAGGGATGGAATGGGCAGGGACCAGACCCTCGGGGGCCCCTGTAGACCACGGTGAAGAGAGTGGGATCTGAGAGTGAGAAGCCACTGAAGGCTTTTAACAGGGTAGGTACCAGGATGTGATGTATGGTTTTGTTGTTGTTGTTGTTTAGGTTTCTTTCTTTCTTTCTTTCTTTTTTGGACACGGTCTTGCTCTGTCACCCAGGCTGGAGTGCGGAGGCACGATCTCGGCTCACTGCAAGCTCCGCCTCCCGGATTCACGCCATTCTCCTGCCTCAGCCTTCCAAGTAGCTGGGACTACAGGCGCCCGCCACCACGCCCAGCTAATTTTTTGTATTTTTAGTAAAGACAGCATTTCACTGTGTTAGCCAGGATGGTCTCGATCTCCTGACCTCGTGATCCACCCACCTCGGGCTCCCAAAGTGCTAGAATTACAGGCATGAGCCACCGCGCCCAGCCGACGTATGTTTTAAAACTACTCTAAGCCAGGCGTAGTGGCTCATGCCTGTAACCCCAACACTTTGGGAGGTCAAAGGGAGAGGATCTCTTGAATCCAGGAGTTTGAGATCAGCCTAGGTAATATAGTGAGACCCTGTCTCCACACACAAAAAATAAAAAATTAGTTGGGTGAGGTGGTACATGCCTGTAGTCCTAGCTAATCAAGAGTATGGGGAAGGAGAATCACTTGAGCCCAGGAGTTTGAGGCTGCAGTGAGCTATGATCATTCTGCTGCACTCCAGCACAACGATTAATATCATGAACTCAGATCCAATCTGTGTGGGTTTATATCCTCCAGGCTCTGCCACTTATCAGCCGTGTGACATTGGGCAAATTCCTTCACCTCTCTAAGCCTTGATTGTTTGAGGACTAAATATAGTTGTAATACATATAAAGCCCTTAGTATAGTGGCTGATAAATGCTTAGTAAACATTAGCTAATATTTATGGGAAGAAACCCAGACGTCAAAAGTTTAAAAGTTGGAGAGAATGCTGAGATGTGTCAGATGCACCTGAGAGGTCCAATAAGCTAAGGACTTACTCATTAGATTTGGCAGCATGGAAGCCATTGTTGACCTTGATGAGAGGAACTTCAATAAAGTGGAGGGGCAGAAGCCAGATAATAATAGATTGATTGGTGAATAGACGGTAAAGAAAATGGCAGCAACAAGTAGGACTAACTTTTTCAAGAAGCTTGTTGTTTAAGAAAAAAATCACAATCAAGTGAAGAAAAAAAAAAAGAAGGACGTACAAGAATGTTCACCTTAGCCTTGTTTATGATAATGAAAAAATGGAACTGTCCTAAATGTCCGAGAATGAGGGGATGACAAGTCAACAGACAGGGCTGTGGAAAGTGGTATATGTTAGAACAGTAATTCAGCAGCATGGGAGAGGAAGCTGACCAGAAACAAGTAAAAGGATAAACAAGAAACCTGCAATTGCATCTGAAGTTGGAAACCATGGATTTTGGTCCATGATACTTGTCTGTCCAGTGGTACAGTTTTCTTCAGTAGTGACAGAACAGAGAAGGCACGTTGCAGAAGGCAGTATTGACTTGGAGTGGTGATTTTTCCAGGTAGGTGGGGCAAAAGGTGATGAAGGTGATGGAGAAAGAGGGTTCAAGTGTGTAATCATGTGGTATAGACTGGTTGTGAGGCCAAGAGAGAGCAGACAAACAGGGAGAAGGCAAGAATCAGGGGAGTGGGTGTCTACATGAGGTCAGAAGAGCAGAGATAGTGGGGTGAAGAGACTTGGTAGGACTAGCACTTGGACTCAGTGTAAGACAATAAAGGCAGCAAAGTAGAAAGGGCACATGCTTTTGAAATCAAACACATTTGAATTTGAATTACAGCTCTGATATTAGTTATATGACTTTAGGTAAGTTCTTTGAACTCTGCAAACTTCGGTTTCTTCATCTGTAAAGTAAGTTTAATGACACCTGAGTCACAGAAAAACTAACACATGGTCAGATTCAATAGCTGTTAGTCCCCTTCTCTCCCACTCAACATTTATTGGGCTCTTAATATGAAACATTCTATTTTGGGGACACCGAGATAAAGGCCAATTCACTTCCTTTAGGGATTCATGGTTTAGCACAAGGGACACAAAGAAATAAATGGCAATACAAGATAAACAGATATACTACCGTTCAAGTTGCTAAGTACAATAATAGCAGTATGTGCTATGAGAACCCAGAAGAGGCATGACTAATAGTGCCTGAGAGAGTGAGGGAGGCTTCCCTGTACAGCTATTGACAAACCAATTTTTAGTTTCTAACACTGAAAGAAAGTAGTGGGAAATGAGCAGATAACATTTTAAGGGGAACAGCAAAGAAGCTTTTGCTTTTATTTTTCTAGACAGTGTTTCAAGGAGCAATAGGTTCACAAGAAGGTATTTATTTGTTTTAAGGAAAATGACTTGTGAAGGTTTGTTAACTGAGGAGAAGAAATTCATAATGAAATGAGAAATTTCTAAAGTGGTTGAGAGAAAATGAAATAATCAAGAGTTCAAGATTCTAGAGAAGGAGGCAAGAGGAGGTAAAATCCAGAGCCTAGGGCCAGGGTTTTGCTCCTGGATAGGATGCAGAATAACCCTTTCTCTAAAATGAGAAGAAAAAAGAAAAGAAGAAAAGTAGACATAGATGATTTACATTCAAAAGGAGGAAAGAAGTCAATATCTGGAAATTGCATTTTATCTGTATACAATTTTTCTTGATTTTTAGAAACCAAGAATATTTCCTTAATACATTCACAAGAAATGAGAGCAGCCTGTTCAGGGAACTGATTCCTACAAGTGGCAGAGCTGCCAACTGTTGGTGAAATGGAGGCAACAGAAATAAAGGGCTTCCAAGCCCTCATTTCTGCACCTGGAAGAGGTGGTGCCGATTGCTGCAGCAGCAGGCAACTGTGACAGGGAGCAGCAACCGCCTCTCACTTGCTTTCACCTTCAGTTCTTAAATCATTGCTAGATAAGGCTCTTTTGCCCACTCCAATATTCTTTTGCTCCAGTCCACACACACATTTCCAACCTGAATTTTGCCCACTGATGAATAGGAGAATTGGCAGCCCACAAGGCAGCTGTGCTGGCTTAAAGGACCCAGTAGCATTTGGCTGCATTGTTCTCTGTCCTGACCTTTGCAGCCAGCACCTCCCCATTTCTGGGACAATATCCCACAGTCACTTCTCACTGGCATGCACCTCCAGGAAATACACCTTCTGAAATGTGGGTTTCTGGCATTGGTATGGAGATGGCATCGCTGCCTAGCCCAATAGCAAAAGATAGACCTGGGCACTGGGAATTTACCAGCTGCTTTAGACCTAATACCTCTTCAAGTTGCACCATTTGACAAAATCAGAGGAATTAATTGAAAACCATATTAGAGACCTTCATATAATTGCTGATTTTTTCCTTCTGCTCTAAGCACATGCCAAGGTAGCGAAATGTACAGATTGAAACTGGATTTCTCGTCCTTTTACCATTAATGTAAAACATGTCTATATTTCCTGCTAGGTCACACATTGGCCTTATAAACTTTTTTTATAACCAGGAAAGATACTCCAAGGGAGAAAGAGTATCCCTGTAGGTAAATAGGGTTTCTTCCAAGCCAAGGAAGAAAATAATATTTCCTTAGAGGAGTACAACAGGAAAAGGGCACAGGAAGGTGAGGAGACTCTGCCTCTTCAAAGGGAATTAGCAGAATGCATGTAAAAGAAGCAAAAAAAGAGAAAGGAATCAAACATTTATTGAGCACCTACTATTTGCCAGGTACTTTGCTAGTTGCTTCTACAGGACTTATTTCATTTAATCCTCACAATAACCTTGTGAGGAATTTATCTACGTCCATAGGAGAGAAAATTATGTCTGGTTGGCCTAAGGTCCCACAGCTACTGAGTGAGTGGGACAGGAGAGCAAGGGAAGAGCAGTGAAGATACTTGGACAAGAGAGGAGATCTTTGTCATTTCCATTTTGAAACTAGAGAATTGATTTCCTTTAAGACTCATTGTATCAGTAGACAGTGCTTTTCTATTCCTGGAGTGACCTTAGACTGGAAAGTTAATCATCATTTTTAAAAAGGAGCTAGCATTCTTTCCTCACCTTCACTACCCCTCTCTTACCTCTGTGCTCATTCTCTTAAATCCTCCAAGCTAATCTTTCAGACCACTCACTTCCTCAATTAATTAGAATATATCCTCTGTTCTTTCTACTCACTTGTTGGTTCATTAGTTCAAACAACAATCATATATTAAATGACTACTATGTGTCACCATTCTGCCAGGCACCAGGAAAGCAAAAGTAAAAACCCTAATCCTGCTTTGGGAAGATTCATAATCAGCAGGGCGCGGTGGCTCACGCCTGTAATCCCAGCACTTTGGGAGGCCGAGGCAGGCAGATCACAAGGTCAGGAGTTCAAGACCAGCCTGACCAACATGGTGAATCCCCGTCTCTACTAAAAATACAAAAATTAACCAGGCGTGGTGGCGCATGCCTGTAATCCCAGCTACTCAGGAGGCTAAGGCAGGAGAATCGCATGAACTTGGGAGGCGGAGACTGCAGGGAGCCGAGATTGCGCCGCTGTACTCCAGCCTGGGTGATAGAGCTAGACTCCGTCTCAAAAAAAAAAAAAGAAGGATTTGTAATCTAAAGGGGGGGCCAGAGACATGGAATCATTGGTTTAAATCCTATTGCAAAGGGCAGTGGGAGATCCAGGATTTGTAGGCCTGAGCTTATGCAGTTGTGCAGGCAAGGACAGGGAACTATTTAAGAAAAAGAACATAAAATTATGAATAGTAAATTGGGTACAAGTTGAAAGATATTACAAACCTCACAAAATTCAAAACAATTTTAACATGTCTTATCAATTAAATGCATGACACATCTATAGTACTTTTTTCCTACATTTTTTTTTTTTTTTGGCTGCATGTGCTCCAATCACCTTTCATTTGACCATGATTTTGTAATGTCATTTTCTACGTAAAGAATAGAAAGATAATTCAATGGATCTCCTAGCATGTTTGATCAAAATATATTTGTTATTATTGATACGTGGTATAGTCATCTTTCAGGCTTCCAAAATAAAATACCCCAGGCTGGAGGGCTTAAACAACAGAAATTTATTTCTCACAATTCTGGAAACTGGAAGTACCAGATACAGGTCTGGCAGAGTTCACGGTTTCCGGTGAGGGCTCTCTTCCTTCTCTGTATGTCTTCACATGGCCTTTCCACTTAATGTGTACAGAGAGAGAGAAGAAAATCTCTCTCTCTTCCTCTTCTTATAAGGTCACCAATCCTATTAAATTAGGACTCCACCCTCATTACCTCATTTAGTCTAAATTACCTCCTAAAGGCTCTATCTCCAAGTATAGTCACAGTGGGGGTTAGGGCTTCAACATATGAATTCCAGGGTACCACAGTTCAGTCTAGTAGATGGGATGCATAAAACATGTGACTGCATACGCAGCCATACTCACTGTTTATAATACTGCTAGGAGGTTTGGACCCTTCAAAAGTCTAGTAGATGGGATGCATAAAACTTGTGACTGCATACACAGCCATACTCACTGTTTATAATACTGCTAGGAGGTTTGGACCCTTCAAAAACAGGAATTATGATAAATACCATTTTGCACAATTTTTATGAAAAAAGAAAAAATAATACAGTTTGTATATAGTCATATATGCTACATTATTGACTATATTTTTCAAAGGAGAAAACTTTTTTCTGTTTTGACTAGGCATTGTTAAAAACCAAATCCTCCACATACAATTTTAATATGCTCATTGGAAGAATTTTACACAAACTTTGAACTCTGTACATTTCAAATTTTGTTTCTCCTCTACTATCCAATGCATCTAACCCCAGATGCTATAGGACACATTTATATCATGATACTACCTCTGACTCAGTCCTTTTTGTGTAAGGATGCTGGATGAGTGAGCACATTAGGTTATAGGACCATTCCTGAAGCCATTCCTACACCATTAGCAATAAGTTAACTATACACAATAAGTGATTGCAAGCCACATAAATGTATCTCACTAAACTCAAACTAAATGTGTCCTCATCTCAACTTCCTCTTAGCCATTCCAGTTACACGCAAAACAAGGGAGAAGTCTGATGCAAAAATCAGATTGGAAAGAGAGAGCTGTCTTAAATGAATGTTGTTAAATATCTTACTTTAAAAATTAGGGGGGACTGGAGCAAGATGGCCGAATAGGAACAGCTCCAGTCTCCAACTCCCAGCGCGAGCGACACAGAAGACCGGTGATTTCTGCATTTTCAACTGAGGTACTGGGTTCATCTCACTAGGGAGTGCCGGACGATCGGTGCTGGTCAGCTGCTGCAGCCCGACCAGCGAGAGCTGAAGCAGGGCGAGGCATTGCCTCACCTGGGAAGCGCAAGGGGGAAGGGAATCCCTTTTCCTAGCCAGGGGAACTGAGACACACAACACCTGGAAAATCGGGTAACTCCCACCCCAATACTGTGCTTTAAGCAAACAGGCACACCAGGAGATCATATCCCACACCTGGCCGGGAGGGTCCCACACCCACGGAGCCTCCCTCATTGCTAGCACAGCAGTCTGTGATCTACCGGCAAGGCAGCAGCGAGGCTGGGGGAGGGGCACCCGCCATTGCTGAGGCTTAAGTAGGTAAACAAAGCCGCTAGGAAGCTCGAACTGCGTGGAGCTCACAGCAGCTCAAGGAAACCTGCCTGTCTCTGTAGACTCCACCTCTCGGGACAGGGCACAGTAAACAATAACAAACACAGCAGAAAACTCTGCAGACGCAAACGACTCTGTCTGACAGCTTTGAAGAGAGCAGTGAATCTCCCAAAACGGAGGCTGAGATCTGAGAAGGGACAGACTCCCTGCTCAAGTGGGTCCCTGACCCCTGAGCAGCCTAACTGGGAGACATCCCCCACTAGGGGCAGTCTGACACCCCACACCTCACAGGGTGGAGTACACCCCTGAGAGGAAGCTTCCAAAGCAAGAATCAGACAGGTACACTCGCTGTTCAGAAATATTCTATCTTCTGCAGCCTCTGCTGCTGATACCCAGGCAAACAGGGTCTGGAGTGGACCTCAAGCAATCTCCAGCAGACCTACAGCTGAGGGTCCTGACTGTTAGAAGGAAAACTATCAAACAGGAAGGACACCTACACCAAAACCCCATCAGTACATCACCATCATCAAAGACCAGAGGCAGATAAAACCACAAAGATGGGGAAAAAGCAGGGCAGAAAAGCTGGAAATTCAAAAAATAAGAGCACATCTCCCCCGGCAAAGGAGCGCAGCTCATCGCCAGCAACGGATCAAAGCTGGACGGAGAATGACTTTGGCGAGATGAGAGAAGAAGGCTTCAGTCCATCAAATTTCTCAGAGCTAAAGGAGGAATTACGTACCCAGCGCAAAGAAACTAAAAATCTTGGGAAAAAAAGTGGAAGAATTGATGGCTAGAGTAATTAATGCAGAGAAGGTCATAAACGAAATGGAAGAGATGAAAACCATGACACGAGAAATACGTGACAAATGCACAAGCTTCAGTAACCGACTCGATCAACTGGAAGAAAGAGTATCAGCGATTGAGGATCAAATGAATGAAATGAAGTGAGAAGAGAAACCAAAAGAAAAAAGAAGAAAAAGAAATAAACAAAGCCTGCAAGAAGTATGGGATTATGTAAAAAGACCAAATCTACGTCTGATTGGGGTGCCTGAAAGTGAGGGGGAAAATGGAACCAAGTTGGAAAACACTCTTCAGGATATCATCCAGGAGAACTTCCCCAACCTAGTAGGGCAGGCCAACATTCAAATCCAGGAAATACAGAGAACACCACAAAGATACTCCTCGAGAAGAGCAACTCCAAGACACATAATTGCCAGATTCACCAAAGTTGAAATGAAGGAAAAAATCTTAAGGGCAGCCAGAGAGAAAGGTCGGGTTACCCACAAAGGGAAGCCCATCAGACTAACAGCAGATCTCTCGGCAGAAACTCTCCAAGCCAGAAGAGAGTGGGGGCCAATATTCAACATTCTTAAAGAAAAGAATTTTAAACCCAGAATTTCATATCCAGCCAAACTAAGTTTCATAAGTGAAGGAGAAATAAAATCCTTTACAGACAAGCAAATGCTTAGAGATTTTGTCACCACTAGGCCTGCCTTACAAGAGACCCTGAAGGAAGCACTCAACATGGAAAGGAACAACTGGTACCAGCCATTGCAAAAACATGCCAAAATGTAAAGACCATCGAGGCAAGGAAGAAACTGCATCAACTAAGGAGCAAAATAACCAGTTAATATCATAATGGCAGGATCAAGTTCACACATAACAATCTTAACCTTAAATGTAAATGGACTAAATGCTCCAATTAAAAGACACAGACTGGCAAACTGGATAAAGAGTCAAGACCCATAAGTTTGCTGTATTCAGGAGACCCATCTCACACGCAGAGACATACATAGGCTCAAAATAAAGGGATGGAGGAAGATTTACCAAGCAAATGGAGAACAAAAAAAAGCGGGGGTTGCAATACTAGTCTCTGATAAAACAGACTTTAAGCCATCAAAGATCAAAAGAGACAAAGAAGGCCATTACATAATGGTAAAGGGATCAATTCAACAGGAAGAGCTAACTATCCTAAATATATATGCACCCAATACAGGAGCACCCAGATTCATCAAGCAAGTCCTTAGAGACTTACAAAGAGACTTAGACTCCCATACAATAATAATGGGAGACTTCAACACTCCACTGTCAACATTAGACAGATCAACGAGACAGAAAGTTAACAAGGATATCCAGGAATTGAACTCATCTCTGCAGCAAGCAGACCTAATAGACATCTATAGAACTCTCCACCCCAAATCAACAGAATATACATTCTTCTCAGCACCACATCGTACTTACTCCAAAATCGACCACGTAATTGGAAGTAAAGCACTCCTCAGCAAATGTACAAGAACAGAAATTATAACAAACTGTCTCTCAGACCACAGTGCAATCAAACTAGAACTCAGGACTAAGAAACTCAATCAAAACCACTCAACTACATGGAAACTGAACAACCTGCTCCTGAATGACTACTGGGTACATAACAAAATGAAGGCAGAAATAAAGATGTTCTTTGAAACCAATGAGAACAAAGATACAACATACCAGAATCTCTGGGACACATTTAAAGCAGTGTGTAGAGGGAAATTTATAGCACTAAATGCCCACAAGAGAAAGCAGGAAAGATCTAAAATTGACACTCTAACATCACAATTAAAAGAACTAGAGAAGCAAGAGCAAACACATTCAAAAGCTAGCAGAAGGCAAGAAATAACTAAGATCAGAGCAGAACTGAAGGAGATAGAGACACAAAAATCCCTCCAAAAAATCAATGAATCCAGGAGTTGGTTTTTTGAAAAGATCAACAAAATTGACAGACCACTAGCAAGACTAATAAAGAAGAAAAGAGAGAAGAATCAAATCGACGCAATTAAAAATGATAAAGGGGATATCACCACCGACCCCACAGAAATACAAACTACCATCAGAGAATACTATAAACACCTCTACGCAAATAAACTGGAAAATCTAGAAGAAATGGATAATTTCCTGGACACTTACACTCTTCCAAGACTAAACCAGGAAGAAGTTGAATCCCTGAATAGACCAATAGGAGGCTCTGAAATTGAGGCAATAATTAATAGCCTACCAACCAAAAAAAGTCCAGGACCAGATGGATTCACAGCTGAATTCTACCAGAGGTACAAGGAGGAGTTGGTACCATTCCTTCTGAAACTATTCCAATCAATAGAAAAAGAGGGAATCCTCCCTAACTCATTTTATGAGGCCAACATCATCCTGATACCAAAGCCTGGCAGAGACACAACAAAAAAAGAGAATTTTAGACCATTATCCCTGATGAACATCGATGCAAAAATCCTCAATAAAGTACTGGCAAACCGGATTCAGCAACACATCAAAAAGCTTATCCACCATGATCAAGCGGGCTTCATCCCCGGGATGCAAGGCTGGTTCAACATTCGCAAATCAATAAACATAATCCAGCATATAAACAGAACCAAAGACAAGAACCACATGATTATCTCAATAGATGCAGAAAAGGCTTTTGACAAAATTCAACAGCCCTTCATGCTAAAAACGCTCAATAAATTCGGTATTGATGGAACGTACCTCAAAATAATAAGAGCTATTCATGACAAACCCACAGCCAATATCATACTGAATGGGCAAAAACTGGAAAAATTCCCTTTGAAAACTGGCCCAAGACTGGGATGCCCTCTCTCACCACTCCTATTCAACATAGTGTTGGAAGTTCTGGCTAGGGCAATCAGGCAAGAGAAAGAAATCAAGGGTATTCAGTTAGGAAAAGAAGAAGTCAAATTGTCCCCGTTTGCAGATGACATGATTGTATATTTAGAAAACCCCATTGTCTCAGCCCAAAATCTCCTTAAGCTGATAAGCAACTTCAGCAAAGTCTCAGGAGACAAAATTAATGTGCAAAAATCACAAGCATTCTTATACACCAGTAACAGACAAACAGAGAGCCAAATCAGGAATGAACTTCCATTCACAATTGCTTCAAAGAGAATAAAATACCTAGGAATCCAACTTACAAGGGATGTAAAGGACCTCTTCAAGGAGAACTACAAACCACTGCTCAGTGAAATAAAAGAGGACACAAACAAATGGAAGAACATACCATGCTCATGGATAGGAAGAATCAATATCGTGAAAATGGCCATGCTGCCCAAGGTAATTTATAGATTCGATGCCATCCCCATCAAGCTACCAACGAGTTTCTTCACAGAATTGGAAAAAACTGCTTTAAAGTTCATATGGAACCAAAAAAGAGCCCTCATCTCCAAGACAATCCTAAGTCAAAAGAACAAAGCTGGAGGCATCACGCTACCTGACTTCAAACTATACTACAAGGCTACAGTAACCAAAACAGCATGGTACTTGTACCAAAACAGAGATATAGACCAATGGAACAGAACAGAGTCCTCAGAAATAATACCACACATCTACAGCCATCTGATCTTTGACAAACCTGACAAAAACAAGAAATGGGGAAAGGATTCCCTATTTAATAAATGGTGCTGGGAAAATTGGCTAGCCGTAAGTAGAAAGCTGAAACTGGATCCTTTCCTTACTCCTTATACGAAAATTAATTCAAGATGGATTAGAGACTTAAATGTTAGACCTAATACCATAAAAATCCTAGAGGAAAACCTAGGTAGTACCATTCAGGACATAGGCATGGGCAAAGACTTCATGTCTAAAACACCAAAAGCAACAGCAGCAAAAGCCAAAATTGACAAATGGGATCTAATTAAACTAAAGAGCTTCTGCACAGCAAAAGAAACTACCATGAGAGTGAACAGGCAACCTACAGAATGGGAGAAAATTTTTGCAATCTACTCATCTGACAAAGGGCTAATATCCAGAACCTACAAAGAACTCAAACAAATTTACAAGAAACAAACAAACAACCCCATCAAAAAGTGGGCAAAGGATATGAACAGACATTTTTCAAAAGAAGACATTCATACATCCAACAGACACATGAAAAAATGCTCATCATCACTGGCCATCAGAGAAATGCAAATCAAAACCACAATGAGATACCATCTCACACCAGTTAGAATGGCGATCATTAAAAAGTCAGGAAACAACAGGTGCTGGAGAGGATGTGGAGAAATAGGAACACTTTTACACTGTTGGTGGGATTGTAAACTAGTTCAACCATTATGGAAAACAGTATGGCGATTCCTCAAGGATCTAGAACTAGATGTACCATATGACCCAGCCATCCCATTACTGGGTATATACCCAAAGGATTATAAATTATGCTGCTATAAAGACACATGCACACGTATGTTTATTGCGGCACTATTCAGAATAGCAAAGACTTGGAACCAACCCAAATGTCCATCAGTGACAGATTGGATTAAGAAAATGTGGCACATATACACCATGGAATACTATGCAGCCATCAAAAAGGATGAGTTTGTGTCCTTTGTAGGGACATGGATGCAGCTGGAAACCATCATTCTTAGCAAACTATCACAAGAACAGAAAACCAAACACCGCATGTTCTCACTCATAGGTGGGAACTGAACAATGAGATCACTTGGACTCAGGAAGGGGAACATCACACACCGGGGCCTATCATGGGGAGGGGGGAGGGGGGAGGGATTGCATTGGGAGTTATACCTGATGTAAATGACGAGTTGATGGGTGCAGCACACCAACAAGGCACAAGTATACATATGTAACAAACCTGCACGTTATGCACATGTACCCTACAACTTAAAGTATAATAATAATAATTAAATTTAAAAAGAAAAAAAAAAAGATTACAAAAAAAAAAAAATTAGGGGAAAAATATAACCTTGTAAAAAATCAGTGGTGTTATCCCTCCCTGGACCTTGAGAGGGATCTGTCCAGTGAGGGGCTTTGACTATTTATGATTAACTTCATGGTAAATCAGCCTCTAAGGAAAGATATGTGTAAGTTGTCTCAAACAATCAGGTAACACTTCACAAAGGAGTTAATATTTGAGCTAAATCTTTAAAAGTACTCAAGAGGAAGGACATTTCAGAAAGGAACATTGCAGGTGCAATGCTCCAGAGGGAACACAGGGTCTTATAGAACTGTAAATAGTTTACTATGTCTGTAGGGGCATCTAAGGGGATGGTGGGAAATGAAGCAGCAGAGGTTGACCTGCAATTGAAAGACATCAAACTCTTGGAAATCCATGGAAACCTCTGTTTTCATCTTTTCTTGAGCTACCTTAAATTCTCTGACACTTAATAGGAAGTAGTTAGTTTATCTGTTACTGTGAGTGTAACAGCAAAACTATATGGAAAATCAGTAAAGATAAAGAATATTTCAACAACACCATCAACCAAGAGAATCTCATTGACATTTACAGAACATTCCACCAAATAACAACAGAATCCACATTCTTTTAAAGCACCCATGGAACATATCAAGATAGACCACAGCAGAAAATGGTGGAGTAGGCAACCACAAGCTCCTGTTACCCCACAGAAACACAGGAAAATAAGCAGAAACTGTCAGAAACAACTTTATCAGAACACTAGAAAATAATCAAAGGTTTACAGCAACTGAGCAAATGCCAAATCAAAAAAAAAGTCAACTTAAAACTTATTAGAAACCACAATGAGATACCACTTCACACCCATTAGGTTGTCTAATATTAAAAAGTGGGAAATAAAAAGTGTTGTCAAGGATGTGGAAAAATTGGAACTCTGCTTTACTGGTGGGGATGTATAATGGTGCAGCTGCTATGGAAAATAGGTTGGCAGTTTCTTAAAAAGTTAAACTTAGAATTACCATATGATCCCACAAATCTACTTCTAGATATAATAGCCAAAAGAATCAAAAGTGGGGCCGGGCACGGTGGCTCAAGCCTGTAATCCCAGCACTTTGGGAGACCGAGACGGGCGGATCATGAGGTCAGGAGATTGAGACCATCCTGGCGAACACGGTGAAACCCCGTCTCTACTAAAAAATACAAAAAAAAATTAGCTGGGCGAGGTGGTGGGCGCCTGTCATCCCAGCTACTTGGGAGGCTGAGGCAGGAGAATGGCGTAAACCCGGGAGACGGAGCTTGCAGTGAGCTGAGATCCGGCCACTGCACTCCAGCCTGGGCAACAGAGCGAGACTCCGTCTCAAAAAAAAAAAGAAAAGAATCAAAAGTGGGTACTGGTATATCAATGTTAACTATAGCATTATGCAAAATAAAATAGTCAAAAGGTGTAAACAACCCAAATAACCATCAACAGATGAATGGATAAAATATAGTATAGCTATACAAGGAAATATTATTCAGCCTTAAAATGGAATAATATTCTGATACATGCAACAACATGAATGAACCTCAAAAACATTATTCTTTTTTTTTTCAGTTGATACTTCTTCTTTTTTTTTTTTATACTGTAAGTTCTAGGGTACATGTGCATAACGTGCAGGTTTGTTACATATGTATACTTGTACCATGTTGGTGTGCTGCACCCATCAACTCATCAGCTCCCATCAACTCGTCATTTACATCAGGTATAACTCCCAATGCAATCCTTCCGCCCTCCCCCCTCCCCATAATAGGCCCCGGTGTGTGATGTTCCCCTTCACAAGTCCAAGTGATCTTGTTGTTCAGTTCCCACCTATGAGTGAGAACATGCGGTGTTTGGTTTTCTGTTCTTGCGATAGTTTGCTGAGAATGATGGTTTCCAGCTGCATCCATGTCCCTACAAAGGACCCGAACTCATCCTTTTTTATGGCTGCATAGTATTCCATGGTGTGTATGTGCCACATTTTCTTAATCCAATCTGTCACTGATGGACATTTGGGTTGATTCCAAGTCTTTGCTATTGTGAATAGTGCTGCAATGAACATACGTGTGCATGTGTCTTTATAGCAGCATGGTTTATAATCCTTTGGGTATATACCCAGTAATGGGATGGCTGGGTCATATGGTACATCTAGTTCTAGATCCTTGAGGAATCGCCATACTGTTTTCCATAATGGTTGAACTAGTTTACAATCCCACCAACAGTGTAAAAGTGTCAAAAACATTATTCTAAGTGAAATAAGCCAGATGAAAAGGCAAATATCGTATGATTTCACCTACATGAAATATTTACAATAGGCAAATTCATAGAGACAGAAAGTGGTTTAGAGGTTACCAGGGGCTTGGAGAAGTGGGGATTGGTAAGTTATTTTTTAATGGGTATAGAATTTCTGTTAGAGATCATGGAAGTTCTGGAAGTGAATAATGGTGATGGTTGTACAGTGTTATGAAAATACTTAATACCACTGAACTGTACACTTTAAAATGGTTTTTAAAAATTTCAACAAGGAGTTGGAAGATGCAGATGAAGAAATCTCTAAGAAAACAGAATTTGAAAATAGGGAAATGAGAAATAGGAAAGATAAAACAAGAAAATTATAGAGTCGACAGATGAGGTTCAATAGCCAATAAGAATTCCTGAAAAAGAAAAGAGAAGAAAAATATGGCTAGGAAATTATCAAAGAAATAATTAAAGAAAATCTGTCCAAATCCTAAGGATACAACTTTCCAGACTGACAGGACCCACTGGTTGCCCAACATTATGAAGGAAAAAAGATCTGAAGACATTATCATCATAAAACTTTACAACAAAGGAGAAAAAAAGCTATCCTAAAAGGTAAACACCTGTATGGAGAAAAATTGAAGATCACATAAAAAGCTTCAAGAATCAGAATGGCACTGGACTTCTCCACAACAATATTGAACACTTCAAGACATTGGAGGAGTTCCTTTAACATTCTAAAGGAAAAATTATTTCAACCTCGAATTCTATACCCAGCCAAGCTACCAAGCAGTTGTAACGATCAAATACAGATGTTTTCAGACATGCCAAGGTCAGGAAACTTGGAGTAGATGTCCACTAGAATGAAGATAATAAACCAGGAAAGAGAAAGACATGGGACACAGGAAACAGAGGATCCAATGCAGGAGAGAACAGCAGAGATTTCTCAGGATGATAGTGAAAGGAAACTCCCAGACACCAGCTCTGTAGAAGGGCCAGAAGTCAAACAGTTTAGGTTGGAGGGCTCCAGAGGGAAGACTCTCAGGTGAATATGGAATTCACAGATTGCCTGGTGTGGCTGATAGTACTAAGAGGACTAATAATTCTGTCAAAGAATGTAGTATGAGTTAGTGATAAATACATAGAAAGCTAAGCAACGTTTCTAAGGTGATGCAACTATTAATTCAAAAAAATTGTCCAAGGAAGTAAAAGTAGTCATAATACAGTACATAGCTCAGCTGTGAAGAGTATTTGTTATCATCATAATTTAAACATTGAATGTTAATTTAGCCAAAAATTTTAGAATAATTAGAGAGAATGGATGAGGTGAACTGTGTATGGATGTGGGAGATTATGGTGAGATTGAATCCAGAAGGAAGTTGGTAGAGCATATCAAAAATTGAAAAATAACTAGCAGCCTTCCTGTGTTATTCAAACATATGGAGGGAAATACTAGAAGCAACAGCTAAAAGAGTGGTATGTGACTATTTCTGGGGAGTAAAAATTAGAAACAGGAAAGGGTGAAGTAGAGAACTCATCTGTGTAATTGTAAGACTTGGTTCATGTTTGACTTTGTAAACTATATGCATGTTATTAAACTACTACTTGGAACAAAATTCAAATTAAATAAAAGTTCAGGGTCAGATCTAAAGGTGCACCATGTAATCCTGGCCTATGTGTGATGCCCACTAGGATGAACTGTTAAAGGGAAAAAACATCTCAGGGTAAAAGTAAAAAGATACCTTTTAAAAATAATTTATAATTTTTTAATTTAACTTTTATTTAAAGTTCAGGGGTACATGTGCAGGTTTGTTATATAGGTAAACTTGTGTCATGGGGGTTTGTTGTACCAATTATTTCATCACCCAGGTATTAAGCCCCTGTTCTGGCTCAGCAACCGTATTGAAGACAGCAGCCTGTGTTTGCAGTGTGGGACACTGGACCATGGTTCCAGGGGGAACACAGCACACCTTATTCAAAAATGATTGTGTAGGTCTGCTCTAACCTGTCAGAGGGCTACCTAAATGACAGATGTAAAGAACTCATCTCTGTTGCACCTAACTCAGAACTCACCCAGGCCAGAAAAGTAACAGGCATTGCCCCAAAACACTAAGATGGATGAACAACCCACAGATGCCTGAGGCAAAGGGTTACAGTTGAGACTTACAAGAGACAACCTAAGGCCTGAGAGGAAAAGCCACAGGGAGAGTTTCTTTGGGAAATTAGGGCAACCAAAAGTATCCATGTATATGGGAAACTATAGAAAAATATGTGAATAAATTCCCAGGGAAACTTGCATGTTCAGGAAAGACTTGAGAGGACCTTGAAGACTGGGAGAGGTGTTTTACTTGTCTGGATTTTTTTTTAGCTCCTGGCATTCAAGGATAGCAATTCACTAGAGGCTTCAGGCACAAGACAGAATCAGTGCACTTGGAAGATAGGATAATTGAAATGAACCAATCTGAGGGACAGGATAAAAAAGAATGAAAAATAATTAACAGAGCCTAAGGGACCTGTGGGACACCATCAAGTGGTCCAACATACACATTATGGGAGTACCAGAAAAAAGAGAAGAGGTTGTGAAGGGATAGAAATAATTTTTAAAGAAATAAAGACCAAAAACTTCCCAAATTCGATTTTTAAAAAAAATTGAACATAAGGATCCAAGAAGCTTAATGAACTCCAAGTAGAATAAACTCAGAGAGACCCACATCAAGACACATTATAATCAAACTGTTGACAGACAAAGACAAAGAGAGAATCTTGAAAGCAGCAAGAGAGAAACAACTCATCACATACAAGGGATTCTCAATAAGGTTCATAGCTGATTTCTCATCAGAGACCATGGAGGCCAGAATACAGTTGGATGACATATTTAAAGTTCTGAAAGAAAAAAACTGTAAAACAAGAATTCTATATCCAGCAAAACTGCACTTCAAACTTGAGTGAAAATGTAAGACATTCGCAGATAAACAAAAGCTGAGGGAGTCTATTACCACTAGTCCTATCCTAGAAGAAGTACGAAAAGGAGTCCTTCTGGTTGAAGTGAAAGGACACTAGACTGTAACTCAAACCTATATGAAGGAATAAAGATTTTCAGTAAAGAAATCTACATGGGTAAACATAAAAGCCAGTGTTATTAATTTTTGGTCTGTAACTTGACTCTATTTTCTGCATGATTAAAAAGACAAATACATAAAATTTATAAATCTATGTTACTGGGCACACAGTGTATAAGTATATGATCTGTGACAACAACATAAAGAAGGGGGTGGAACTAAATAATAGCAACGTTTTCGTATGCTATTAAAATTGGTACATAGGTAGAGTTGGAAGCCATTATCCTCAGCATACTAACACAAGAACAGAAAACCAAACACCACATGTTCTCACCTTTTTCCCCAACACGTGCACACATGGAGGGGAACAAGACACACTGGGGCCTATCAGGAGGGGGTTGGGGGAGGGAGAGAATCAAAAAGAAAGCTAATAGATTCAGGCTTAATACCTAGGTGATGGGGTGACCTGTGCAGCAGACCACCATGGCACATGTTTACCTGTGTAACAAGCCTCCACATGTACACCTGAGCTTAAAATAAAGGTTGAAGAAACATTTTAAAAATTAAAAAAAAAAAAAGTTGGTATCAATTCAAACTAGATTGTAATAAGCTTAGGATATTGAATGTAATCCCATGGTAACCACAAAAATATGTTTAAAATGTACCAATGGAAATGAGAAGAGATCCAAAATGGTTCACTACAGATAATTAACTAAATACAAAATAAGACAGTAGTGGAAGAAATGAGGAACACAAATAGGTATAAGATAAAGAGGGAACACCCAGAAAAATTGCAAAAATCCTTCCTTACCAGTAAACAAATTAAATATAAATAGATTAAAGTGACCAATCAAAAGGCAGAGATTGGCAGAATGAATTTTTTTTAAAAACATGATCCAACTACATGCAATTTATTAGAGACTCACTTTAGATCCAAAGATGCAATTAGGTTGAAAGTGAAAGATTTGGAAAAAATATTTTATTCAAGTGGTAACCAAAAAGAGGTGGGGTGGCTTACTAATATCACCCTAAGTTAACAAATGTTATAAAAGTCAAAGTCAGACATTATGTACTGATCAATTCATTGAGACAGTATAACAATTATAAACACATATACACCAAACAACAGAGCCTTAAAATATTTGAAGCAAACGCTGACAAAACTGAAGAGAGAAATAGTTCTACAATAATAGGTACAGAGAATAATAGTACAGAGAATCAAACCCAAAAGTTGTTTCTTTGAAAAGATCAATGAAATTGACAAACCTTGAGCTAGACTGACAAAGAAAAAAGAAAGATGCAAATAACTAAAATCAGAAATTAAAGTGGGGACATTACTACCAACCTTACAGAGATAAAAATTTTTTAAAGGTTTGTAAGACAATACTACTAACAATTATATGCTAACAAATTAGATAACCTATGTGAAATGAACAAATTCCTGGAAACAAACAAATTACCTAAACTGACTCAGGAGAAATATAAAATGTCAGGAGATCTATGACAAGTAAAGAGATTCAATCAGTAATGAAAACTTCCCAACAAAGAAAAACCGAGGACCAGATAGCTTCACTGGTTAATTCTATCAGACATTTAAAGATTAACACCAATCCTTCTCAAACTCTTCTAAATAACTGAAGAAGCAGAAACACTTCCCAGCTCATTCCATGAGATCAGCATTACCATAATGCTAATGCCAGAAAAAAAAAATCACGAGAAAATTACAGTGCAATGTATCTTATGAATATAGACACAAAAATCCTTCAGTAAAATACTAGCAACCCAAATCCAACCACATATTAATGTCATATACATTATGACCAAGTGGGATTTATCCCAGGAATGCAAAGGTCATTTAACATAATAAAATCGATCAATGAAGTGCATCACATTAATATAACAAAGAAAAAAAACACAACAGATGCAGAAAAGATATTTGACAAAAATCAGCACCCTTTCATCATAAATAAGCAATCAAAATACTAAGAATAAAGGGAACTTAACATAAAAAGGGGCATTTATGAAAAACCTACAGCTAATGTCATACTCAATGGTGAATGACTGAAAACTTTTCCTTTAAGATCGTGATATGAATATTAACTTTTACCACTGCTATTCTATGTTGTACTGGACGGTTTATCCAGAGCAACTAGACAAGAAAAATGAATAAAAGGCAAGCAAATTAGAAAGGAAGAAGTAAAACCATCCTGTAGGTTGTCTTTTCACTTTCTTGATATGTCTTTTACAGCACAAACATTTTAAACTTTGATGAAGTCAAATTTACCATTGGTTCACACTGTAACCAGCAGTGTTGCAGGTTACAGTGTCATTACACAAAATCAGATGTGCTTTTATCCACCAATAATGAACACTCCAAAAGAAAAATTTTACGTAATTCCATTTATAGTAACATCTAATAGAATAAACTTAACTAAGGAGGTGAAAGACTAGTACATTGAAAGCTACAAAACATTGCTGAAAGAAATTAAGACCTAAATAAATGGAAAGACATCTCAAGTTCATGGATTGGAAGACAATATTGTTAAGGTGTCAGTACTACCCAAAGCAGCCTCCATATTCAATGCAATCCCTATCAAAATCCCAACAGCCCTTTTGACACAAATGGAAAAACCAATTCTCAAATTCATATGGACTTGCAAGAAACCCAATAACCAAGACAGTCTTGAAAAAGGACAAAAGTTAGGAGATCCAATTTCAAAACCTAATACAAAGCTATAGTAATCAAAATAGCATAGTGTTGGCATAAGGATAGACATATAAACCAATAGAATAGAATTGTAAATCCTAAAATAAATCTCTACATCTATAATCAATTGTTTTTTGACAAGGGCATCAATGCCCTTCAACCATTCAATGGGGAAGGAATCATCTCTTCAACAAATGGTGCTTGGACAACAGGATATCCACATGCAAGAGAATGAAGTTGCACCCCTGCCTCACACCATATACAAAAATTAACTGAAAATAGATCAACAATCTACATATAAGAACTAAAACCATAACAATCCTAGAAGAAAACAATGAATGCTTGTGTCTTTATGGAAGAATGATTTCTATTCCTTTGAGTATATAGCCAGTAATGGGATTGCTGAGTTGAATGGTAGTTCTGTTCTAAGTTCTTTGAGAAATCATCATTCTACTTTCCATAATGGTTGAGCTAAATTACATTCCCACCAGCAGTGTATAAGCATTCCCTTTCCTCCACAACCTTGCCAGCATCTGTTATTTTTTGACTTTTTAATAATAATCATTCTGACTGGTATAAAGTGGTATATCACTGTGGCTTTGATTTGCATTTCTCTAATGATTAGTGATGTGGAGCATTTTTTCATATGTTTGTTAGCCATTAGTATGTCTTCTTTTGAAAAGTGTCTGTTCATGTCTCTGCCCACTTTTTAATGGGGTTAGGTGTTTTTTGCTTATTTGTTTAAGTTCCTTATAGATGCATAGTTTGCAAATATTTCCTCCCATTCTGTAAGTTGTTTGTTTATTCGGTTGATAGTTTCTATTGCTGTGCAGAAACTCTTTGGTTTAATTAGGTTCCACCTGTCAATTTTTGTTTTCATTGCAATTGCTTTTGGCATCTTTGTCATGAAATCTTTGTGTAGGCCTATGACTAGAAGACTACTTTCTAGGTTTTCTTCTAGGATTTTTATAGTATGAGTCTTACATTTAAATATTTAATCCATTTTGAGTTAATTTTTGTATATGGTGAGAGATAGGGGTTCAATTTTATTCTTCTGCAAATAGTTTTCCCAGCACCGCTTATTGAATAAGATATGCTTTCCCCATTGTTTGTTTGGTTTTTTTGTCAACTTTGTAAAGAATTAGTTGGTTGTAGTTGTGCAGCTGTATTTCAGGGGTCTGTATTCTGTTTCATTGGTCTATATGTCTGTTTTTATACCAGTACCTTGCTGTTTGGGTTACTATATCCTTATAGTATAGTTTGAAGTTGGTTAATGTGATGCCTTCAGCATTGTTCTTTTGGCTTAGGATTGCTTTCACTATTCGGGCTCCTTTTTGGATTTACATGAATTTTAGAACAGTGTTTTTGTAATTTTGTGAAAAATGATATTGGCAATTTGATAGAAATCGCATTGAAACAGTAAATTGCTTTGGGCAGTGTGGCCATTTTTAAAATATCGAGTCTTCCTATCTATAAGCATGGAATGTTTTTCCATTTGTTTGTGTCATCTCTGATTTATTTCAGTGGTGTTTTATAATTCTCATTGTAGAAATCTTTCACCTCCCTGGTTAGCTGTATTGCTAGATATTTTATTCTTTTTGTGGCTATTGTGAATGGGATTGCATTTTTGATTTGGCTGTCAACTTGGACCTGTTGGTGTCTAGAATTGCTACTGATTTTTGTATCTTGAAGCCTTGCTGACATTGTATTTCAGATGTAAGAAGTTTTGGGCAGAGACAGTGACATTTTCTAGGTATAGAATCATATCGTCTGCAAACAGAGGTAGTTTGATCTCCTTTCTTCCTATTTGAATGTCTCTTATTTCTTTATCTTGCCTGATTGCTCTGGCTAGGACTTCTAGTATGATGTTGAATAGGAGTGGTGAGAGTAAGTTTTGGTTCTCAAGGGGAATGCTTCCAGCTTTTTCCCATTAAGTAGCAGAAAAGTTTTGTAAATAAATAGTGATGACGGTTGCACAGTGTTGTGATTGTAACTAATGTCATTGAATCATACACTTAAAATGGTCACAGTAGTATAGTTTATGTTTTATATATTTTATTACAATAATATTAAAACAATTAAAAATTAAAGAATAAAGATGGGCCATTTCATGGGTCATCAAACAAACCTCATCAAATTTAAAAGACAGAAATCATACGGTGTGTATTTTCTGACCGATATAAAATCAAACAGGAAATCAATAAAAGAAAGATAACAGGATAATTGCCAAAAACTTAGGAACTAAAGAATGAATTTCTAAATAATACATGGATCAAAGAGGAAATCTCAAGGAAAATTTTTAAAACACACTAAACTGGATTAAAATGAAAAGGCAACATGTCAAAACATGTAGGACACAGCTAAAACAGTGCTGAGAGGGAAATTTATGACACTACATTCTTAATTTTAAAAAGAGGATAGTCTCAGATCAATAATTAAACTGCTACCCTAATAAAATAGAAAAAGATGGGCAAACTAAAACCAAAGCAAGTAGAAGGAAGGTTATAATAATGAACAGAAACAAATGAGATTGAAAACAGAATAATAATAAATTCAATGAAACAACAAGTTGGTTCTTCAAAAACATGAATAAAATTGAAAAATCTCTAGTAAGAGTGACCAAAAAAAAAAAAAAAAAAAAAAACCCAGAGAAGACATAAATTACCAATATCAGGAATGAAATGGGATCTTACCACAGCTTCCACAGGTATCAAAGCAATACTAACAAAATACAGTAATCTATATACACAAACTTGACAACTTAGATAAAATGGACTCATTCCTCAAAAGTCACAAACTACCACAACTCACCAAATGTGAAATAATTTGAATGGCCCCATAGCTATTAAGGAAATTGAATTTGTAATTTTAAAACTCCTCAATAAATAAACTCTCCAAGCCTAGATGATTTCACTGAAGAATTCTACCAAACATTTAAAGAAAAATTCACAACAATTCTACACAATCTTTCAGAAAATAGAAGAGGAGGAAACACTTCCCAATTCACTTTATTAAGCTAGTATTATCCTGAGACCAAAACCAGACAAAGATACTACCAAGAAAAGAAAGACCATATTTCTGCTCTCAGCTTTGCACATCTGAAAGACACATCAGGCAGCATCTCAGAAGCATAAAAAGCAGAACGGAAGAAATAAAACTGTCCTTATCTGCAAATAACATGATTGTGTACATAGAAAATCTCAAGGAATGTAACAAAAACCTTCTAGAACTAATAAATGAGTTCAGCAAGGTTGCAGGTCACAATATCAACATACAAAAATCAATTCTATATACTATCAATGAACATATTTCTTTTTTTTTTTTTTTTTTTTTTTTTTTTTTTTTGAGACGGAGTCTCGCTCTGTCACCCAGGCTGGAGTGCAGTGGCCAGATCTCAGCTCACTGCAAGCTCCGCCTCCCGGGTTCCCGCCATTCTCCTGCCTCAGCCTCCCGAGTAGCTGGGACCACAGGCGCCGCCACCTCGCCCGGCTAATTTTTTGTGTTTTTAGTAGAGACGGAGTTTCGCCGTGTTCGCCAGGATGGTCTCAATCTCCTGACCTAGTGATCCGCCCGTCTCGGCCTCCCAAAGTGCTGGGATTACAGGCTTGAGCCACCGCGCCCGGCCCAATGAACATATTTCTATGTACTATTAACAAACACACGGAAACCAAAATTTTAAATACAAAGCAACTCACAATTGGATTTTAAAAAATGAAATACTTATGTGTAAATCTCACAAAACATGTACTGGATATGTATGCTGAAACTATAACACTGATCAAAGAAATCAAATAAGATCTAACTACAAGGAGAGACATAATGTGGTCATAGTTTGGAACTCGACATAGTAAAGATGTCAGTTCTCTCCAAATTTATACAGGTCTGAGATAATTGCTATCAGAATCCTAGCATGATTTTTTGATGATGTAGACAAGATTGTAGTAAAATTCATGTTGAAAAACAAAGAAGCTAGAATAGCTAAAACAATTTTGTAAAATAAGGATAAAGCAGGAGGAATCACTCTACCAATTTTAAGACTATATAGCTACAGTAATCAAAACTGTGTGGTATTGGCAAAGAAATAGACACATCAAAGGAACAGAAGAGAGATCCCAGAAATAGACCCACACAAATATGGCCAACTGAATTTTGACTAAGGTCCAAAAGCAATTCAGTGGAGGAAAGACAGCCTTTTCAATAAATAGTACTGAAGCATTTGGATATCTATCAGCAAATTAGTAAATTTAGTTTAAAAGTAAGTAGAAATAAGCCGGGTGCGGTGGCTCAAGCCTGTAATCCCAGCACTTTGGGAGGCCGAGACGGGCGGATCACGAGGTCAGAAGATAGAGACCATCCTGGCTAACACGGTGAAACCCCGTCTCTACTAAAAAATACAAAAAACTAGCCGGGCGAGGTGGCGGGCGCCTGTCGTCCCAGCTACTTGGGAGGCTGAGGCAGGAGAATGGCGTGAACCCGGGAGGCGGAGCTTGCAGTGAGTTGAGATCCAGCCACTGCACTCCAGCCTGGGCGACAGAGCGAGACACCATCTCAAAAAAAAAAAAAAGTAAGTGGAAATTCATTATGTTGTTTTTGCAGCTTTTCTATAGATTTGAAAGTTTTCAAAATAAAAACAATTGGGAGGAAAAGACATATAAACTGTATTGCAGTTACATTAATTTACAATGGAAGATATACCTGTAAGGTAACCAAACAATAGTCTGAGCTCATCTAAATGCATTTCTTTCCCAGGATCAAGGAACCTAGGAAACTAAAATAGAAAATTAGAAAGTTACTTGATAAGCATGGAGTCAGAGTGAAGGAAGTGCAATGGTGAAGCCCATGCATAGAGAAATCTGCTTCATAATTGAGCCTACAGCCTTAAGGACCACAATATTTGCATCCATCATGTTTGGTCTACTGGGCTCCTTCTGCTCTCCAGCCACTGCACAAGTGGACACACCTCCCATTCCTCCCCACCTCTCTGCACAGTTAGGGGTGGGAGGTGTTGGACAAACAGTAATATATGTTTACTTTTTAATTCTTCTTTTTCAAATAACTCATGCACCACCTTTCTTTAACACATTATTCTTCACACAGTTTACAGTAAAGCTGATTAGATTGCAACCTTCTTCAAGTATGTTCTGGTCCTACAGATACACCCTGATTATCTTGATTACATTTGAGATTTCCTAAGTCTCTATCAGTAACACATCTACAATAATGCCTTTGTGTTATTTCATGCTAACAATCATTCTAAGCCTATCTCCAAATTCTGGGGTCACCGTACTACAGCCTAGACTCTGACTACACTTATTTCCTTTGAGTTGTTTTGTCAAGGCCCCATCATAGAGAGACTTTTTTTCAACATATTGACAATATTACTGCTTCTCTTGGTCTCTTTGCCACTGCTCTACAAATGTATTTTTACAAGCAGTATGACCCAAAGAAGGTGTAATAGATTAAATGATAAAATTACATACAATACGTGAAAGTGCTTTGAAAGTTAAAAGCACTGAACAAATGTAAGGGGTTATTATTTCTGTAATTTAATGGGTAAAGCCAGTGGCTGCTTCAGGCCAGACCTCATAGGAGAGCAGCACTTACTGATAGATAATCCAGGCCAGTCCACTCTATAGTTTTGCCACTACACATTTCTCTCCCATTCTCAGTCCCATCATGGGATGAGGAGTCTCTGGGGGGTGAATCCATGCTTCCAATGTCACAGAGACTGACTTATAAAGCAGACCTCAAGAAGGTGATTTATTGCAAGCAATATCATATTAGTCCATTCTCCCGCTGCTATATGGACATACCTGAGACTGGGTAATTTATAAAGGAAAGAGGTTTAATTGACTCCATTCCACAGGGCTGGGGACTCAGGAAACTTACGATCATGGTGGAAGGGGAAGCAAACACATCCTTCTTCACATAGCAGCAGGAAGGAGAAGAATGAGCAAAGGTAGGAGAAAGCCCCTTATAAAGCCATCAGATCTCATGAGAACTAAGTATCAGGAGAATAGCATGGAGGTAACCACCCCCATGATTCCGTTACCTCCCACCAGTTCCCTTCCATAACCCATGGGGATTGTGGGAACTACAATTCAAGATGAAATTTGGGTGGAGACACAGCCAAACCACATCAAATATATTTGGCAAAACAAAGCTTTCTTTATCTGCATAAGGCCTCCCAGGCTGGCAGGTCATTCCAGTCAAGAAACCAGTTACACAGACCAGAAGGCTGCTTGGTAAGCACACAATTAAAACAAAAGGAATTGGATGTTTTCCAGAGATTTTTTAAAAAATCAAACCTAGGTACCTGATAAACTTGCTCTCCTCCATAATAAGAATAGTTCCAACTAAAGAAGTAAAGAAGCCATCATCAAGAAATAGGCGACCCTCTTCATGGTCATTCCCGAAGACACACTGACATATTTTCTCTTGTGTACGCAGCTCACTTTGCCCATCATCCAAAGCATCTGTCTGTACAGGGTTACCTCAAGACAGTCATGTTACAATTTCCCACATCACAGTTTATCTTAACATTTGTAACAATTTAGTGAGGTCATTTCTTAACATCTTAATATCTCCATTTCCCAATATACAATGGCAGGCAGGACCCATTTTTCTCCATTTCAAAATTTGCTCATCCAACTTTGCCAAAAATAAATTTATGGCTCATTTCTTAAACTTATTCACCCATTTTCCCCATCTCATAAATAGCCAAAGTACATTCTAAGTGCACTTTCCCAAAGGCAATACCCAAAGGGCCTATAGGATATTATCAAAACCTAGTCTGTTGCTTTAGTGCAGAAGTGTGGGTGCTACCTGAAGGCAGAAAGGAATACCTATGAGCTTGTACCCGGTACCAATTGTTTGGGAACAAGAAATCTAGGCTGCTACATTTCAAAGGGAAGTGAGGAAATTGGAGCTTATGAAAGATAAATGACTCAATAAAATAGTATATATACAGAGCCTGGCACATAGTAGCCCCTCAATAACCATTTGTAATAAGAAATAAGCAAAGTATCCAAGGTCTCCCAAATAGTGAGTGACAGAGTCAAAACTTCCAAGTCTAGTTGTTTCCCCTCTAACATGGTGCCTCAAAAATCATCTTTCAAAATATTTTGCTTTCCATCCTACTCTTAAGAAGTATTTAAGAACAGAAGAAACTGTCTGTGCTCTTATTTCATCGTGGATTGAAACTTGTTGACTTCAGAACCAAAATAACTTTCCTTGAAGCCTGCCCTAAACCTCTTCCTCTGAACACCCAGAGCCATTTCTTGGAGCCATTTGTTAGATTAAATTCTGTCTTTTATTATCATTTGTACATCCTTATCCCATATTTCTAGTTTCTTGAATATAAATTCTTAAAGTATAAATGTAGTCATCATTATATTCCCCACAATGAGTGCTCAGCATAGAGCCTAGCATATAGTAAATGCTCAACAAATGTCTGATGAATTGAATTGAATTCCATTGGCACCAACTTTGGAGATTCTCCCTGATTTGGAGCATGAGTCCTCTTACTGTCTGCAATCACTGTTAATATTTTACACTACAAGCTGAGTGAAACTAGATATGCTATTCTCAAAATTCAATCAAATGCTTTTTAAAATCTCTTTTCCTTCTCTTTCTTCATTACTCCATTTGTAGTTGACTCTGCATCCATTGCCCTTTTCATTCATTTATTCATTTATTTATTCATAAATGTTTGTTGACCTCTCACTATGTGCTGGATACTAAAGATACAACAGTACACAGATGGTCCCTACTTTTTAGAATTTGTAATCTAATTGGAGATTAACACTAAACACACAATAAAATAATTACATATTGTGATAAGTGCTAAGAAGACAATAAACAGATGATGCAGAGGTCAGAACTTCCCCCTCCGAGGGTATCAACTCTACGTCTGAAGTATGAAAGGCGTAAAGAACTTTGCCAAACAAAGAGCTGCATTCCAGGTGGAGGGAACAGCATATGAAAACGTGGGAAAGAGCGTCCAGGCGCGGTGGCTCATGCCTGTAATCCCAGCACTTTGGGAGGCCGAGGCAGGCGGATCACAAGGTCAGGAGTTCAAGACCAGACTGGCCGACATGTTGAAACCCCATCTCTACTAAAGATACAAAAATTAGCCGAGTGTGGTAGCATATGCCTGTAGTCCCAGCTACTTGGGAGGCTGAAGCAGGAGAACTGCTTGAACCTGGCAGGCAGAGGTTGCAGTGAGCCGAGATTGCACCACTGCACTCCAGCCTGGGCAACAGAGCAAGATCCTGTCTGAAAGAAAAATGAAGGGAAGGGAATGGAAGGGAAAGGGAGGGGAGGGGAGGGAAGGGGAGGGGAGGGGAGGGGAGAGGAGGATGAGAAATAGCTAGAGGGGAGGGGAGGGGAGGATGGGAAATAGCTGACCACACTCCAGGAAAAGCAAAAATGCCAGTGTGACTAGAGCATATTGACTGAGAGAAGAGTGAGGTGGGAAAGAGTCAGAGAGGTAGGCAGGACCCTCATCATGTAGGCCAGAGCATGAATCTGACTTTCTAAGAGCAGCAGCAGCCAGAGTTTTTAAGCAGAGGAGTAATATAATATAATTGACATTTTTCAAATATGATGCTGACTGTTGTGTGGAGACCATATTGTACTGGGACAAGAGAGTGTGCACAGAGACCACTATATAGGCTAATCCAGTAGTCCAGATAGGAACAGATGTGGCCCTGGACTAAGGTAGTGGCAAGGAAGATGGTGAGAGTGATTCAAGAAACATTTTTGCAGTAGAATGGACAGATCTGTGGCTATTTTGAATGTGGAACCTCTTTGTTTTACTGCTTAGGAAACTAAGGCACAGAGAGGCCAGGTTGATAAGAGATCATTTTTGTATTGTAATTGAACCCTGATTTCCCAACCACTGATTTCATCTTCTTTCTCTGTACCTACTCTACTTTTCATAATCTTCAGAAATTCCCACTACCTTTGTGTCTTCTCCCGTATGGGATCATCAACCACATCCAGCCTGGTCCTTTTGTACAGCTCTCTAAATCTGCCTCTGCTTGCCATGCCCAGTCTGCTCTGTGTTATTGTGACTGCTTTCTGGCTGGCCTCATTGCCTCCTTCCAGCTTTGCAGAACAGGTCATTTTTTATGGCTTCACTTTAACGGTGTTTCCAATAACCCTCCAGCAACTCTCTACTCACTAAAATGAAAATCTAGACTTGGACAGTAGCTTCATAGCACTTCCTCAGCTAGCTCCACCCAGCCCTTCCTGTTTGCCCTTGTCTCCCATTGTTCCCATTGTAACCTAGCCCATACCTTCCATCTTTAGCCTTTGTAGCTCAGTAAAGTCAGAGCTACCCCTCCCATCTCTGAGAGTTTAGACCAGCTCCCTTTGTGCTTAAAATTCTGTCGCTTCTTCTATTCTAATTGACTAGCACAGTTGGATATTTGTCCTGAATCATTTTACTTATTAATTCATTATTTCAACAAGTAAGGATCGAATACCTCTTTTGGGCTAAGCATTGTGCTAACCACTGGGGATGAAAAACAATCAGTAGGACAAGCTCTCTGCCCTCAGGGAGCTTACAGTCTGATGGAGGAGACAGACCTGTAACCAAATAATCACAATGCATTGTATGAAGTGTTACAGGGACTGTACACTTATACAGAATGCTGGAGGTACACATAGAAAGTAGCTACAAACCCTATTGAGGAAATTGAGAAAGACTTCACAGAGGAAGTAGCATTTGAATTGATTAGAAAGGTGTCTAAGCGTTTTCCAGTTGAAGAAAGGAGTAAGGGCATTCTTGGAAGAAGGAATCTGTTGTTATAAAAAAAAAAAAAAAAGTAATAGTTAGCATGTGTTGGTTTTTCAAGTACATGTGATAGGGCAGAATATGTTTGAATTACAGTGATAAATTCAGTATGGCTGGAGCATGGAGAAGATGGAGAAGCTTATTGGAAAAATGAGGCTGGAGGGAAAGATTGGGACAAGATTCTATAAGCAGTAGGGAGCCAGTAGATATCTTTAAGAGGGAGTAACTCGATCTGTTTTGGACCTGTGGCAGTTACAGTAAAGTTGGTAGACAGGTTGTAGGATCATAGAGGTGATTAAAATGGTCCAGTGAGAGATGAGAGCTTGAACCAAGGTGAAGGCAGAGGGAACAGAGAAGAAGACATCTCTAAAGTAAAACTGTCAGTGTTAGGAGTCTAATTAGACATGATGGAGCAAGAGAAAGCAGAGAGATGCCTCTCAAGATTTCTGACTTAAGATACCATTAACTGGGACAGGGAACAGAAGAGGAGGAAAGAAAATACTTTAGTTTCTGTTAGAACAATTTGAGTTTGATTCACGAATATACACGTAGAAAAGTCCAAAAGCAAACGGTTGTAAAAGTGTGGTGCTCAGAAGGAAGTCAGCTCACCACTCAGCATGTAGAAATTAATCCATTCTCTAATACCTATATTTCTTTCTCTGTATTCTGAGTGTTATGCTAATTGTACTCTTGTCTGCCCTAAAAATCAGGGGTCTTCCTCAATACAGGCTTAAGTCTTTGCAGTGGCCTACAACACCCTACATGATCTGGCTCTTATCACTTTTCTAACCTCATTTCCTACTATTCTCTCCCCCACCACATGGCCCTACTTGCTCTCTCTGGAACATACCTGGCATACCTCCACTTTCATATTTTACATTGGATATTTTCTCTGCTTAGAGTGCTTTCCCCCCGGCCAGGCGCAGTGGCTCACGCCTGTAACCTCAGCACTTTGGGAGGCCGAGGCGGGTGGATCACTTGAGGTCAAGAGTTCGAGACCAGCCTGACCAACATGGTGAAACCCCATCTCTACTCAAAATACAAAAAAATAGCCAGGTGTGGCAGTGCACACCTGCAATCCCAGCTACTTGGGAGGCTGACAAGAGAATCACTTTAACCCGGGAGGTAGAGGTTGCAGTGAGCCGAGATAGTGCCATTGCACTTCAGCCTGGGCGACAGAACTTAACTTCCTCTAAAAAAAAAAAAAAAAGAAAGAAAAGAAAAGAATCCTTTTCCCCCAGATGTTCACATAAGTAATTCCCTCACCTCCTTCAAGTCTTTGCTCATTTGTCGCTTTCTCAATGAGACTTACTCTAACCACCATATTTAGTCCTATAACTGCCTATCCTCGCTTCCCTGGCCACTCCCAATCACTCTATTTTTTTCAGCTATAGCACTAGTGAGCGTCTAACATACTGTATAATTTACCTACTTATTATGTTTTTTATTTATGGGTTCTGTCCCTCCCCTAGAATGTGAGATTCTTAAGGGCAGGATTTTTTCTCCCTTATTCACTGATATATGTTAAGCACTTAGAACAGTGCTTGGAGCATGATAAACACTCAGTATATATTTATATTGGTCAAAAAAATGAATGAAAGCATAGGTTCCCACATCATTTGCTCTCCTAAACTTTCTGCTTGCCATGGGCCTTGAAACTCTTAGAGCCAAATAAAAACAGAAGAAGGGGAAAGGAGAAGATGTAAGAACGATAACTCAGTACCGTTGGGCACCCATGGGTTTCTGATATATTAAAAGAGTCTTTCTTAACTGGTCCCTTTCATGGTCTGTATTAGTTTCTTATTGCTACTGCAACAAATTACCACAAACTTCGTAGCTTAAGGCAATACACATTTATTCTCTTACAGTTCTGGAGGTCAGAAATCTAAAATCGGTCAACGGACTACGTTCCTTCTGGAGGCTCTATTTCCTTGCCTTTTAGAGGACTCTTGCATTCCTTGGTTCATGGCTCCTTCCTCCATTTTCAAATTGCATCACTCCAACTTCTGCTGCTGTCACTGCATTGCATTTCTGTGTCTTTCCTGCTTCCTTATTTCCCTTATGGTTGTGGGACTTTTCCTTAGTTCAGCTAAAGATGGGGTCTTTGTCACATGGCCATGAAAGATTAGGCTCGCAGACTATTTGAAGGGTGGGAATAATGGGATTTATTGGACAAAAAGGAAAAAAAGGGGAACAGGGACTGAGCAGAGTGAGAGTCCTTCTAGTATAGGCTTCCTGCCTCACAGATTAAATCCCAGGTTCCACTCAGGAAGAATAGCGACCAGGTTCCTCCCTGCTGCAAACAGCATGAGCTTCTGTGGCTATAACCCAGTGCACACTCCTCCCAGTGCACAGGCCAGCTGGAGTTTCTCTGGCTGTCTCATTATGAGAACCCTTGTGATTACATTGATCTCACCCAAGTAATCCAGGGTAACCTACCCATCTCCAGATTCTTAACTTCATCACATCTACAAAGTCTTTTTTGCCATGTAAAGTAGCATATCCACAAATTCTGAGGATTAGGACTTGGACATCTTTGGAGAGCGATTGTTCTGTCTACCACATCGTCCTTTGTAGAATTTTGACTTAAGACAAAGATTGACAAAGGTTTGTTCAAGGGTGTAACCTAGCTCTGAAGCCACCGCATACCCTGGGGGCATATGTAGTTTCAGATGATCTAGAGCAACACTGTCTAGTAAAACTTCGTGTGATAATGGAACTGTTCCATATCTACACTGTCCAATACAGTAGCCACCAGCTGTATGTGACTTTTGAGCACTTGAAATGTGGCTAATGAAACTAAAGAACTGAATTTTTAATGTTGTTTTAATTAAATTTAATAGCCACATGTGACTAGTGGTTACTATATTAGACAGCACAGGCCTAGGGACTGACAGCAAGGAAAGTTTTTGTCTTGGCTTTAGCTTTGAGTAGAATTAAAAACAAAGCAAAAAAATTATTACTGAGATTTTGTGGCACCAGCCTGCAACTAGGTTTGGAGTCTGAATATACATTATGTGAATAGTCCAAAAAGCCACGAGCCAATAATCTTAATTTAAAGTAGACCTAGTTGTGCAGAACATAGTGGCTCACGCCTGTAATCCCAGCACTTTGGGAGGCTGAAGCAGGCAAGTCGCTTGAGGCCAGGAATTCGAGACCAGCCTGGGCAACATGGCAAAACCTCATCTCTACAAAAAAATACAAAACTTAGCCCAGTATACTGACACACGCCTATTGTCCTAGCTACTCAAGAGGCTGAGGTTGGAGAATTGCTTGGGCCTAGGAGGTGGAGGCTGTAGTGAGCTATGATCATGCCACTGCACTCCAACCTGGGCAACAGAGATAGACCCTGTCTCAAAAATTAATAAATAAATAAAGTAGACCTGTTAGTGGTGTAATGCCTCAAGCACCAAGAAAAATCAAATAGAAATCTTTCATGGAAGAATGTACCCCTCCCAGACCTCATGGAAATCCCACAGAGGGTTTTGACAGAAATTAATTCACAATGAAAAATCACAATTGACACAAGAAAACCAGCTACCAGGAAGGAGAAGTCAACAGGAAAAAAAAAAAAAAAGACAAAATATAACCAGACTTTAGATACAGAAATTATCATATATGGAATATAAAACAGTTATGCTAAATATGTTTAAAGTAATAAGGATAGAGAGCAAAGAGCAAGAGACTATCAAAAATGACCTGGTAGATTTGAAAAATAACTAAATAGAATACATAGAAGTGAAAAATACAATAATTGACATTAAAAACCTCAATGAAACTTTATACATCAGTTGAAAATAAATTAGTAAATTGGAAAATAGGTCTGAAAGAAATTATACAAAATACAGCACAGAGGTACAAAGAGACGAGAAAAGTAAGAATGGTTAAAAGACATGGAGGACAGAAGAAGAAGGTTCAACATTTATCTCCTTAGAATTCTAGAAAGAAAAAATAGAATGGCTATTACTAAAAAGTCAAAAAATAACAGATGGTGGTGAGGTTGCAGAGAAAAAGAAATGCTTATACACTGTTGGTGGAAGTATAAATTAGTTCAGCCATTGTGGTAGACAGTGTGGCAATTCCTCAAAGACCTGAAGACAGAAATACTATTCGACCCAGCAATCCCATTACTGAGTATATACCCAAAGGAATGTAAATCATTCTAAGACACATGTACCTATATATTCATTGCAACACTATTCACAATAGCAAAGACATGGAATCAACCTAAATGCCCAGTAATGACAGACTGGATAAAGAAAATGTGGTACATGGAATAGTATGCAGCTATAAAAAAGAAGAGATCATGTCCTTTGCAGGGACATGGTTGGAGCTG
Source organism: Macaca nemestrina (assembly GCF_043159975.1). Classification (NCBI taxonomy): domain Eukaryota; kingdom Metazoa; phylum Chordata; class Mammalia; order Primates; family Cercopithecidae; genus Macaca; species Macaca nemestrina. The sequence continues at coordinate 82,286,871 of NC_092145.1, forward strand.
GAAGCCATTATCCTTAGCAAACTAATGCAGAAACAGAAGGCCAAATACCACATGTTCTCACTTATAAGTGGGAACTAAATGATAAGAACACATGGACACATAGAGAGGAACAACATCCACTGGGACTTATCAGAGGATGGAGGATGGAGTATGGGAGGAAGGAGAGGATCAGGAAAAATAACTAGTGGGTACTAGGCTTAATTACCTCGGTTACGAAATAATCTGTACAACAAACCCCTATGACGTGAGTTTTCCTCAATAACAAACCTGCACTTGTACCCCTGAACTTAAAAGTTAAAATAATAATAATAATAATAATGGAAAGAATATTCAAATAAATCTTGGCTGAATCTTCTCAAGAATTTCCAAAAACAACAATCTGCAGATTCAGGCCTAAGAAATGCCAGATAAGATAAATAAAAAAGAAGTTAATATCTCCACACATCATAATCAAACTACAGAACAACAAAGACAAAGACAAAATCTTAAACTAGAAAGAAAAAAAAAGATCATGAACAAAAGAACAATTAGACTGATAGCTGACTTCTCAATAAGCAATGATGGAAGCCAGATTACAATATGATGTTGAAAGTGCTAAGAGAAAATAATTTCATCTTAAAATTATATATTTTGGGGGGAATAAAGGCAAAATAAAACATTTTAATATAAAAAATATGTAAAGAGTTTACCACCAATACTTTCTCACTAAATAAGGAAAATTATCCAAAAAGCAAGTTCTGAGATACAAGAAAGAAAAGACTTTGGCTAAGAAAAAAAAAAAAAAGTTAAGCATGGGGGTGATATTAATGATTTCTAATTTGTGGGATTAAAAAAATACAAAAAACATGGAATTTAAAGGCTTTACAATAGCAAGTCATGTTGTCATGGATTAGAATCACAACATTCTAAAGGTCCCCATATTGTTTGAAAAGGGGGCAAATATATTAACTCTAAACTTTATTAAATTAAGTAAGCATGTTAAAATTCCAAGGGTAACCCTAAAATAATAGAAAAAAGAATTAGTATCTTCCAAACTAATAGAAGAGAGGAAATGGAATGAGGAAAAATAAACCTTAATTAATTCAAAAAAGTCAATAAAGCCGCAAAAACACAGCACAGCAAAACGTGGCTGAAATGGAACATATAGCCCAAAATAGGACAAAAAATAAATAAATCTAAATACATAGCTTTTCCTTTTTAGAATACACTTTTGGAAATTTTAAAAACATATTTTTAAAGGTTTTTGTTTATTTTATTCATTAAACAATTTTATTCATTTATATTTTTAATTTCAATTTTTATTTTAGATTCAAGGGGTACATGTGCAGGTTTGTTACCTGGATGCATTGCATGATGGTGAGGTTTGGGGTAAAATTGATCCCAACACCCAGGTACTGTGTTGTCCAGGCTGGTCTTGAACTCCTGGGTTCAAGTGATCCTCCCTCCTCAGCCAGACCGAGTCTGGCTCTGTCACCCAGGCTGGAGTGCAGTGGCACAATCTCGGCCCACTGCAACCTCCGTCTCTTGAGTTCAAGCGATTCTCCTGCCTCAGCCTCCCAAGTAACTGGGATTACAGGTGCCTGCCACCACAACTGACTAGTTTTTGTATTTTTAGTAGAGACGGCATTTCACCATGTTGGCCAGGCTGGTCTCAAACTCCTGACCTCAGGTGATCCTCCCGCCTCAGCCTCCCAAAGTGCTGGGATTACAGGCATGAGCCATCGCACCCAGCTCCCTCAGCCTTTTTAAAAGAGATGAAATTACATAAAACAATAATTATAGCAATGTATTTTTATGTTCATAACCTATATAGATGTATATGTATGTATGACAATAATATCAAAAAGAGAGGGAGGCAGTGAAGCTAGGTAAAGTGTCTATATTTCACTGGAACTCAGTATAAATCTGAAGTAGGTACTAGTAAGTTAAGATATATATTGTAACCCCTAGAGAAGCCACTAAGAAAATAACTCAAAAATAAGTAATTTTAAAATTATGAATTAAAATGTTACAGAAAAAAATCCACCTAATACAAAAGAAGATCATCAAAAAACAAAAAAGACATATGGCATATAGAAAACAAAAGCAAAATGGAAGTGCGAATCCAAACATATCAATAACAACATTAAATGATTATAGATTAAATAATCTAATCAAAAGGTAAACATTGTCAGATGACATTGTTTTTAAAAAAGCAAGATCCAACAATATGCTGTCTACAGAAAACAAACTTTATGTTCAAAGATGCAAATAGGTTAAAAGTAAAAGAATGAAAAATGATCTGTCATGCAAACAACAACCGTAAAATCTAGAGTGGCTATACTAATATGAAAAAATAGACTTTATAACAAAATTAATTATGGAGATGAAACAGACAGTTCATAATGGTAAAAGGGTCAATCTGCCAGAAAGATATAACAATTTTAAACAGGTATGCACCTCACAACAGAGCCCCAAGATACATGATGCAATAACTGACGGAATGGACACAGAAAAAGGAAGAAATAGACAAACAGAATATTACATTCTCCAGAATGCACCATAGGCCAGGAATAAAATCATATAAAGTATGTTCTCTGAATAGAATAAAAGTAGAAATTAATAACAGAAGGAAATTTGGGAAATTCACAAATATGCAGAAAGTAAGCTACACATTTCTAAATAACTAATGAGTCAAAGAATAAATCACAAAGGAAGTTAGAAAATACTTTGGGATGAATGAAAATGAAGAGGCAGCATACCAAAGTTTATGGGACGCAGCTAAAGCAGTGCTCAGAAGGAAATTTGTAGCTATAAATGCCTATGTTAAAACGAAGAAAAATCTCGAATTGATAACTTTCTACTTTAAGAAACTAAAAAAAAAAAAGAGCACACCAAACCCAAAACAAGCAGAAGGAAATAACAGATTAGAGCAGAAAGAAGTGAAATAGAAAATACGGTAAGGAAAAATCAATAAAACCAAAAATTGGTTCTTTGACAAGATCAACAAAATTAACAAAACTGTAGGTAGATTGACTAAGAAAAAAGAGAGAAAACTCAAATTGCTAAAATCAGAAATGAAAATTACTACTGATTTTACAGAAATAAAAAGGATTATAACAGAATGCAATGAACAATTGTACGTAAACAAATTACACTACCCACATGAAATGGACAAATACCTAGAAAGACACTAAATACCAAAACTTAAGACTCAAGAAGAAAAAGAAAATCTGAATAGACCTACAATAGTTAAACAAATTAGATTAGTTATCAAAAAAAAAAAAACCTGCCACCAAAGAAATGCACAAGACTGGATGGCTTCACTGCTTAATTCTACCAAATGTTTAAAGAAAAATCAAATACAATTCTTCCAGTTTTTTCCAAAAATTATAAGAAGAAGGAACACTTCCTAACAATTCTATGAGGCTGTGATTATTTACAGATTTCAAAACTTACTACAAAGCTACAGTAACCAAAACAGAATGGAAGATAATATTTGCAAATCATATGTGATATGGGACTTGTATCTAGAACATGTAAAGAACTGTTACAACTCAAAAGAGAGATCACCTAATTTTAAAATGGGTAAAGAACCTGAATGAACATTTCTCCAACGAAGATATACAAATGGCCAACAAGGGCATGAAAAGATGTTCAACATCATTAGTTTTTGGAGAAATACAATCAAAACCACAATAAAATACCACTGCACACTCGCCATGATGGCTACAATCAAAATGACAGATAATAACAAGTGGTGGCCGGGCACAGTGGTTCATGCCTGTAATCCTAGCACTTTGGGAGGCCAAGGCAGCAGATTACTTGAGCTCAGGAGTTCAAGACCAGCCTGGGCAACATGGCAAAACCCCATCTCTACAAAAAAATTAGCTGAGCATGGTGGTGTGCACCTGTAGTCCCAGCTACTTGAGGGGTGGAGGCAGGAAAATCACTTGAACCCAGGAGGTTGAGGTTACAGTGAGCCAAGATTGCACTGCTGTGCTCCAGGCTGGATGACAAAGTGAGACCCTATCTCAAAAAATAAAAATAAAAAAATGACAAGTGGTAATAAAGATGTGGGAAAATGAAACACTCATACACTGCCCATGGGAATGTAAAAGTACAGCTGCTTTGGAAAACAGTTTGGCAGTTCTTCAAAAGGTTGAACATAGAGTTATCTTATGACCCAGCAATTCCACTCCTAAGTATATACCCAATGAAAACGTATGTTCACACAAAAACATGTACACAAATGTTCGTAGTAGCATTGTTCATATTAGCTAAAAGGTAGAAATAACCCAAATGTCCATCAACTGATCAATATATAAATAAAATGTGCTATATTCATACAGTGGAATATTATTTGGCAATAAACAGGAGTGAAGAAACTGAAGTAAAGACCACATATTGTATTATTCCATTCATGTGAAATGTCTAGAATAGTTAAATCCATAGAGACAGAAAGTAGATTAGTAGCTGCCTAGGGCAACATTCAGGGGGGTGAGAAGTGGGTAATGGAGAACGACTGCTAATGAGTATTGGTCTTTTTTGAGGGAAACCAAAATATTCTAAAATTAGATTGTGCTGAGTTGCATAACCCTATGAATGTACTAAAATACATTGAATTGTATACTATGAATGGGTGAATTGTGGGGCATGTAGATTATATCTCAATAAAGCTATTTTTTAAAAGATGGTAGTGGCTTGAACTAGGATGACTGTAGATTGTGAGAAGTGGTAGGAATCTGTATATATTTTTAAGGTAAGGTGAGTAGGATTTTCTCACATATTGTGTGTGGGATGAGGGAACACAAGGACTCAAAGATTTTGTTCTGAGCAACTGGAATGATGGCATGAGCAACTGAGAGAATGCTGTGGGAGGTGCAGTTCCAGATGATAAGTTAAAGAGTTCAGTTTGGACATGTTGAGTTGGAAATGTCAAGTAGGTAGAAGGAAAAAAGGTAAATGAATGTGGATGGATGGATAGATTGATCCTGATGGTGAGTTAGACTAGCATTACAAAATTCGGAGTTAATATATGGGTAGACTTTAAAACTATGAGTATGGATGAGATCACCAAAGGAGTATGTATAGCAAGGGAAGAGAAGATATCTAGAGACTGATCCCTAGGACAGTCCAACATTAAAATGTTGGAGAAATGAGGAAGAATTAGCAAAGAAGACTGAGAGAGAATAACCAATGAGGTAAGAGGAAAATTAGAAGAGTGTGTTGTCCTCTTGTGAAGAAAGAGTTTCAAGGAAGAGGGAGTGGCCAACTGTGTCATATGCTGCTGAGAAATCAAGTAAGATGAGAACTGAGAATTGACCATTGAATTTAGCAACAGTGTAGTCATGGGTAGCCTTGACAAGAGCAGTTTTGATGGAGCTAAGTGAAAAGGTCTGATTGATATACATTTAAGAAAGAAGGTAAAGAAATAAGTCTCATTTCTACACAACAGCAATACAAATCAAAAATGCAGTTTAAAAAATATAGCAATAAAAATATAAAGTGTCTGGGAATAAATCAAACAAAAATCTGCTAGGAAGAAATTATAAAACTTTATTGAAATGGAGAGGCCAGGCACAGTGTCTTCATGCTTATAATCCTAGCACTTTGGGAGGCCAAGGTGGGAGAATCACTTGAAGCCAGGAATCTGATACTAGCTTAGGCAACGAAGCGAAACTCTGTCTCTACAAAAATAGTTTTAAAAAACAAAAACAAATGGAGGACTATGTCTTGTTCACAGATAGGGAGACTCAGTATGGTAAAGATATCCTTTACAATCAATATATAGTCTGAATCAATCAATATAGTCATTGTAATTCCAATAAAAATCCCACAGAGATTTTTTATGAAATTTGACAACCTGGTTCTAAAATTGACATGGGAGTGCAAGAAAAGCCAAGGCATTCTTGAAGAGCAACAATAACTTATTCTTATCAGATATTAAGATTTATCATACAGCTATAGTATTTATAACTGTGTAATATTGGTGCACAAGTTGACAAATAGGCTAATGGAACAGAATAGAAAACCAAAAATAGACCTATACCTATTTGGAAATTTGATATCTGACAGGTAGCATTGCAGATCAGTCAAGGAAAGAGTGAATTCTTTAATAAATCATGTTGGGAAAAAATGGTTGTCCATAAAAAAAATAAAATTATATTCCTACCTCACACCAAACACAAAACTCAATTCTAGGTATATTAAATACTTTTAGAAGAAAACATAGTTCGGTGGTTCTCAACTTGCAGTACCACCATCTACAGAACATTTGAAAACATATGGAGTATGTTAGATTGTTATGATGACAGGAATGGTGCTAGAGGCATTTAGTACTCAGGGTCTAGGGATGGTAGGTGTCCTGAGATGTAAGAGCCAGCCCCATATTATTTGTCCTGCCCCAAATGCTAGTAACTTCCCCACTCACAAAGAAACACTGATACAGGATAATTTCTCTAGTCTTGGGATAGGGGATAATTTCTGTTTAAAAAAAAATCATATAAAGTACCAACTATAAAAGAATACAGTAATAAATTCAATTACCTTAAAATGAAGTGGCTCTGTTCACAAAAAAAAAAAAGAAAAGAAAAGAAAAAAAGGAAAAAAAAAATACCCTGAAGTGAAAAAGCCACAAAGTGGAAGAACATCTTTAGTACTCATATAACTGACATTCAGAACCTACAAACTTCTATATACCAATACATAAAAAGACAATCCCGCTGGACATGGTGGCTCACACCTATAATCCCAACACTTAGAGATCTCAGTCAAGGCAGGAGGATTGCTTGAGGCCAAGAGTTTGAGACCAGCCTGGTCAACATAGTGAAACCTCATCTCTACGACAAAAAAAAGAAAAAAGAAAAAATTATCAGGACAAGGTGGTTCATGCCTGTAGTCCCAACTACTTAGGAGGCTGAGGTGGAAGGATCACTTGAACCCAGGAGTTTGCAACTGCAGTGAGCTATGATCGCACCACTGCACTCCAGCCTAGGCAACAGATTGGCGACCTCATCTCAAAAAAAAAAAAAAAAAAAAAAAAAAAGATAATCCAGAAGAAAAGCAAGTAAAAGATATGAAGAAGCCTTTCACAGAAGAGGAAACCTGAATGACCAAGAAACATGAAAAGATGCTCAACCTCCTTGGTAAATGTAAATTAAAACCACAATAAATGACCAAAGAAACCAACAACATGAGATTCCATTTTAATCCACCAGATTGGAAAAAATAATGTAATTTAAACAACACTAAGTGTTAGTGATGATGTGGAGCAGTTAGTGAAGACTTCTGATGGGAGTATATATTAAACAACCAACTTGGGAAACAATTTGGCATGATCTAATAAATTTCAACATATGTATACTATACAACTCATTAATTCCACCCCTAGAAATGGACTTGAGAAACTTGCACAGGTGTACTATAAGGAAAGTTTATAGCAACATTGTTCAGAATAGCCAAAAAAACTAGAAACAACAGATATTTGTGGTATGGTGACACAATGACATACTATGGAACAATTAAAATGAATGAACTGATGCTAACAACGTGAAAGATTCTCAGACACATACTTTTGTGTAAAATCAAACAACTGCAAAAATGTTTAGTGTGATACCAATATTTACAGTTCGAAACCAAGCAAAACTAAAAAGTATCTTGTTTAGGATACTTGTATATGTGGGAAGACTATAAAGAAATGCAAGGAGTGATTTTTAGAAGCTCTCAATAGTGGCTTCCTCTGGGAGAAAGGCAGGGTACCTCTAGGGTGGGGGAAGTGTGCAGGGAGCATCAATGGCACTGGTCATGTTCTATTGCTGAAGGTAAATGGTAAGTTCACAGTGCTTATTCTATTATTAGACTTCATAACATACGTATGTATTAAGTATTTTACATGTAGAAATTACATACAAATATGATTTATGTATATTAAGCATTTTGTATGTATCAATATCATTTTTAAATGAAGAATGGAGAGGAATACTCTCTGACACTTTCAGAGTAGGAGCTGCAGAAGAGATAAAGACTCTTATAATGAAAAACATTTAAAATCTACTCTCAGCAATTTTCAGTTATACAGTGTGATATAGTTTGAATATTTGTCCTTACTCAAATCTCAGGTTGAACTGTAATCCTCAGTGTTGCAGATGGGGCCTAGTTGGAGGTGATTGGATCATGGGGGCAGATCCCTCGTGTCTTGATGCCACCCTCGTGATAGTGAGTCATGAGATCTGGTTATTTGAAAGTATGTGGCACCTCCCCCCGTCACTCTTGCTCCTGCTTTCACCATGTGATGTGCCAGCCCCCCATTTGCCCTCTGCCATGATTGTAAGCTTCCTGAGGCCTCATCAGAAGCCAAGCAGATGCCTGGCACCATACTTCCAGTGCAGCCTGCAAAACTGGGAGCTAATTAAACCTCTTTTCTTTATAAAGTACCCAGTCTCAGATATTTCTTTGTAGCAATTCAAGAACAGCTACGTACATGGTACATTAATATTGTTGTTGTTTTTGTTGTTGTTGTTGTTATTTGAGATAAGTTCTCGCTATGTTGTCAAGACTGGTCTCAAACTTCTGAGCTCAAGTGATCCTCCTACCTCAACCTCCCAAGTAGCTGGGATTAAAGACACACACCACCATGCCCAGCCAGTACATTATTATTAACCATAGTCATTGTGCTGTACAGTACATTTCCAAAACTTACTCCTCTCATCTAACTGAACTTCGTTCCCTTTGATCAACATCTCCCCACATTCCTCCCCACAGCCCTGAAGGATATGTTAATTTGCTTGATTTAATCCTTTCACAATGTATGCACATATTAAAACATCACATCATATGCCATAAATATATACACGTTTGTCAACTTAAATGATTAACCTTTTTTGAAAGAAAAAATTTTTAAAAACTCTTTTAAGAGGATACAACCCTTCACAGCAGCAGTGTTGCCTTTAGAGACACGGTCTCCCTGATTTCCCCGTTACACCCCACTGAGCCAAAGGCAGGCTGCAGAAGGCAGCATGGCTCTTCCCCAGCTATGTCAGGAGTACAGGGAAAAGCACGCCCTCTCTTATGATCAAGGGTGTGCTCAGTCACTGAGCCTGCCAACATTGTCATGGGATAGCAATTGAAATAGCCAGGGGAAAAACCAACAGACTTTGCCACAGTGGGTAAATTTTGGGGCATCTGAAGGTAGGAAGTGAGAGGGTGGGCAGAAGCCACTGGGCTAGTAGAGAGATACCTAGTTTCTTTCTAATGGCATCTTCTACTAGATCGTGTGACCTTGGGCAATTGACTCCCCTTCTTCACGCTCAAATTTCTCCTCGGTCCTCTTCAAGGTTTAACTAGAACACAGATTAAAATCACTTCCAGCCTGAACACACTAGGATTCTGATTATAAGTCCACTTAAGGGGAAAACAGTTTGCATATTTACACTCGTAGTCTCCAGGTTAGTGAGTAACTAAGCTCCTCTCTATTGTTCAGAGCCTTTGAAAGTATTGCTGAATTGACTCTGGAAGTATAGAAAAACAAACCCACGTGCATCTACAAATGGCCATTCTTGAATAAGAAACTCCCATTTACACAATTAGCCTTGAGAATGTAGATAGAAGTTTAAGCAAAACTGTCCTTCAAGTCTGTGCAGCCTGTCCTTCCTCCTCCAGACTCCCTTTGATTCCAGTGATTCCTGTCTCTCTGTATGTAGCCCTCATGAGTTCTTCCTTGCATACGCATTTTGAGGGGGAAAAAAACACTTTCTTTGTCAAGTTTTCCTCACATAACCTCCCTTACCTCTACATTTTCCCTGTGCTTTAAAACAACCACAATAGCTACAAGAAGAGACTTCAATATGCAAAAATGAGCTTTGTCCTTGGGGATGAACTAAGGGTTAAATTAAAGGGACAGCTGTCTATACAGCTGGCTAGGCAGCATTTGGGCCAGCTGCCTCTCACTTTTATTCCTTCCCAATTTTTGTCTCCCTTCCACCCTTCTGGCCAGGGGTGCTGAGCAACATACTGCTCAGAGCTCCTGGGCATTTTCAAGTAGGAAGCTGGAGCTGAGGTAACCTAACTTCCTCATGTCCTAACTTTCCCCAGACAAAAGATGTTTAAGCCTCAAATTTGGAACTGGAAAGGAAATCTAAAATGTACAAACTACTTTTTCACTTGCAGATAATCACCCTTTCCTTCTTCGAAATCTTCTGGCCTTGTTTAAAATCAATCTTTTGCTCTTAGCACTTTTTTTTTCCCTTGAACTATAGTTGTTTTGTTTTGGTTTTTAGCAGCACTTTTGAGGAACTCCTTTTTTAAAGGCAAGAGGGACTATGTGTTACTCTGGGTGAGTCACTGTTCTTTAGTTGATGCTGGTGAGAATCTCAAAGATTGACAAAGATTGCCAAGGGTGGCTGCAGTCCAGCACCCAAATGCTCACATAATTTGCCCCGTTTCCATTTTACGGTGAAAATAATCAAGGACAAGAGGAGGAGGGGATTTATGAGAATAAATAAGATACTGTCTTACAGCCAAAGCAACATTCAGATTCTCAGCTGGCAGAGGAATTCTTGAGACTGATCTGTAGTGAAAGCATGAGCAAACTGCTAAATGGAATGCAAAGAGAACCCTGGGCTTAATCTTCGTTCCAGGCAGTCTACAGAGGCGTCTCAGAGCAGTACTATTCCTGGAAGGCAAAGTGCTTACCCACGCGCTGCCCCGCCCCCAGCGTGAGAAATTCAGGGCTCCATAACTGTGCCAGCACCCTGGCTCTTATTTCCGCAGTCCAGTTGCTTTGGTGAAATAGGAGTGTACGCTGCCTATCCATGAAAGGGCAACTCTGAAAGCGATTTATAAACTGTAAAGTACTAGGAGACGTCAGGTGGCCCTGTCACTCACCCATTTCTATTGTATACTGCACTCCTTCAGTTGTCTTTTACCATTATTGGACAAAAACCACAGAATTTTGTGGTGAGAGGTCAGGCCCGGCATATAATCAATCATGCACAAGTCCCAAGGGATAGAAGCATAAATCGGCCTTAATTCTGGATTTCCCCGTCTACACATGGAGAGAATTTGCCAGTCAGCGACCTCACAAAGACATCATAGAATGGTCAAGAAATGACCCTAAGAAAGCTCTTGGTCGGGGGATTGCTTTCAAGCCTTTTGAAGGAAAAACTCTCAATTCCAAAATGCCATTATTATTTCTGCATTGAAGTAAAAGCCCTTGTGTTTATATAGCCTTTGATTCTGATGTCAAATATCTGATGACTCCCCACAACTCTGCTCTGAAGTAAGGTGAAGGCAGTCATGCTGGAGTCTCTGTATCCAGTGGCAGGGCTCTGCACAGAGTAACTGGACTGGGAAGATCAAAGAGCCAAACCCCATCCACTTTGCAGGGTGGGTCAACCTTGGGCCATATTAAAGGACTTCTACCTCTGGTTAGTACCTCCCCTAGGCTCTACATTTAGTAAACAAAGGAACTCCAAATTTGTGATGAAATTAAATAAAAAAACAAGAACTTCATCATTACATTCATCCATCTGCCCATTGTTTATTTTGAGTGTGTGCTTAACAGCACTTTCCAGAACAAAGTAATCCCTAAGTAGAGACAAAGACGCCTCTAATACCAGGGCATTGGGGAGTGGGGGGTGTTACATTCCTTCCCTCCCCATCCTCCTTTTCCCAGAGCCCATCCAGCTGACAGGTGCCAGAAGGGAAGAAATGTTAGCAAATGTTAGTTTCCAGCCCCAAAGAAGCTGTCACAAAAGGGAGACAGAACAAGGCAGCTCATAAAATCCTTCAACTGAGGGATGTAGCGAGACCTATCTAATTACATAAGATTAGAAACGGTTTAACTAGTTGAGAATGTGCTACATGTGGAATGAAAGAAAATGACACCTCTGGCACCCTGTAATGATACTGTATTGGGAGGAAAGCACAAAGGGTTTGTTCACGCTATCAGTAACACCAGTTTTTCCTTATCCAACATTTTAGACACATCTGGTTTTAATATGGTGGTCTAAGTGAAGTAAGTTAACTTTTCACCCACTGTTCTGGCCCTCCTTTTCTTTCTTCACTGTACAATTCCGTTTGTGTTGGCATTGTCCCTCTCTCACCCATGCCTCCCAAGCTAACAGAGGTGGAAGAGGATTACACTGAGAAACTTTGCTTACCTCTGGGCTCTCCAGTATTTTACTGTTCAAATTGCACTAACAATGATTTGGAAGCAAGACTAGTCTTTGTTTCAGCTAAATTCAACAGATTTTAGCTTTGACCTTCTGCCTAATTTATTAAACTACCAACCCTGAATAAGAACTCCCTAAGCAATCAATGAGTCACAGAACATTCCTGGATTTTGAAAATTTGGGAAAGATCATCTCCATTACTCTTAACTAGAATGCCCAGGAAATCTGGTGTTTGTCCAACTGGTTTCTAGCTAACATAGTATTAATTGACAATTTTGTGCCTGTGTTAGCCAAAATAATAATAATTTTGTAAAAGTCTTTGGTGATTATATGCTGAAGAACTACAAGATAGGTGTATTTCCAATACAAGTAGAACTTTCAAACTACAAAATGAGTTCCCTTCTACACATCTCTTTTCAGAACAGAAAAAGGGTTTTATTGTCCCACACCCAGAGAAAAGATAGTAGAATTTTTCAAATGGCTACTACTAAATGCCAAAGTTTGGAATTTTTTAGTGCTTTGATATAAATAATGTTTACTCATTTTTTACCCTCTTTAGATTTTTGCCTCCCAGCACTTTTACAAACAGCAAATGTATAATTCTAAGCTAGTAGGTATTGTTGACTCTGAATACAGGGTACCATTTAAATTGTGCTCAACATTGACTCTTTTTGGTATCTTTTCCTGTGTTCTGAGTTCTCTCTGGAGTACTGGAGTACAGATTGTAGTTGGAAGGAGAGGGGCATGAATGATCTCCAGGTCCTCTGAAAGATGTGAAGCCTTTCAGGTGGCTTCTGGTATATTTTTTCCTCCATCTGAAAGCAGTCCAATAGAGCACTTCTGTAGCTAATGCCTTAACCCCAAGAAGTGACTAATAGTGAGACATTTGTGCCACCTGGTAAGCTGGCAGGGGTGGATGGTTTAGGGCAAGTGTAATATTCAGTGCCTGAAACATCACAAGGATGTCTGTGTAGAGTTGGTGCCTACTGTTGTGGCATGAAGGGAATAGCAAGAATTGCTATCTATAGACTTGACCTAAGAGACGCACCATTTTTACTACATTCAAAGTCAGCAGCCCTTTATTAAGCACATACTATGTGCAAAGCCTTGTTAATTTTCTATGAAGTTCTCTGGAATGTATTAATAGATTTCTTTTTCAAAGTGGTCAGGGAATTTCAGCAATCACTTACTGACTACTGCTACATGCAGGCGTTGTGTTGGGGATACCAATATGAATCAGAGGTGTGCCCTGATTTATGGAGCTCAGGGTAAAGTGTGAGAAAGAAAAAATTATGGTACAGTGTGAGAGTAGAGGTTCCTTGCAAAGAGCTTTGCGAATGTATAGAGGGGAATGATTAATTTGCTCAGGAGGTGTCAGAAGGGTTCACAAAGGAGATGATATTTGAGCTGTTTCTTAAAGAGAGGGTAGGATTTCACCAGGCAGACAGGAGAGGGGGAAGAGAATTCCAAGCAGAGGGAACAGTGTGTGCAAAAGCTCATTAAAGCATTTAGAGAGTTCTTTTTACCATCACTTGAGAGGGCAAATATAAGTTGTACTAATGTTGAGTTTGAATTTTTTCCTCATGATTACATTGCCATTTTTAAATACAGGACATGATATTTTAAGGCAATGACAAGAAAAGGCCTGATACATTTGAAAGCTCTCCTTATTAAGCTGTGATGCTTTATCTAGTGCCTTGCACATATAGCAGGCCCTCAATAAATGCTTACTGAATGATGAGTCCCCTATCTCTTTCCATTTATAAATTACTGCACTGTCAAGGATCAGCTTACAAAGCAAAACTTCTGCCTGTGAGTTAGGAATGGGTATTCAGAGTTCTGCTTTCTGTCACCCCAACCTCCTCTGCTCTTGTGAAGAGTGACTCTGCCACTGGGCCTTAACTGTGTTTCTGAGAAGTGGGGAAAACCGCTCTTGCTTTGAGTCCTCAGTAACACAGATTCCTACATGGAGGGCCTCTATATCACTGAAATCCAGATAAGTGCCATTTGAACAGGACAGTCCTCATGTTGATGACATAGGAGTTCACGTGCAAGGAACTTTAGTGATACTGGCTAATACAGCTACACCTCACATTTTAAATTTTATAGTACAGCCTAAATATGATTGATCAAACACTTTCTATGGCAATAATAAAGATATGAGTTGTCTGTGCTGAACAGCCTTGACAGCGAAATGTGGTACTGCCTGTTCTGTTTTTTAAGGAAGAGAAGATAAACTTTTATTATTTTTATAAATTATGCAATAACCTTTAGGGTAACAATAAATTTTTGCCTTGAAAATCACCAGGGAATAGATGACAGAGAATGCAGTTAGACATAAACCATTTGCAAATTATATGCAAGTACACTTGTAACCCTTTTATTGGGTGTCTGGATCCAGTCTTTGGGAAAATTCCCATCAGGGAATCTTGTTTCATTGTGACTCTAAAACATATTAAAAATATACTTCTTCAGTTCCAAACCTTGGCAGCTATGTGACTGGCTCTTTCAGGCCTAATCTCTATAGCTACATTTTTCTGGTGGCCACTACACCAGGCCACAGAATGTGATGTCTTTCATCCTCTGAGCTACACTGGGAATTTATCATTCTGCAGATAGTCATTGAGTGCTTCCTTGAGCCAAGCACAATGCTAGGTTCAGTGTGCCTGAAGTAAATAAAATAGCTACACACTATAGGGTGACTATAATTAACAACAATTTCTTATATATTTTCAAATAGCTAGAAGAGTGAATTTTGAATGTTCTAATATGAAGAAATATTATAAATGTTTGATGTGATGGATATGCTAATTATCCTGATTTGATCATTATACATTATATGCATGTATCAAAATATCACACTGTTAATGGGTACAAAAATATAGTTAGAGGCAGTGAATAAGGTCTGGCTATCGAATTAGCACAACAGGGTGACTATAGTCAGCAATGATTTGATGTACATTTTAGAACAACTGAGGGAATACAACTGGAATGTTCATAACACAAAGACATGATGAATGCTTGAGGTGATGGATATGCCATTTACCCTAATGTGATTATTATACATGTATGCCTGTATCAAAATATCTCATGTACTTCATAAATATGTGTACATGCTATATACCCATAAAAATTAAAAATTTTTTAAAAATAAGGGAAAAAATATCACACTGTACCCATAAATATGTATAGTTATTGTCAATTTAAAATAATAATAATAAATAAGGCAACTTACCCTGCCCCCCATGGTACCCTCAGCCTGCTAAAATAGCTCATAATCTCCTTTTGGGTCATGGTCCCTTTTGAAAATCTGATTCTGACTAATCTTATATTACTTAAATATTAGGGTGGCAGCTTCCTGTCTCCCTAAAGAAAGCCAAGAACTTTTGTCCCTAGAACATGGGATCTTGTTAAATCCAGTATAGGAAGTCATTCTTCCTAGAGGTTAAGCTTTGTTCTCTTTTGGAGCCTGTTGCAGGGTAAAAAGAACATGAGCTTTTGAGCCAAGCAATTTGGGGATCTGATCCTTTAACTAGAAGTGTAATCTTGAGTAATTTCGCCAGTCTCTCAGAAGCTCAGTTTCCTCATCCCTAAAATGGCGATCCTCATTATCCACTTTGCAGGGTGGCTGTGAAGATTGAACGCTTCTGTGTGTACAAAGCACCTCTCATGAGGTCAGTGTTCTTATCAGGGCTAGTAAGTGAGAAAGCTGTATTTTGAACCCAGATCTTTCTGACTCAAAAACCTAGGCTCTCTGCTTCCTCACAAAGCCTTTGAAAATACCGGATCATATTTAAGCCTCACCAAAACTCCATAATGGAGGGAAGAAACAACACTGCTGAAGATGTTAATTTGTTTACAGACACTTAAGACATCTGTGACAAAGCTAACACCAACTCCAGAGACTCAGTATCCTTTTCTAGCTATGAATACTCAGCGCATCTCCCTGTGCAGTTGTGTCCATTCCTTTCATACGCGTTTATTGCCTACCACTGTGTGCCTGACTTGGTTTAGGTGCTTCTGGTGATTTAAGAGGCATGATCCATGACTCCTAGGAACTTATAGACTAGTGGAAAGGCAAAAGCTGCACCTGACAAGCAATTAGAGAAAAATTACACAAGACAGTGCATAAGCCAGTATTAATAATGTAGCTAAAACGAATTGTATTAGTCAGCTCAGGCAGCCATAACAAAATACCATAAACCTGATGGCTTAAACAACAGAAATTTATTTTCTCACAATTCTGGAGGCTGGAAGTCCAAGATCAAGGCACGAGCATGGTCAGTTTCTTGTGAGGGCTCACTTCATGGTTTGCAGACAGCCACCTTCCTGCCACATTCTCACATGACCTTTCCTTGGTGTGTTTGCAGAGAGAAAACTCAAGAAATCTCTCTGGTGTCTCTTCTTATAAAGACACTAATTTTATCAGATCAGCTACCCACTTCACCATGACCTTATTTTACCTTAATTACTTCGTTGCTCCAAATACAGCCACATTAGGGGTTAGGGCTTCAACATGTGAATTGGGGTAGGAAGACACACAATTCATTCCATAGCAATGTGTGTGTGTGTGTGTGTGTGTGTGTAATCACTCTGGCATTTGTATAGACAAAGGATTACAGAGAGATACCAAGAGAACTAGAAAGACCAGTTAGGAGGCCTTTATGGTCCTCTAGATTCTAGATGCATTTTGGAGGTAGACCAACCAGGCTTGTTGATGAAGTAGATATAGGAGTGAAGGAAAGCAAAGGCTTACCAAAGACCCCAAGGCTCTTTCTTGGGCAAGTGAGTAAATGGTTGATTGATAAAGGGAACACTGAGGGAGGAGTTGGGGGGTGGGACTTGGGGGATCAGTGGAACTCAACTGGTATCCCTCCAGTCTTCCACCCATAATCCATCCTTCATATCAGTTATTTTTTAACAATTCAACTTTAATCATGTTATCTACCTGCTTCAAGCACACACACGCACATACACATACACACACACACACACACACACACACACACACACACACACCCTCCCAGAACTTATAGGTCTGAAATTCTTAGCGGAGAACACAAGATCCTTCTAGATTGGGCCCTAATCTATTTTTCCCACTATGCTATCCCTACTCCTGCCCTAAACCCTGATTCCAGCTATGCCTTTGACCAAGGTACTTCTACTAGGAATGTCTCTCCTCCTGCTTGCCTGCTGGGTGAAGTCCTACTCTTCCTTCAAATTCCAATCTCCATGTCATCTGTCTGTGAAGTCCTCCCTGGCCACCCCTCCTTTCCATAGTTTATCACTCCTTTCCCTGCGATCCTATAATATCTGACACATATAGTAACTTGAGACCTTATTATATTGTATTGTAATTCATTTGCTCATCTGTCTCCTCAACTATACTAAATTCAAGGGCAAAAACTGTCTGATCGTCCCCTCCATCCCTGATTCTGATTCCTATCACAGTCCCTGGAAACAAGCAGGTACTCAGAAAGAAGAAGTACAACAAGCACTCATGAAGTGATTACTATATGCCTGGCACTGTTTTAAGCGCTTTAGATGCATTATTTATCTGTATCCTCACAAGACAACAACTCCATTATTATCCCCATTTCATAGATGGCTTGCCCAAGTTGACAGAAAAATGAATAAGTGGCAAAGCCAGGATTCAGACCCAGGCAGGGTGGCTCTGAAGTCTGAGCTCTTCACCACTACCCTACACAACTTCTCTTGCCACCCCACTGTTTTCCTGTCTCTTATTTACTTGGAGCCTGGGAGCTGCTTTGATGATGACAGCAGGGAGTGAGGGAATTACTCTACTAAAACCAGAGGCTGCAGCAGGAAGAGAGCTACAGAAACTCACCCTGCTGGCCTCCATCTTTCCCTTTCCTCCTACTGCTAAACTCCTTAAGCCCGAGATAGCACATCCTTCTGCAGGGAGAGGAGCAGCCACCGGAGGAAGCCAAAGGATTTCCCTCTTTCCTCCAAGTCTCACTTTTCTACCCTACATGGCTGCCAGCTTCTCCCTGCCCCAACCATTTGTAGCCAAAGAACTAGGCTTAGCTAACCCGTAGGAACTCCAGTTCACACGCAGGCTTAAATTGATTGTGTGCCCTGTAATATCCCCAGTGGGGCCTAGCCTATTGTGCTCTGCCTATTATTTCGTTTTGTTTTCTTTTGTTTTTTAGGAAGAGTAGAGTTTTCGGTTTTGATTCCCTCAAGAAAGAGAGGTCTCTGCTGTTCTACTCTGAACTAGAGCTAGTTCAGCTCCAGAGTGGAGCCCTCAGGCTAATATAGCAAATAGAGAAGGTGGCAATCAGGGCAACAACTGCACAGTTGTGTTCATTCCTCCACTTCGCATTCCCTCAGCATTTAGGGACTTGGCTTTGTGCTGTTTTGTTTAGATTTTGAGAATGTTCCGAAGAGTGGAAATGACACAGGGTAAAGGCAGGGTTCCTGAAGCCAGATACACCCAGGTTTGGAGTCCAGCTTCACCACTTACTAGCTGTGTGATGCAGGGAAGTTATTTAACCTGTGTCTTATCTGTTAGGTTCCTTATCTGTCATGGAGCTAATATAGTACCTGCCTCATAGGATGCTTGTTAGGATTTAATGAATTGATCCACATGAAATGCTTAGAACTGTACCTGGTTCATAAGTGCTCTGTAAACATTAGCTGATACTATTTTTTAAATATAGTATAGTAACAGAGAATATAACACACACACTTATTCCCACCATTCAGAATTAAAATGTGTTAAGATTTTGTCTTATCTTTAAATCCTTAAAAAAAAAAATCATAGATAAAAGTTGAATATCCTGTGTCCTTCCTCCCCAGTCCTATTCTTCTCCCAGTGCCCCCAGGGCATCCATTGTCATGAATTTGATGTGTATCTTTCCAGTTCATTCTCACCGTGATCAGAAACAAGATGTGGAATTTGCAGGCAATGATTTTTTTTTAATTGGGACAAATAGTACCATACTGTACATATTGTTTTGCAATCTGCTTTTTTCATTCAATATTTTTTCTCCTTTCATCATTTTATTCAGTGAAGAAACATGCAATGTTGTTTCTAAGATCTGCCCACATACATCCATTTCAGGCCATTAAACTGCTTTATAGTATCTCATCCTGTGGATATTCTGTGTTTTATTTAACCATCCACATCTTTATGGACATTTGGATTGGTCCTAATTTTTTGCCACCACAGTCCATTGCAATGAGCATTCTTACACTTGGTCCTTGGGCACATGTGCAAGTTTCTGTAGAACACAGACTTGCAAATGGAATTGCTGGATCATGGGGTCTGTGCCTTTTCAATTTTACTAGACACTGGGGACCTGGCAGAGTCAGTGGAATACAGCAAGTAAGAGTGTGACTTGGGGTCTGATATATCTAACTTCAAATCCCAGCTGTGTTATTCCCCAAACTGTGTGACTCAGCAATTCTTTGTGCCTCAGTTTCCCTACCTGTAAAATGAGGAGAAAGGTATATATTTCATAGGGTTGTTGTGTGGATTAAATGGGATAATGCATTTAAGGTACGCTACTGACCAAAACATGGTAAGCTATTATTCTTCTTTACTATGTCTCATCACATATTTCCCCCTCAAATTTGAGAGCAGACCTTTTTGTAAAGTGTAGATATGTGAATATAAAAAATACTAGAAAGACATTCATCAAAATGTTAACCAGTATTGGAAATATGAGTGATCTTTTTTCTTTGTGCTTTTTTATTTTCCAAGTTTTTTGTTTGCTTGTTTTTTGGTTTTTGGTTTTGAGATGAGGTCTTACTCTGCAGACAGGTTGGGGTGCAGTGGCGTGATCATAACTCACTGTAGCCTTGACCTCCTGGGCTCAAGTTATCCTCTTGCCTCAGCCTCCCAAGCAGATGAGACTACAGTCATGTACCACCATGCCTGGTTAATTTTTTAATTGTTTGTAGAGACAAGATCTTGCTATGGTGCCCAGGTGATCTAAAACTGGTGACCTCAAGTGATCCTCCTGCCTCAGCCTCCCAAAGTGCTGGGATTACAGGCATGAGCCACTGCACCCAGCCTTTTCCAAGTTTCCTACAAGTGAAACGTATTAACTTTGTAAATAAAAAACAAAATCGCAATAAATGCAATTTTTAATGGAAAAGAAAGTAAAGTAACTGAGATTTTTTTTAAAAAAAGAAAGAAAGAATTTTCTTTCTGGTGAGCAGGAGCTCTGCAAGAATAGTAAAAGAAGTCCTAAGAAATAGCTTTGTAAAAGTTGAAAAACAATGTAAATGTTTTCCAGTAGAAGATTGGCTACATATAATACATGTGAAAGAATCTCCAAGATAAGGTATCTGAATGAAAAGGGAATTACAGGACACTGTGTACAATGTGTTTTCTTATTGTATTAAAATGATATTTTTATGCTTACATATGCTGTCTGTCTCTTGAAAGAGTTACAAAAACACCGGCAAGGGAACTGGGTATCTAGGACATAGCAAGGACTTCATCTTTTACAAAATATCCTTTTCTGCCTTTGGAATTTTTAACTAAATACATATATTACTTACTCAAACTTTTTCAATACAATGGTTTTAAAGTCGTTTATGCTAGAATGTAACAGACTTTTTGCAATTATTGTCAGTATCTCCTCAACTACCTTTAATCTAGCTTCCAAAGTTAGGGCAGGCAGACTAAACTGGGGCCCTTATTTGCCTTGGTGTCTGGCTCTAGAGTCTATCCTCTTACCAGCTATGTTGTATCCCCCCACCCCAATGCAAGAATGATTCAAAAGTTAACCAGGCACAAAAGGGTGGAAAGTGACTCCAGGAGAGCATAACAGCCTGAGTAGAGTGGGTGCATGTGGGTTTCTGTCTGTGTGCAACTACAAACAATTGTGTAAAAATTGTAAGGTGGAAAATGGTAAGAGATGCAGCTAGAGAGGTGTTTGAAGGCCAAACTGTGGAGCCAACTCTTTATTAGTCATGCTCAATAGCTTAGACCCTCCTACCAAAGTTGTGGTGTCCCTAAAATATTTACAGTAAGGGAGTGACAAGATCCGATTTGTATTTTTGAGTTTACTTAGGCTGCTGTGTAAAGGATGAATTTGAGAGGCACATGACTGGAGATAGGAAGAGCAACTCAGAAACTGTTAAGAGATGATGCAGGCCTGAATTTAAAATGTGAGCTAGGATGTGAACTTAGGCCTCCCTGACTCCAAAGATCAAATGTTATTATATTTCTCCATCTAACACACTGCCTGAAGAAATGAACAATTGAGTTTCTTTGTGCCAGCTTTCCCCATTCTGATGCCAGAAGTATACCAGCAGATATATGTCTTTACACTGAGACAAAGAGAAAAAGGCTACCTCTTTTATTTATTTATTTATTTATTTATTTATTTATTTATTTATTTATTTTTAGACAGAGTCTTGCTCTGTGGCCCAGGCTGGAGTGCAGTGGCGCGATCTCAGCTCACTGCAAGCTCCGCCTCCCGGGTTCACACCATTCTCCTGCCTCAGCCTCCCGAGTAGCTGGGACTACAGGCACCCACCACCATACTCAGCTAATTTTTTGTATTTTTAGTAGAGTTAGGGTTTCACTGTGTTAGCCAGGATGGTCTCGATCTCCTGACCTCGTGATCCTCCCACCTCAGCCTCCCAAAATGCTGGGATTACAGGCATGAGCCACTGTGCCCGGCCAAGGCTACCTCTTAATAAAGCCTGTGGATTCACAAAAGCAATTCTTTGTGAAGAAGGAAACCTCGAAGTACATGGTTTGGCTATTTTTGTCAAGAATTCTTGCTTACAACATCTTGGGGAAACTTCCTTGGGGAAACAGTAAGTTTGTATTCTGCCTTGTTCTTTAAATATTTTGCTCTACTATTAGTATAAATTATCCAATATAGTTTATACCTCAAGTATAGAAACCTTTAGAGAGGTGTATCATCCATAAATCCATGAATGCCCAATTTCAAAATAACCGGCATACAAATAGCACTGTATAATTAATGCAATTATACATTTTAACCTTTGATGATTCAGAAGGCAATTCATGAATCTGGGGGTCTCAGGGTCAATGTTAGAAACATCATTATCATAAGCTCCTAATAGAGCAGAGTTTCTTAATGCTGTATCCGCAGTGCCTAATACATAGCAGACTTTCAATGAATGGATAAGTGAATGAATGATAATGATAGAGGACTGTAGCAGTAGACTGGGTAGCCCCTTCTGATCCTGTAGCTTTCCTAGTACCAGCTTGTATGCCTTTCTTTTACATCCTTCTCCTATAAGTAGAATACAAAATAACAAGGCTGAGAAGATTGATCTATGGGAGCTTTTTAAGGGGGAGAAGGAAAAATCATCTAATAACTCAAGTGTTTTTAAACAGCTTTAGCAAGATGTAATTCTCATATCACAAAATTCACCCATTTAAAGTGTGCAATTCGGTGGTTTTAGTATATTCACAAAGTTATGCAACCATTACCACTACCTAATTCTGGTACATTATTATTCCCCCTAAAAGAAATCCCATGCTCACTAGCAATCAATCTCCTCCTCCCCTACCCCCTGGCAACAACCAATCTACTTTCTGCCTCTATAGATTTGCTATTCTGAACATTTCATATGAATGGAGTCCTACAATATGTGCTCTTTTATCACTGGCTTCTTTCATTTAACCAAATGTTTTAAAGGGTCGTCCATGTTGTAGCATGTATCAGTACTTCCTTTATTTTTATTACTGCATAGGAGCTTTCTGAGCCAGTAATTTGTGGTTTGGGTTATCACAGCATTTCCTACATTTTGGACAACTGAAGGAACTCATCTGAAATTGAAAGGAAGCCAGCATGAATACAACCTAGAGTGAATGAGATTACAGCCACCCTCATCTTTGGCAGTGGCATATTTGTGCTGAGCCAAAGATCTGTCTTAATAGGATGGCAGGCCCAAGTTATGTGTTGTGACCTCCTGCTGGCACTGGTCTAGTCTAGGAAGGGCTCTTGGGTGCTGGTATAACAGGATGAGGCAAGTGCCTCATAGCTTGTGTTTCTGGCTTGGGCAGAGCTTGGGTGCAATTCCTCGTCTTCAGACATCTGAAAAAGTATGTCAGGATCTCCTGGTTCCATTTGTTCTGTTTGCCAGTGGGCAGAGTACACTGCGCTGTGCAGACAGGTTAGACAGTTTATTGTAGGCTGATGAAAGCAGATTAAAAAACCATCAGCTTGGTGGGAAACTAGCTCAGAATCCAATCCAAATGTCAGATGAAATATTTACACAGCCAGGAGATAAACCAAGGGAAACAGTGTGCCCTTTGTGTGTGCTTCTGACTGTGCAGGCACACACAGAGCTGCTGACCATTTGTCAACTTCCAAGATTTATTCTGCTGCTTCTGGCAAGGGACAGCCTAATGATTTAATAGCTTGTCAACACCTACACAGAGAAACAAGGACTGGCACTTCCTCATTTCTTATTTTCTTTGCTTTAAATAGGAATTTCTATTCCAAGTCACTGGAACCTGGAAATCAGACTGTCAGATTTCTCTTGACTTGAGTGCACAGTTCCTGAATCCGAGCATGATGAATGTTATAACTTTCCTGTTATACAAACACAGGGTTGCTACCCTTTCAGAATGACCCATTGAGTTCATATCCTAAAGCTTGAGTGTTTGCTTCAGACCGTTGCCGTGAGCCAATTTCAAATTGAGTGAAACTGTTTTGTTTCTGTCCCATGAACCTCTTGAGTTGAATGCCTGCTTGAGTAATCCAGTGCCTGGTTGCCACATTTACATTAGAGATGGAAAAGTTGTTTAGAGGATTTTAGTGCAGAAGATTGGATTTCGTATGCAGAGTATTATTCTCCAGGCATCCTTGGGCAGTTGTGAGTTCCCTGAAAGAAGAGACCATGTCCTTTTCAGCTCAGCAAACCCCACAGTGCCTAGCATAGCACCTAGCGCACTGTCATCTTAGTTAATTCATTTTCAGACAATTCCACCAAGATCTATGATAGAATGATAACCAGAGGGTTATATTTTATATTAGAGTAATACCTTGTGTGTACTGGGTCTTTATCCCAAAGGCAGGTAGTATAGCAAAATGGTATAGAGCTCTACTTCTCAAACTTTAATATGCATATGAATTACCTAGAGCTTGTTAAATGCAAATTCCGATTCAGTTCCTCCAGGCTGAAGCTTGAGATTGTGCCATTCTTGCAAGCTCCTGCGTGATACAATGTTGCCAAACCAGGTACCACATTTTGAGCACCAAGAATCTAGAGCTATGCTATCCAATATGGTAACCAGTAGCCACTAGTGATTAGTAAGCATTTGAAATGTGGCTAGTCCAAATTGAGATGTGCTGTAAATTTTCAGTACACACCAGATTTTAAAGACTTAGAAGAAAATGTGAAATATCTTATTAGTAATTTTATATTGGTTATATGCCAAATTGATAATATTTTGAATATGTTAGGTTAAATAAAATATTCTTAAAAATAATTTCACTTTTAAAAATTTTTTAATGTGACTACTCAAAATATTTTTAATTATATATGTGGCTCACATTATATTTCTACTAAACAGCACTGGTCTAGAGTAGGAGCAGCAAACTTTTAGAATAAAGGGCTAGGCCATAAATATTTTACGCTTTTCAGACCATATGATTTCTGTCCCAACTACTCCCAACTACTCAATTCTGCTGTTGTACACAAAAGCAGCCATAGACAGTATGTAAATGAATGAGTGTTGGTTGTGTTCCAATAAAACTTGATTTACAAAAACAGGTAGAAATGGTAGCCTTGAAAACCAACAGCCTACAATCATGGTGAAAACCAGCAGCCTGGCAGCCACCAGAGGGAACAGAACATGGAGTAGAATGTTGGAGCTCCTTCCAAGCCTCATTTCTGAAGAATTAATATTTGGCCTGTCTAGCGGTTCCTTGGAAGACCCCACTTGCAAGGCTTTTTTTATTAGGCATGATTCAAGAGTGTGCTCAGTGTGAAAAACTTTTTCCTTGGGGTATTTGTCAAAAATAATTAGAGACAAATGATTAACTTTACAGCTGCCTATGGTAATAGACAACAGTTGTGGTGAACATTAAGCTAACCAAAAAGCTTAAAAGTAACTGCTGGGGAATGAGGTGTCCATATGGGGCTTAGAAAAGCTCCAACAAATTCCTGGGAATCTAAAAGGCTGTGCATATGCACAGGATGATATGCATTCCCAAGGCTGTGCACATGCTCAGAAAACACCTGAGAAAGGCCAAAGTTCTCACCTATGGCTGAACTTCAAGCTCTGTACAAGTGAAGTGCTAAGGCAAAGTTGTTAACTGACAGAATGTTGAGGGCATGCCCCCAACACACACACAGAGCACCTTGGTAAAGACTGGGAGACTTACTGGCTCCATGAATTTAAGCAAATCTCTGTACAATCGTTAGCTGACCACTAAGCTAAGCAAGCAGAGACTTCTGTGACTCCACATGACAAAGAATCCAGACTTTGCAGAATTAATTTAGAAAAGCCACTAAACAGGCCAGGTGTGGTGGCTCATGGCTGTAATCCCAGCACTTTGAAAGGCCGAGGCAGGTGGATCACTTGAGGTCAGGAGTTTGAGACCAGCCTAGCCAACATGGCAAAACCCCGTCTCTACTGAAAATACAAAAGAAAATTAGCCGGGCATCATGGCACATGCCTGTAATCCTAGCTACTTGGGAGGCTGAGGCAGGAGAATCTCTTGAACCCAGAAAGTGGAGGTTGTAGTGAGCCGAGATCATGCCACTGCACTCCAGCCTGGGTGACAGAGTGAGACTCCATCTCAAAAAAAAAAAAAAAAAAAAAAAACACTAAACAAATAAACACAGCAGCAACAACAACAAAACTCTGGGAAGAGGGAGAATTTGTTTTCCAGAGTTACCACATATAATTTTAAACGTTCAATTTTTAACAAAAGTTGTAAGATATGCAAAGAAACAAGAAATGGTGAGTACATAGGAAAAAATATCAACATAAACTGTCACTGAGGATCTCCAAACATTGGAATTACTAGACAAAGACTTTAAATTAGTTATTTTAAATATGTACCAAAATTTAAAGGAATGTATGACATGTCTCACCAAATAAAGAATATCAATAAATAGAAATTATATTAAAAATAACTGGCCGGGCGCGGTGGCTCAAGCCTGTAATCCCAGCACTTTGGGAGGCCGAGACGGGCGGATCACGAGGTCAGGAGATCGAGACCATCCTGGCTAACACGGTGAAACCCCGTCTCTACTAAGAAATACAAAAAACTAGCCGGGCGAGGTGGCAGGCGCCTGTAGTCCCAGCTACTCGGGAGGCTGAGGCCGGAGAATGGTGTGAACCCGGGAGGCGGAGCTTGCAGTGAGCTGAGATCCGGCCACTGCACTCCAGCCTGGGCTACAGAGCGAGACTCCGTCTCAAAAAAAATAAAATAAAATAAAAATTAAAAAAAATAAAAATAAAAATAACTAAATGGTGGCTGGGCATAGTGGCTGTAATCACAGCACTTTGGGAGGTCGAGGCGGGCCGATCACCTGAGGTCAGGAGTTCAAAACCAGGCTGGCCAACATGGCGAAACCCCGTCTCTACTAAAAATACAAAAATTAGCCAGGAATGGTGGTGGGTGCCTGTAATCCCAGCTACTCGGGAGGCTCAGGCAGGAGAATTGCTTGAACCCTGGAGGTAGAGGTTGCTATGATCCGAGATTGTGCCATTGCACTCCAGCCTGGGCGACAAGACCAATCTCAAAAAAAAAAAAAAAAAAAAAAAAAACTGAAGGGAATCCTTAAGGCTGAAATGAAAGGACACTAGACAGCAACTTGAATCCACATAAAGAAATAAAGACCACCAGTAAGATTCACTACATAAGTAAATATCAAAGTACAAATATATTTTTCTTTGTAACTCTTTTCTTCTATATATGATTTAAAACACAGCTGCATAAAGCAATAAATCCACTTTGATAAGTGCACAATGCATGAAGATATAATTTGTGTGACAATAACAACGCAAAGGAGAGGCATGAAAATGGAGCTATATGGGAACAAAGTATTTATGTACTTAGGCCATTTTGTGTTGCTATAACAGAATACCTCAGGCTGGGTAATTTATAAATAAAAGAGGTTTATTTAACTCATGGTTCTGGAGGCTAGGAAGTTCAAGAAGCATGGTGCTGGCATTAACTTGGCCTCTGGTAAGGGCTTTTGTCCTGTGTCACAACATGGCAAAAGGTCAAAGAGTAGGAAGGCACATGCAAAGAGGCAAAATCTGAGGAGCACCCTGGCTTTATAACAACCCACTCTTGCAGGAACTAATCCATTTCTGCAAGAACTAATCCAGTTTTGCCAGAGTGAGAACTCACTACCATGAGAACCGCACCAAGCCATTCATGAAAAATCTTCTCTCATGACCCAAACAACTCCAACTAGGCCCACCTCCCAACACTGCCACACTGGGGATCAAGTTTTAAATGAGTTTTGGTGGGGACGAACAAACCATATCCAAACCATAACATATACTATTGAAATTAAGTTGATATTAATCCAAACTGTATTGTTAAAAGTTAAGATGTTAATTATAATACTCAGGCAACCACTAAGAAAATAAATATACATATACATATATACACACACACACACACACACACACACACATATATACACATATTTATATATATATAATACATTTTTATATATGTAAACTAACAAGAAAATTAAAATGGTACACTGGAAGATATCTATTTAATAAAAAAGGAATGCAGTAATGGAGGAATGAATCAAGGAACAAAAACGCCTAAGACATGGAGAACAAGTAGCAATGTGGCATACATAGACTATGCTATGCCTTATCAGTAATTATATTAACTGTAAATGATTAAACACTCCAATTCAAAATTAGAGATTGGTCAAATGGATTTTAAAAACATAATTCAACTATATGTTATTCATAAAAGAAATACTTTAAATTCAAAGACACGCGTAGGTTGGAAGTAAAAGGATGGCAAAAGATATAGCATGCATACGGTAACCAAAAGAGAGCTGGTGTGGCTATACTAATAGACAAAATTATAAATATATGTCACCTAACTACAGAGCACCAAAATATATGCAACAAAAACTAAAGAAGTGAAAAAGAGAAATAAGAAATTTAACAATAATAGTTGGAGAAGTCAATACCCCATTTTCAATAATAAATAGAACAGCTAGAGAGAAGATCAACAAGGAAATAGATTTGGACAACATGATAAACCAACTAGAGCAGAATATACATTCTTCTCAAGTGCACATGGAACATTTTCTAGGACAGAACATAAGTTAGATTACAAAACAAGTCTCAGTAAATTTAAAAGGATTGAAATCATACAAAGTACTTTAGAATTAAATTTGATGGAAAGGAATGAAATTAGAAATCAATAAAAGAAGGAGATTTGGGGAATTCATAAATATGTGGAAATTAAACAGCACACTCCTAATACAAATAGGTTGAATAAGAAATCACGTTGCTTCATGGCCTTTTGGCTAAGTTCAAGTGTAGTATCTGTCCTTATCAGTTTAATAACTGATACATCCTCTATCTGAGGACAATATATTAAATGGATTTTTGGAGCAGGGAGATGGAATAAGAACCAGTTTCCTCCACTCCATGCATCAACCTGGTATTGCAGTACCTCCAGAAATGGTGCACCCCTCCCAATAAAAATAAATAAAGAAAAGAAAAGAAATCACAAAGGAAGTTTGAAAATACTCTGAGATGAATGAAAACAAAAACAAAACATGCCAAAACTTATGGAGTGCAATGAATGCAGTACTTAGAGGGAAATTTGTAACTGCAAAGGCCTGCTTAACAGTAAGAAAGATTACAAATTAATAACTTAATCTTTCATCTTAAGAAAATAGAGAAGAGCAAACTAAACCCAAAGCAAGCAGAGGAAAAGAAATAATAAAAATTAGGTGGGGCATGATGGCTCACACCTATAATCCCAGCACTTTGGGAGACCAACGCGGGTGGATCACCTGAAGTCAGGAGTTCGAGACGAGCCTGGCCAACATGGTGAAACCCTGTCTCTGCTAAAAATAAAAAAATTAGCCGGACATGGTGGTGTGCTCCTGTAGTCCCAGCTACTCAGGAGGCTGAGGCAGGAGAATCACTTGAACCCTGGAGATGGAGGTTGCAGTGAGCCGAGATTGCACCACTGCACTCCAGCTCTGGGTGACAGAGCAAAACTCTGTCTCAAAAAACTAAATAAATTAAAAATAAAAATTAGAGCAAGAAGAACTGAAATAAAGAATAGAAAAACAATAGAGAAATTTGGTGAAATCAAAAGTTGGTTCTTGGCAAAGCTCAGCAAAATTACAAAACTTCAGGTATACTTAAGAAAAAGATGTCTCAAATTATGAAAATCAGGAATGATAGTGGAGATATTACTACCCACCTTAGAGAAATAAAAAGGAGTATAAAGAGCCAGGCACAGCGTCTCACACCTGTGATCCCAGAACTTTGGGAGGCCAAGGCATGAGGATCGCTTGAGCCCAAGAGTTCGAGACTAGCCTGGGCAACATGGTGAGACCTTGTCTCAAAAAAAAAAAAAAAAAAAAAAAAAAAGCATAAAGGAATACTATGAGCAACTGTGTGCCAACAAATTTTATAACCTAGATGTAATGAAAATATTCCTAGAAAGACACACAATACCAAAACTAACAAGAAAAAATGGAATGGAATATCTGAATAGACCTAAACCAAGTAAAAGAGATTGAATTAATAATTTTTTGAATTCCCACAAAGAAAACCCCAGGCACATATGGTTTCACTAGTTAATTCTGATTGATACCAATAATGGTTGAATTTATTTGTCAACTTTATTGGGCCACAAAAATGCTCAGATACCTGGTTAAATATTATTTCTGATTGTATGTGTGAGGGTGTTTCCAGAAGAGATTACCATTTGGATTAGGAGACTAAATCAAGAAGATTTTCCTTCTTAGTATGGGTTGGCATCATCTAATGTGTTGAGGGCCTGAATAGAACAAAAAGGTGAAGGAAGAATTATCTCCCTCTCTTCCTCCCTTCCCTTCTCTTCCCTCCCGTCCCTTCCCTCCCCACTCCTCCCCTCCCATCTCTCAATGACTGACTGCTTGAGCTAAGATTTCAGTTTTCTCCTGCCCTAGGACTGGGATTTACACCATCAGCCCTCTGGTTCTCAGGCCTTTGGACTTGGAGTAGAACTTACACCATCATTTCTCCTGGTTCTCAAGTCCTCAGACTCAGACTAGAGCTATACAACCAGCTGTCCTTGGACTCCATTTTGCAGATGGCAGGTCAAAAGTCTTCTCAGCCTCCATAATTTCATGAGCCAGTTCCTCACAATAAATCTATTTTATATAGATAAATGATAGATTTATTTATCTAGATATTTATTTTTACATGTATATCTAGAGAGCGAGAGAGAGAGAGAGAGATCTCCTATTTGTTCTTTTTCTCTGGAGAACCCTGACAAATAAAACTTCCCAACTATGAGGCCAGTTCTACCTTTATGCCAAAACCAGATAAAGAAATCACAACAGGCTGGGCACAGTGGCTCACGCCTATAACCCCAGCACTTTGGGAGGCCAAGGCAGGAGGATCACTTGAGCCCAGGAGTTAAAGACCAGCCTGGGCAACATAGCAAGATCCCCATCTCTACAAAAACTTTTTTAAAAAATTAGGCAGGCATGTCAGTGGGCACCTGTAGTTTTAGCTACTTGGGAGGCTGAGGCGGGAGGACTGCTTGAGCCCAGCAGTTTGAGGCTGCAGTGAGCTGATTGTACCACTGCACTCCAGCCTGGGTGACAGAGTGAAACCCAATCTCTAAATAATAATGGCAAAATAACCCAGTTTTAAAATGATCAAAGGATACACATAGACATTTCTCCAAAGAAGATATATAACTGGTCAATAAATATATGAGGAAATGCCTGACATCATTAGTCATTAGGGAAATGCAAATCCCAAACCACTATGAAATATCACTTCACTCCTACTAGGATGACAATAATAAAAAAGATGGATAATAGCAAATGTTGGCAACAATGCAGAGAAATAGGAACCCTCATACATTGCTGGTGGAAATATAAAATGGTGCAGCCACTTGGGAAAACAACACGGCAGATCCCTAAAAAGTTTAATAGAGTTACCAAATGACCCACAAATTTTATTCCTAGGTATATAACCACATATGTTCACACAAGAATGTGTACACAGATTTCCATAGCAGCATTATTCATAATAGCCAAAAACTGGGAAACAACCCAAATGTCCATCAACTGATAAATGGATAAACAAAATGTGTATCTATACAATGGAATTCAGCCATAAAAAGAACAAATTACTGATGCATACTACAATATGGATGAACCTTGAAAACATTATGCTAAGTGAAAGAAAGACATAAAAGGCCACATATTCTATTATTCCATTTGTATGAAATGTCCAGAATATGAAAATCCGTAAAGACAGAAAGTAGATTACTGGTTGCCAGGGAATAGGGGAACAAGAAGTGAATGCTCAATGGATATGGGATTTCCTTCATGGGTGATGAAAATGTTCTGGAATTAGATATTGGTTGCACAACTTTGTAAATATGCTACTTGTGAATATACTAAACAATGCACTCTAAAAGGGTAAATTATATCTCAAGGAAAAAAAAAAGGCAGAGGGACAGATTTGGCTCATGGGCCATAGTTTGTCAACTCCTGGTCTAAAGCAATGAGTTTTGGAGTCACACAGATCAGAGTTAGAATCCTAATTTTCAACTTAGGAGCTCTATGACCTTGGACAAGTCACTTAATAGCTTTAAGCCTCACTTTTCTTTTTTATATGTTGGGGATATGTATAGTGTCTCCCTTGTATTGTGTGAGGGTGGAGTTAGGTCAAATATAAGCTCCATGAAGGCACGCTATCTCCAGGGCCTAGAACTGGCAGGCTCTCAATATACATGAATGAATAACTGAAGGATTTAACACAGTCGCTGACTCATTGTAATAAATAATAGCAAATCCTTATACAGTATTTACTGCACTACAGGTACTATTCTAAGTGCTTTGCAGAACATTATTTCATTTAATACATAGTATTATTATCATCCTCATTTTCCAGATGAGGAAACTAAGGTACAAAAAAAATTATGTAATTTGCCCAAAATTACATGCTAGCAAATGGTACAGCTAAAATTAAAACCCAGGCAGTTGTGCTCATAAGTCTATGCAATAAATGTTGAATGTCAGTTATCATCAACATCATCATCATCATCATAGAGTTTAAAACAAAGGATACAGATCTCCTTTCTCCTTTTGGTATCTAAGCACATACTAAAAACTCTACTTCCTCAGTGTTTGATTTAGGGTGAGGATGCTTCCCAAGTCTCTGATGTTCTGCTAGAGAATATATTCATTCTTTCGTCTATCCATTCATTCATGTGTTTATCAAGCATGTACAGGATCCCTACTGTGTTCTAGGCCCTGTGCTATATAGAGATAAAAAAGACATACTATCTAACCTGAAAGAGCTCAATGTCTAGTCGGGAAGACATTTATAATCCACAGTGATAAGTGCTGTAGTGGAGATTATGCAAGGGTGCTGTGGAAGCAGAGAAGACCCAAGCAGGGGATAGTGTGGAGGTAGGAAGAAGGAAGGACCTGTGAACACTTCCTGGAGGAAGTGGTACCTGGAGAATGTTCCCAAAAAGGAATGTGGATTCGTCAGGTGTAGGAAGGGAGAAATAAGTCAAGATTATGTTAAAGTATATGTGTGTGTGTGTGTGTGTGTGTATACACATGGGAGGTTGCAGTGAATATGGGAGGTTGCAGTGAACCGAGATTGTGCCACTGGGAGGTTGCAGTGAACCGAGATCGTGCCACTGCACTCCAGCCTGAGCGACAGAGTGAAACTTCGTCTCAAAAAAAAGCCCTCATATATATATATATATTCCATTAGTTCTGTTTCTCTAGAGAACCCATCTAATACCAATCTCTGTTACATTTTACCCAGTTGTCCCCAAAATATCCCTTACATGGATTTGTTCAAATCAGGCTCCAAAGAAGGCCCATACTTTAGGCATATACTTGTTAGGTTTAAGGCTACTTGATAGAATTTCAGGCCTTATGGAAAAGTGGGGACTAATCAGCTTGAAGCCCCTCTGGACATCCCAGATTCCCTAACCCTAGGAGCTTCAGGATAGCCTCTCCCTGGCTGGAGAAAGGAACTAGCCATTCAGGCCCCAGGTCCCTCATCAGATCTTTTTTCTGTTCCCCAATAAGGGGTGGAGGGACTGTCACCTTGGGGTGGAGTGGGGAGACAAGGAGAACCAGAGAAATGCCTTGCAACCAAGTTTGTGCTCTGCCTCCTGTCCAACCACCCCTAATCCCCACCTCCATCCTGGCTGACCTCAGAAATATTTGGTTCAGCTGTGTAAATGTCATCGTAATTACAGTCATTCTTAGGAGCTGCTTATCATTATGCCTAATTACAGTACAGCACAATAATCATTATGTGTATCATTAAAGATGTGTCAAATCGACTTTGCCATTAGTTTTATTGTATTTCAATACTAAATTGCTCCAGTAGGCACAGCTTTTAGAGCTTGTTGCTCGTGGTCCCTACTGGGGAGCACAAGACCAGCTGTTGGCCGGCCTGCATCTGAGCATCCCATCCTGTCCCGTCCAGTCCTGTCCACTGCCACCTGCACTGGCTCTGCTGCAGCCCAGTTCGGAGGTGCATGCCTGCCTGCCTGCCTGCCTGTCTGCCCTTCCTCTCAATAGACTGCACACCTGGGCTTAAGGCAGAGTGATTTGCACTTAACAAACAGCAGAAACAACCAAAACGACAAAACCCTGAAGGCTCTGCCAGCATCAACCACTGTTTCCCCCGTCCACCAGGATCTCAGTCAAGCTTCTCATTGATTCATTCCATGCAACATTTTCATTATTCTCCCTCTATGATGACAGGGAATGTGAAATGAGCTGATATGTCCAAAGTCATCGGGTTCATCATTAGCAGAACCGGAAACAGAACTAGAAGCTGTGATGCTGAGCCAGAGCTTCTGTGGGAGCCCTGGCCAGGTCAGGCTCCATGCGTTAGGCATTCCTCTCTGGTAATGGATGCATTTTCAGTTTTCAAATGTACTAAACGATGCTATCTGTGCTGCTGGGAAACTTCTTGAGAAGCAAGCACAGGAGAGTTGAGGGGTGTGGGGGCGGGGAGCAGTACTTTTCCAACTCGTGTTTTCGTGCTTTGAGAACGAAGCTGAGAGCCTGGACGAGGTCACCCTACACCTTGCCTCGCTGGTACATTGTCAGGCTGCCTCTGCCAGCAGACTTCTTGCAGCTTGCCAGCACCAAGGTCGTCACGAATCAGATAAACCAGTGTTGAAGAAGCATGTGTAACATATCAAATCGTTGCCTAACGAGACTTTCCTCTGGGTCCTGTGCAGATCCAACAAGTGAGTTCAGTGCATGTTTGCTCAAATGCTCATTTATTCAGCCAGCCTTGAGTGAGGGCTATCTTTGTGCCCTGCATTGTGCTAAGAAAGCATCTTTGTGCTGTGTAGTTCTTGCTCCTAAGAGCTGCACTCACGGCCCAATGGGGAAGGAGAGCATGTAAACAAAGATGCCAGAGCGGGCCAGAGGGCTGTAAAAGGCCTTTTGGATGGCCAGGTGTGGTGGCTCATGCCTGTAATCCCAGCACTTTGGGAGGCCGAGGCAGGCAGATCACAAGGTCAGGAGATCGAGACCATCCTGGCCAAAATGGTGAAACCCTGTCTCTACTAAAAATACAAAAATTAGCTGGGTGTAGTGGTGTGTGCCTGTAATCCCAGCTACTCAGGAGGCTGAGGCAGAAGAATTTCTTGAGCCAGGGAGTTGGAGGTTGCAGTGAGCTGAGATCGCGCCACTGCACTCCAGCCTGGCAACAGAGTGAGACTCTGTCTAAAAAAAAAAAAAAAAAAAAAAAAAAAAAAAAAAAAAAAAAAAAAGACCTTGTGGAAACACAGGGGAGGGAATGAGGAACTCTGCCTTTGGGGAGTCAGCAAAGACTTCAAAGAGGTTACATTTGAGCTGAGTCTTGAAAGCTGAGTAGGAATGGTCTAACCTGAGAAGGGAGGGCTGGGCATTCTCTGCAAAGGGAATGGTGAATGGAAAGGCAGGGAGGTGTGACAGAGCGTGAAGGAACCCAGGATCCTTTTGCAGATAAAGAGGAAACAAGTTTCCATCAATGTGTCTCATGGCCTTAATAATTTAAGGTCAGACCTCAAGGTGGACCATCACTCTGGTTGACTGGTTTTCCATGACCTTTGCTTCTCTGCCCCGCTTTTGTGCCAGCCTTTTGGCCTTTTTTGCAGTACCTCTGAATTTAGCTCAAAAGCTTATGCTGAAATATGCCATTTCGTTTTGTTCATTCTACATTTTGTGCCAATCACACTGGCCCATTGAATGGCTTAGCTATATGTTATTCTAGGTTTTGTGGAGCAGCAAAAGGAGGCCTTTTTTTTCCCTAGAGTCAAACTCAAGGAAGCAGAGCCTGCTGTGGGAAAGGATGGCACAAAATCTTTGAGGACATCTGAACTCCTTGGGCTAGGCATTTGCTGCCCATGTCTGTTGTCAACTGAATGGCGTGTTTGTTGAGCTGCGACTGCTCTCTTCATTAGAAGGACATTAAAATGCTGTTGGTTTGAGTGAGGCAAGGTGATAAATCATCCTTGTGTAGACTCTTAAACTATTAGGGGACAAGCCTAAGTGTGCCTTTGCTAATCTGTTGGTGAGCATTAGCCACATCTAGAGCCTTGGAGGGGCCCAACAGTCATAAGTTGGAGTTTTTGTAATGAAAATGAAACCCCCTTCATTTATCTAGCCTCTAGACCTTTTCACAAAATTTCTTCCTGTGATCCTCATATACAACCCTTTAAGGTTGGTGGGGTGGAAACTTGTGCCCCATTTGACCAATGTGGTGACAGAGCCTTGAAGAATTAAGTGTTGGTGGAAACCAGGCCCCTGATCACAGTGCTGGGGACCTTTCCTACTACTCCGTGCTGCCTGCTTCTGAGCCAGCCTTTCCCCTGCACCGTGTGGGCCTGGGCAGAGGTGGCACTCACGCCTTTACAGGACAGCTGGCTGCCAGGAAGCACCAAGTCTACAACTGTGGAACGGGCTCCCTGCTATGTTCACAGTACCCTTGCCTTAAGAAATACCTCTGGATGCTTGCCATGTTAGCACCAAACTAGTAAGGTAGATAAAGAATGATAAAGAGCAACCTTGCAGAGCAAATACCCCTCCAAGATCTATGTCATTTACTCCCTTCTTACCAGCAGGATCAGGTTCAACCTACATAAATCTATTTTAGTGTATTTTAATTGCTTGTAAACTAAGTGTTTCCTGGATATGCCACTGACCATGAATAATTAGAATCATTTCAATGACTGGGTTTTGGAAAGTGAATGGGAGAGCAGACAAAAAGGGGCTGCTCAGAAGTGAGAGTCATTTGTTAAAGTGTGAGTGGAAGCGTTGTCTCAGCCTTCTCCAGTTTTGGTTTGTTTTTGTCATGATGTCACTAGAG
The DNA here is from genome assembly GCF_043159975.1 of Macaca nemestrina. Taxonomy (NCBI): domain Eukaryota; kingdom Metazoa; phylum Chordata; class Mammalia; order Primates; family Cercopithecidae; genus Macaca; species Macaca nemestrina. The sequence goes on from NC_092145.1 coordinate 82,323,579, forward strand.
CCGCCTGTTTTTCAGCTACTCTGGCTGCCCTTCATTTTGTATGCATCTCTCATGTTAAGTAGTGCCAGCTGCTGACAATGACCAGGCCTGACTGGCCACATGTCAGAGTCATTCATTCACTCAGCAAAGATGTATGGAGCACCTACTATGTGCCAGGCCCATACCAAATCTTAGGGACAAAGAAAAGAATAAGGCCCAGTTCCCACCCTTGAGGAGAACACTGCCCAGTGGAGGAGACAAGCACAAAAACAGTTACACTAGAAAGTGTAAGTAATAGAATCAAGAGGCAGTGAGTTGTGGGAACACAGAGGAGGAACTTATTCCATCTGGGGGAGCTGGGAACGGCACAGTAGAGAGGCAACATTTAGCAAGGGCTCAAGGGAAACAGAAGAATTGACCAGATAAAGAGGAGTGGGGAGAGACACTTCAGGTCAATGTGGCTACAGTTTAGGGGCTGTAGCCCAGGCCACGGTGTGCGATAAGGCTGGAGAAGTCAGCTGAGCCAGACTGTGAAGGCCTTTGTATGTCCTGCTTTCAAGTTTGGACTCAGTCCTGCAGTCAGTGGGGAGCCAACCACGGTTTTTAAGCAAGGGAATGACATGATCAGATCTGAATTTCTGATGGAAAGCTCAGGAAGGCAGGGGAGACAGGGAAATCAGTTAGAGGCTGACTAGGATTTTGCTTTGTCTTCCCTCTGGACTGCAGGAGCTCCTTGTCTGCACCTCTATTATGGTTCTTCCCACAGTGCACTACAAATGATCATTTGCATAGCTGTCTCTCCATTCACTCCTTGAGGGCAGGGGCCAAGTCTCATGCATCTCTTCATGACCACAGCTTGGCACACAGGAGTACTCAAGAAACATTCAACATCATGTGAATGAGTGAATAAATGAATCAATAGGTGCTGAGCAAGTGCAACTCCAATTTGCCCCAAGTAACCCCTCTGATGGATATATCAGAGATAAATCCTACTCTGATGGAGTAGCAATTCCATCCCTGGCTTTGCCCCTCTCTGCCAAGGCCATCATTCTATTGTGGTCCATCACAAAAAGAAACATGCATTATTCAAAGCAGACAAGAAAGTTGCTTACAGAGCTGTGTTGGTGCTGGTTTTGACCCAGTACTCTGTTCTTTCTGTATAAATTAATTTTCGATGACTCGTTTACAGTATGTCTTCATCGTCCTCATTCTATTTCTTGTGCATTTCATACCTTCTCTTCCTTCCTACTTAAATCTTGCTCATCCTTCAAGGCCAGTTCGACTGCCTCCCATCTCCTCCATGAAGCCTTATTCATTACTCAGCCCCCACACTCAGAATTAAGAACTCCCACTTCAGAATTTTCCTTGAGAAATGACTTACCTCTGACTTTCTTCTCATCATAGTTATTCCTGTACTTGTCTGCATTCTCTACTAGACTGTAAGCTCTTCAAGACTAGAGATTGTATCTGTGTCATCATCATCTCCCCAGCACCTACCACACTGAATCCTGCCCCAGCAGATAACCAGTGAGTGTTTTCAAATATAGGTTGAGCATCCCAAATTTGAAAATGTGAACTCCAAAATGCTCCAAAATCCAGAACTTTTTGAGCACCAACATGGTATGCAAAGGAATTGCTCACTGGAACATTTTAGATTTCGGATTTTTGCATTAGGCATGCCCAACTAGTACGTATAATGCAAATATTCCAAAATCTGAAAAAAAAATTCAAAATACAAAATACTTCTGGACCCAAGTATTTCGGAAAAGGGATATTCAACCTGTAATACCCAAAGCATAGCGCTTGCTATCGGGCTGTCCCCTGAGAGATAATGCCAGTCTTGGGAGTGCTCTATGTCTCTTTCTATCTTCTTGCACACAGTTAGATATGTTTTTCTTTGTTTAAAAAGTAGTGAGAAAAAAAAATCATTGCTCATCAAACAATGGGAATATCACAGAGGTAGAGATCTCCTAAACCGTATTATTTCGGAAGTCTTTTTTTGTACATATTTAGAGGGTACAAGTGCAGGCTTCTTATATGCGTATATTGCATGGTGGTGAAGTCTGGGTTTTTACTGGGCCCATCACCCATTATTTTGGGTATTTTGATGAAATCAGGCATGTTCAGGGTGGTATTACTTCAGGTATTTTGAATGCACAAAATCCATTGCCTCTAAACGAAGCACAAACACACTAACCCATTCAGGGTCATAAGTACAAATCTTTCTTGAAGAGCTTATTGTATGGTGGGACTTTCTGAGTAAACATAAAAGAAAGATGATGAGCATTCTCTTTGGAAGGACTTACAATTAGGTCTACTTAGAACACATTGTGCAAAATACCAAGAATTCAAATTTTCCAGGTAGAAATGTCCAGCAGATGATTATAAATGCACGTCAGAGGCTGATGACAAACACTGACAGGACCCAGAGATGTAGGATCTCCATGTAGGCGTGATTACAACACTGAGAGAGGGTGCGAACTCCTGCAAAGAAAGAGAAGAGAGGCTGAGGATATAACCCAAGGGCACCTACATTTCAGAGACAGATGAAAGAAGAGGATCCAGGGAAGGAGACTGAGAAGGAACAGGGAGAGCAGTTGTTATGAGGGAGAAGATAGTGTGATGACATATGCTGGAAAGAGATCAAATAGGATTAGTGATAACTGAAAAGAAGACCTTAGTTGGGTAATTAGGAGGTCACTCTTGATGTCCTAAAGCAGGAATAGCAAATGTAGGGCACATATGACTACGTGCCCTCAGACCCCACCCTGCCGGGGTCTATGTACCCCTATGGATACATCACAAATTGATCATGGCCCACTTCCCTGTTGTGAACCAAGGCACAGCCTCAGAATGTTTCTCAACACAGTACCCTAAGCAGCTACTACTGATCAATCCGAGTTGTCAAGAAGCTGAAATCTCTTTGCCATCTCTCTTCTAAAAACAGTTCAAGGCCGGGCACGGTGGCTCATGCCTGTAATCCCGCACTTTGGGAGGCCAAGGTGGGTGGATCACCTGAGGTCAGGAGTTCAAGACCAGCCTGGCCAACATGGTAAAACCCCGTCTCTGCTAAAAACACAAAACATTTAGCTGTGTGTGGTGATGCACGCCTGTAATCCCAGCTATGCAGGAGACTGAGGCAAGAGAATCACTTGAACCCGGGAGGCGGAGGTTGTAATGAGCCAAGATTGCTCCATTGCACTCCAGCATGGGTGACAGAGTTAGACTCCATCTCAAAAAAAAAAAAAAAAAATCATTGGAGGTGTGGGTTGCAGTGAGTTGAAGTGTCTGAGAAATGAGGAGGTCAAGGTTTTTAAGAAAAGAGAAATTTTAATAAGTTCAGAAGTAAAGGGATGGAGAGAGGGCAGTTGTTTGGAGTAGTGTAAGGATCAATTCTTATTAATCCTCCAGTAGAAGCAGTTTTCAAAGTCATCTTAGTACTTGTCCAGCAACAAGCCAGGTAAAGCAATATCCCTATACTCTTCCTTCTTCCATCCCCACCCTTGGCTTAAGGAAAATTTGATGTAAAAAACCTTCGTGTGTAGGCTTGTTTCCAAAATATTCATTTGATTAACAGAGACATATGGTATAACCAGAGTTGGCTCTGCACACAGTATGAAGAAGGAATTCTCTCAAATCGTGGAAATTTGAGGATCAGCAGTGATGGGGCAAGGTATTAGTCTTGGCCAGGGCCCTTCCCTAAAACCCTTGAAACCATACCCTGAAGGAAAATTCTGGCCTGCAGGGAGACCCCTGCCACCCTGCCCTTGTCTTTCCTGTCTCCTCCTCTAGACCTCCTTCTTCCCCTTCCCAATCTAAGCCCCTTCTCATTTTCATCTCTTCTACTCATTTCTGTCAGCTCTGTGCCTCTCTCTCCTACCACTTCAAATTTCTCATTCCCTCCTCTGCTTTTCCATCTTTCTTATTAGTCATTTTCACTTAGAATCCTTCTCTTCTTGATCTCTCTGCCACTCTTTCTAGCTTCAGCATTTTGGGATACAGGGTAAGCCTTCAGAATTCACAACAGTCCTAAAAGGTAGGTTCTGTTATTATTCCCATTTTACAAATAAGAATACCAAATTACAGAACAGTTAAGTCACTTGCCTAAGGCCACACAGCTAGTAGATGGTTGTGTTAGTCCATCTGCATTGCTATAAAGGAATACCTGAGGCTGGGTAATCTATAAAGAAAAAAGACTTAATTGGCTCACAGTTTTGCAGGCTGTACAAGCATGACACCAACATCTTCTGGCGAGGCCTCAGGAAATTTCCAATCATGGTGGAAGGCAAAGGGAGCCAGCATGTCACATGGCCAGAGAGGAAGCAAGAGAGAGACGGGGGAGCTTCCTGACTCTTTTAACAACAAATGTGACATGAACTCTCAGAGCTAGAATGCACTCATTACCATGGGGAGAGCACCAAGCCATTCATGAGGATCTGCACCCATGACCCAAACACCTCCCACCAGGCCCCACCTCCAACATTGGGGATCACATTTCAACATGAAATTTGGAGAGGACACACATCCAAACTACATCAATGGTAGAGCAAAGATGTAGGGCTCATCCCATATGACTCCAGAAATCTCAGTCTTTAACTGCTATGCGTATTGCTTCATGATGTAGTGGAATCCTATAAAATGGGAAGTTCAAAGTCATTGGTTCAAGTTCACATCTGTTAACTGTATTACATAGTGTTAAGATTATGATCTTGGACAAGTCACCTAATTTGTCCAGTGCCCCACACATGTGAGGGCATTTTATTGTACACTAACTAATACCACATACCTTAGCTTGGATTTATTTCTCTGCTTTTGCTATAATTATATCTTCCCTCTCTATTTGATTGTCATCTCCTTGAGAGCAGTCATCAGACCTTATTCTTTTTTTTTTTTTTTTGGTACCCAGCTTGCCCCCCAGGGCCTAGAATGATGCTTAGCACAATGCATGCATGAGCACACATGCACACATATACACGCACACGCACACTACTGTGGATTGACTAACATAAGAACCTTACTAATTAGATGACATGCAAAAGGGCTATATATATGTGTTCACGAAAGCCTCTAAGTACTTTTAGCTAATGAAATAAGATGTTAATATTGAGCATATTCTTTGCTTAAATATAATTAGTGCTCAAGTTACAGTGAGCTATGATTGCATCACTGCACACCAGCCTGGGTGACAGAGTAAGATCTTCCCTCTAAATAATAATTATTATTATTATAATTAGTGCTCCAGTAAGATAACATTTCCCAGGTTTGCCTGATTATTTTGCTTAATAAACCTTTTCTATACCAATAAATTAAATACCATTAAAATATCTGAAAAATAAAACCATTTCCATGCCCTCTTCATTCACTCAAACAATTCTTGGCACAACCATGCACTGGTGTATAAGCCTCACCACCAAGCAGTTCTTAAGTGCCAACTCTGTGTTCAGAGGTAAAATGAGTACCACAGGTAGGATACAAATGTAGTCCAGACAGAACCCCAAGTTTCTATTCCAGCAACTAAGAATTCACTTTTTTTCCATCCTCATCTTCACCTCCACATGTTGCATCTTATCTTCAATAGCCCCTATCTCCCTGACCTTTTGGTTGTGCTCTAGACACTCCCAGTCCCCCATCCTCCTGCCTGTTCACAAGCACTTTTGATGTGCTGCTTCCTGCCAGTTCAATTCAACAACTAATGGAGTTATTATTTTTGTTTGTTTGTGTTGTAAAGCCATGGCAATAAAATCTACTCCGAATAATATCACTGCAATTTTATGTCCTTAAAATGTACCATAAATGACATATGTAATCACTGAATTTCCTGTAAACAGAAATGTTTTTCTGGGAAAAAAGAGGGCTTTTTTGTTTCCATCATGGTTGAGCCCAAGTTCTTTGATGGAGTAATTGGTGATATAGGAGAGATTGAGAAGCATCGTACAAGACCATGTTATGGTTCAAAGTGCTGGTGCCGTGTTATTCTGGTTATGATGAGTTCTTTTCAAAGGGTGATTCAGGACAAGAAATGCTCTTCCTGACCAGAACCCACATTACCGTCACAGGCATGACTTCCCCAACTAAAAACAGTAAAGCCTCAGGGGTCTACAAGCTCTCTTGGGCATTGACCTTGGACTTGCCCTGATAGAAGCAAGTATAATTTTTAGGGAAAAGTAGACCTTGAGTTAACAATAAAAAATGCAAGAGCTACTTGGATGCAAGAGCTACTTGGATTTTTATAGAAAGGGATTTGGACAGAAGTTTGCTTGCTTTCTTGCTTTTTTTTTTTTTTTTTTTTTTGGAGACGGAGTCTCTCTCTGTCACCCAGATTGGAATGCAGTGGTGCAATCTCAGCTCACTGCAACCTCCGCCTCCTGGGTTCAAGCGATTCTCCTGCCTCAGCCTCCCTAGGAGCTGGGATTACAGACATGCAGCACCACGCCTGGCTAATTTTTGTATATTTAGTAGAGAAGGGGTTTCACAATATTGGGCAGGCTGGTCTCGAACTCCTGACCTCGTGATCCACCTGCCTCAGCTTCCTAAAGTGATAGGAATACAGGCGTGAGCCACCATGCCCAGCCTTTTTTTTTTTTTTTTTTTTTTTTATTTTTTTGAGACAGGATTCCACTCTGTCGCCCTGGCTGAAGTGCGGTGGTGCAATCTTGGCTCACTGTAACTTCTGCCTCCTGGGTTCAAGCATTCTCATGCCTCAGCCTCCCAAGTAGCTGGAACTACAGGCATGCACCACCATGCCCAGTTAATTTTTGTATTTTTAGTAGAGATGGAGTTTCACCATGTTGGTCAGGCTGGTCTCAAGCTCCTGGCCTCATGGGATCCACCTGCCTCAGCCTCCCAAAGTGCTAGGATTACAGGGGAGAGCCACCACGCTCGGCCCTATCACAGTATCTCTTTCCCATCTGCTCCATCCCCACAGCAATCACTCTGGTTCAAGCCTTTTTTGTCCCCCACCTTGTACTATTGCAGGTGCCTCCACTTGCATTTGCTGCTCTCAGTTCCCATAAGGCTCAGCTCCAGTCCTGACCCTGCCTCATTGCCTGTCACATCATGTCCTGTCTCCTTAACATGGGAATCAAGGCTTCCTGTGCTCTCTTTTTCCAACTTTAGCCCACTAACAGCGCTTGCTGGTCCCCAAAGTTGTCCTGCATTCTCTTGCCTCCTCTATCCCCCGACACACACTCCATTCCTGCCTGTCTAGAATCACCCCATCCTTCAAGAACCTAATTCGCCCTATTGGATGTGAATCTGTTCAGAATCCCAATCATTTGGTTTCATTCATTCAGCAAACATGAATTGAGCGCCTATTATTTTCCAGGCCTTATGTTAGGAGCTGTGGATAATATAAAGATTAAAAAAACAAACAAAAAAAAATATTCTTCCCTTGTGGATCTCCGTCTAATGGGCCAGAAATACAGACATAACTAACTCAAAATACCTATTATGCTGCCTCTGACTCCCATCCTATAGACTCTTTTCCCTCAGCCCGTAAACATACTTAATATCCTCCCATTTTAAAATACCCACCTACCCCAGCCCTACCCCTGTATCAAACGCCTGGAAAAAAAGATTAAAAAAAAAAAAAAACAGTATACAACAGGGGTCCCCAACCCCCCTGGGGCCACGGGGCTGGTGGCCTGTTAGGAACTGGGCCGCACAGCAAGAGGTGAGCAGCAGACAAGTGAGCATTACCAACTGAGCTCCACCTCCTGTCAGATCAGGGGCAGCATTAGATTCTCATAGAAGTGTGAACCCTACTGTGAACTGCATGTGCAAGGGATCTAGGTTGTGCACTCCTTATGAAAATCTAACTAATGCCTAATGATCTGAGGTGGAACAGTTTCATCCTGAAACCATCCCCACCTCCCTGGTCCGTGGAAAAATAATCTTCCACAAAACCGGTTCCTGATGCCAAAAAGGTTGGGGACTGCTGGTATACACTAGTCCCCTTCTTATCCACCCTGTCACTTTTCTTAGTTTCAGTTACCTGCTGTGTCAACTGTGGTCCAAAAATATTAAATGGAAAATTCCAGAAATAAACAATTCTCAAGTTTTAAATTGCATGCTGTTCTGAATAGCATGATAAAATCTCACACTGTCCTGCTCCCTCCCACCCAGGATGTGAATCATCCCTTTGTCCAGAGTATCCATGCCATCTATGCTACCCACCATTAGTCACTTAGTAGCTGTCTTGATTATCAGACCAACTGTCACAGTATCACAGTGCTTGTGTTCAAGTTACCCTTATTTTGCTTAATAATGGCCCCAAAGCACAAGAGTAGTGATGCAGGCAGTTCGGATATGCCAAAGAGAAACCGTAAAGTACTTCTTTTAGTGAAAAGGTGGAAGTTCTCAACTTAAGGAAGGAAAAAAATCATATGCTGAGGTTACTAAGATCTACAATAAGAAAAAAATCTCTCTGTGAAATCCTGAAGAGCTGGGCACAGTGGCTCGCACCCATAATCGCAGCAATTTGGGAGGCTAAGGCGAGCGGATCACTTAAGGTCAGGAGTTGGAGACCAGCCGAGACCAGCCTGGCCAACATGGTGAAACCCTGTCTCTACTAAAAATACAAAAAAATTAGCCGGACGTGATGGTGCGCGCCTGTAATCCCAGCTACTCAGGAGGCTGAGGCAGGAGAATCACCTGAACCTGGGTGGTGGAGGTTGCAGTGATCCGAGATCGTGTCACTGAACTCCAGCCTGGGCGAAAGAGCAAGACTCTATCTCAAAAAAAAAAAAAAAAAAAGGAAAAGAAAAAAGAAAGAAAGAAAAGAAAAATTTGTGTTAGGTTTGCTTTCACGCCTCAAACTGCAAAAGTTACAGCCACAGTAAAGGATAAACGCCTAGTTAAGAAGGAAAAGGCATTAAATCTGTGGGTGGAAGAAAACAGAAACCTGTTCTGATTGACAGCAATCAGGCTCGGTACTATCTGTGGTTTTAGGCATCCGCTGGGAGTCTTAGAATCTATCCCACGAGAATAAGTGGGGGACTACTGTATTCCCGTCATCACTCTTATCTCTGCCTCCTCACTCCCATCAGGCCTCTGCCCACCCTCCACTGACTTTGCTGCAGCAAGGTTCTCTTTCCAATGGACAAATCAGAAGACACCTTTCAGCCTTCCTCTTTTTTACCCTCTCAGCAAGATTTCAAATTGTCGCCAGAACTGTTTCCACTCCCTGTACCCACCTCTGAAGTATTGCTGTTCCCCATGATTCTGTCCTTGCCTCTCCCCTCTTCTTACTCTGTAGTAAGCTCCCCCCACCCCCAGCAACCATGGCAATCTTGTCCAATTCCTTGATTTTTTGTTGCTGGTAACTCCTAAATCTATGACATGTATTGTATCGTAGGCCCAACCTCTCTCCTAAACTAGGAGACCACTCTGTCATCAGCATCCTGACCCTCAACATGCTCCTGACTGGACTCCCCTCTCACACACATACACCCTACCACCAAACCTTCTCCTCTGCTTGTATCCTTCATCCTGTTCATGCTTCTCCCACACAGCCAGAAATCCTTGCCATTCCCCTCTTCCTTATTCCCCACATACAATTTACTGTTTAACCCTATTGATGCTATCTTTGAAGTTTTTCTGTCTTTCTATTCCTTCCACCCTCTCCTGGTTCAAGCCCTATTACCATTCCACAGGGCTACAGCAGCAGCCTTCTAACTGGTGTCCCTACTTGCATTCCTCTCCTCAAATTCCAATACCTTCTCCACGCTGTAGCCAGTGAGCCCTCTAAAATGCACAGCTGATCTCTTCATTCCCTCTTTTGAAAGCTTGCAGAAGGCTGGGCCTGGTGGCTCATGCCTCTAATCCCAGCACTCTGGGAGGCCAAGGCAGGCAGATCACCTGAGGTCAGGAGTTCAAGACCATCCTGGCCAACATGGTGAAACCCCATCTCTACTAAAAATACAAAAATTAGCTGGGCATGGTGGTGTGCTCCTGTAGTTCCAGCTACTCGGGAGGCTGAGGCAGGAGAATCGCATGAACCCTGGAGGTGGAAGCTGCAGTGAGTCGAGATCACAGCACCGCACTCCAACCTGGGCGACAGAGTGAGACTCCATCTTAAAAAAAAAAAAAAAAAAAAAAAAAACTTGCTTGCAGTATCTCCCACAAGCTTCCACTCACTTATCCCACAAATATCTACCACCTACTAGGTGCACACACTGTTTTGGGAACTGGCAATGCAGCAGGGAACAAAACAATGTCCTGCCTTCACGGACCTTCTAGTCAGAAATAATGCCAAATGCCTTAGCAGGGCCCATGATGAAATGCATGCCTGCCTCCCCAGCCTTGTGTCCTTCTTCTCCTTGTCCCGTGCCCGCTAGTCATATCTAATTCACTTCAATACCTTAAATGTGCCCCTTATGTTTCATACTCTCTGCCTCCCTCCCATCCTCTATACCCCCTTTGCAGACTCTGCTCCACAGTCACTTTTTCTGGGTAGTATATAGGCTACCATGGCTAGTGCTGATCTTTGGAATGACCTGAGTTCAAATCTCCGCTCCACACATACCAGCTGCATGACTTCTGTCAAGTTATCCTACTGTCCTGTGCTTTAGATCCTCAGCTTCAAATGGAAACAATAATAGTAGTTACTGTATGGGTTGGTTGTGAGAATTAAGTGAGTCAATCTATTAAAATGCTTAGACACTTTAGGTGCCTGACACATAATAAGCTTGTAATACGTGTAGTATTGTTAATATTATACCACTCATCACACTGCTCTATAATAATCTCTCCTATGAAACATGTCCTATTGTCTTTGTACCCCAATGACTAACTTAGTTGGGCACATAGTAGATACTTACTAAATGTTGAGGCAAGGATAAAAGGAATGGTGGATTCAGGTTTGTTGCTTGGTTTCCTCTAACCAAACATGATTATGGAGGAATAACAGCAACATTGGGGCTTCTTCTGAATATCTTTTTGACCAACTATCTAATTGTATGCCGCTTTCACTGTGTGAGCAAGACCTGAAGAGACATGAGCAAGAAAAGAGCACTGAGGTGGGCTGAACTGAACTCAAGCTTGGGCTGATCTGAACTCAAGTTGAGCTATTTACGTTTCTTTCTTCATTGACTCTAGAGTTGAGAAGGGACCAACTACCCTAGAATAGCCACTACCTTTCACTTGCATCCCTCTGCCCCATCTCATATTTTCCATTTGCCCCCTTTTCAGTACCATGTTCTCCCTCAAAAGTGCATAAACTGAAGCCCAGAAAGCAAAAGATGTGCTGAGGGGGAAAGGGGAAAGGGTGGAGAGGAGTTAGCACCTCCGTCTTTCCTTCACTGAGATCAAAGCCAGCATTTTCCCTTGAAGGTCAGCAGGCCTCTTTCATCCCCTGCTCCACCTGTCTGGGAATGGGATTGCTGCTTGCCCATTTCCTTTCCTCTTCGGGGCTGGAGGGCAGTTTCAGGGTGGGGCCTCAAGCTATTTCTAGTTCTAGCCAAATCCCTCCACCCCAACATCTCTTTTGCCTTACGTGATCATATTTCCTTTCCACCTCGCCAGTAAGTAACAAGTGGCAGGACCGTAGGACAGGAAACTATGAGAGAAGTCAGTTTCTCCACAGGCTAGTCAGTTTCTCCCAGGCTAAGCTACTGGCTTAAGCAAGCAGGGAGGGACACTGAGGCTGCTGGGCTTGGTCTGGCAGGAAGAACAGACTCGTCTTTCTACATCTCAGCCCTAAGCGCTTCACCTGACATCCTTCAGGGTGTGGATGAGTCTTGGCTAGGCAAGGGCCTCTTGCCCCAGGAGAAGGGAATTCACATTTATTAAAGTCCTACTATGTGCTGGACCCTGTGCTAGGCCCTTTTATAGATATTATCTCATTGACTCCTAACAACCCAACTAGGTCAGCAAATGTCATCGTCAGGTGGAAATGAAACAGAGATTTAAAAGCTTACCTGATGACAGGTACACTAAAATGTCAGAATTCACCACTATATAATTCATCCATGTAACCAAAAACTACTTGTACCCCCAAAAGCTATTAACCTTTAAATTTTTTTTTTAAAAAAAAGAAGCTTACCTGAGGCACACAAGCTAAATTCAGGCACCAAAATCTAGCTCCCCCAACTCTAAAGCCAGTGCTCTTTCCACTTCATCATGCTACCTCAAGAGTCTAGAAAAAATATTAATGCTATGAATTGATTCTTTCAATTATTTCACACAATTAGCTATATGGCTAGCTAAACCCTTGGTGAGTTAATTTAATTCAACATACATTTAAGGGAAACCTGTGATGACTTGAGTTGGACACTACAGGGTATGCAAAGAGAACATGACATAAGTTTCTACCTTTGCAGGCCAGCCAGCTGCCATGTAGAACTGGCTCACAACACGAGGACTTTCTTAAACCATCTGAGTCCCCTAACCTAAGAATAGTGCAAATAAGCAGGACCTGGGTATAACATTTGATTGGCAAAGGTGGGGAGAACTTGAGGAACCCAGACTTTGCTATTACCTGCAGCCAGTCTGCTTCAGCAAAGAATGGGTTATGTATGACTGTGCCTACCGTGTGGATCAGTTAGTTAAAGCCAGGTGCTAATGAAACCAGGACAAGAGGCTTAATCCCAGTAGAACTGAGTTCTGTCACATAGCAGCCAGTCCTGGTCCCAGCTGACCATCTTGCAACCGTGTGCTCTTGGTCAAAGAGGGAGCTAAAGTAGGAGAGTGAAGGTAAGTGCATAATAGGCACACATAAGTGAGGACATGTTGTTCCAAACACTCAACCCTAATCAAGCAGCTCATGACATGTCTCACTGACAGAGAATCAGCAGTGTCATCTTCGCACCTGGAGGCAGAACATTCCCTCCTCCTATACCTCAGCTAGGTACCCTGCCCCTGATTTTTATAGCACGTTGATGCTAGGGCTTCAGGTCTCCAAGAGGAGCTTCTTCATTGCAGGTGCCTTTCTTCTGTTGCACTATCTAAGCCTGTCTTTCCATACCCATGAAATGAGTGTACCACTTGACACACTCTGGAGAAGAGGCCGCCTAAGGAGAGAGTGTCACACCTGTTTAAAGCTTTCTCTTCCACAGCCAAGCCCACAAGGTCCTCAAACTTGGACCAAGGGGCCCTCCTAGGCTAAAAATACAAGCCTCTCAAGTTTCTTCAACCATGATACAGGGGAAAGGGGGTACTGGTTCTGGATGTGTCCCCCAGGTAATCCCTCTTGTCTGTTCCACATATGGGTTTGGTAAAGCCAATCTCTACTGAAAACCTTTTCTATCTCTGGAACTCAGGGCTTCAGGTATCAGAGAGTAATAACTCCAACAGGAAGGACCTAAGCCCCTCTTTCTTTCTAGATCAGTCCACACACACACATATACACACACAAAGGGCATTATAAGCATTGGCACAGTCTTGGGCATTTTTCTTTTAATTAAATGTGTAGAGTTTTGTGTCATGGATGTGCAAAACCATCTCCCCATCAAATTACTTCCATGGATTCTACAAAGACACTGTTAGAATCCCTAGAGATTGTTCCACAACATCTCCCACGGTGCCAGATGTACATCCAGACTCTTAACAAGGATAATTTGGTGACAATGGCAATAACTCTGGATTATTTTTAAGAAGCTCTTTGAATGGCATCAAAATCATGACGCATATGAAGATCCTTTTTTCATGCCCTCTGTACCATTTTGTTTTGATGGAATTTGAATTTCCCTGGTTTACTTACCACCTAACAATATCACTGTTGAAAGCACATAACGTTAAGGACCATATGCTCTCCCTCTGGAGAGTGTGCACAAATACTATTTCTGTTAAAAACTAAACAGAAATAGTAGTTTTGCATATTTCCCATTCAAAGACTTATCCCGATTGAATGATTCCCTTTGTCGTGGAGTATTTTTCCCCAAGTCGGCCCTACCAGAGAAGCTGAATCAGATATTGTGACTTCCCAATGGTCACAAGGAGTCATCTACCAAGCTAGAAATAGAATCCACAAATATTTATTTTGATTCCCTGAATTAAAAAACAAATAAACTCTACTATAGAGAAAGAAAAATTAAAATAGAGAAACTAGACTTCTTTGCCATTCCTGGGCCAGGGAATTCAAGGCAACCAAAACCAACAGGCAGTTGCCATGGTCTGTGAGGACCAAGGAGATGAATAGGACACAGGTGCTGCCTGCCTTCAGGGAGCTGACAGTCCAGTGTGGGGAGATTGGGTCAATGTTGAAAAATCTCTACCCAATGCAGAATATGCCTGTGAGCACCTAGAGGACCCCAGAGGAGGTCTCATCCATCTTTACAGTCCCTCTGCAACCAGCACAATGATCTGCATGTGATGTGCAGGCAAGCGCTGTGTATTTAAGGGCCCTGAAAGAAGTATCAACAGAATGCTCTTGGGGTTGGTGGAGAAGGAGGGACAGCGTTGTGAAGGAGGTGACATTTGAGCTGCGCCTGGAAGGATGGGGAGGTTTTTCACAGGCAGCAGGGACTGGGGGAGGGCCTTTGCAGGCCCCAGGAAAGAGCAATGGCAAAGATCCTAAGGGAAGAGAAAGCATGGTGTGATTTGGAAGAGCACCAAGCAGTCTAGTGTGGCCAGAGGACAAGGAAGCAATAAGAGCTGAGGTTGGAGAGAAAAGTTGAGACCTAAGCAGAGAGACCGTTGGACAGCAAGCGAAATAATTTCACAGGGGACTATCATTGAAGGTCTGAGCAAGGGGAGTAGTGATACCACCAAGGCAGGGCTTCCTGCTGCATCATCCTGTTCTGCCCAAGGAGGCCTCCCTTGCCTTGTCGGTAGTGTGTTTCTTTTGATTGTTTGTATGTGGTTGGTTTGGAGGTTTTATGTGGCTTAGTTTGTTTTTTGGCCTTTCCCTTTTCCTTACAGTTTTTCACAGCATATGGTCCTGATTATGTGCTGGAAATCACGCCAAGCTGCCGGCCAGACCGCAATGAGCCCCACCGAATCCAGCAAATCCTCAACTACATCAAAGGTGAGCACTGCCCCTCGAGGCCTGCCCTCCTTGTTCCACCCAGTTTGTGGTGGCCCATCAGTGGGGGCTTCCTTAAATACCATTTGCCTTTTGGTAGCTAATCATTTCACCGACTTGGAAGGGAAACCTCTTCTTGGCCTGACAGCTTGTAGCTGGAATTCTACACTGGCCACTCTGGTTGGGATTGTCATTTGGCTGGCTAATGTCACCTCAGAAGGACAAAGGGTTCAGCTTTTGGCACTGCCAGGGGAAAATCAGTTCTAAAGTGTTCCCTGAGACCCTTTTTCTTTCAAAAGGCCAATAGTAAAGCACTCTTTAAGATGAGAAAAGTTGGCCGGGTACCGTGGCTCATGCCTGTTATCCCAGCAATTTGGGTGGCTGAGGCGGGACGATTGCTTGAGCCCAGGAGTTCAAAACCAACCTGAGCAACATGGCAAGATTCCATCTCTACAAAAAATTTAAAAAATAGCCAGGCATAGTGGCATATGCCTGTGGTCACAAACACTTGGGAGGCTGAGGCAGGAGGATCCCTTGAGCCCAAGAGGTCAAGGCTGCAGTGAGCCATATTCACACCACTGCATTCCAGCCTGGGCGAGACCCTGTCCCCAGAAAAAAAAAGAGGAAAATTCAAGTCAATTCAGACTTACTGGGGGTGGGGAGGGGGCTCACAGACATTCTGTTCCAGTATGTATGAGTCCTTGATCCAGTAGAGCCTCGAAAGAATGTGGAACTACAGCAATTCTGATGCCCTGGGAGTGGGTTCCCTGGACTCAGCCAGAGTACTGCAGATGGGCTGCTGGCCTAGCCTCCTTCCTGGCCTAGCCTCCTTCCCTTCCCCAAGGCTGGCCTGGAATCATTCTGGCCTCAGGGTGGAGGGGAAGTGGCAGCCATCAGGGCATTGCCCTCCTGATCCCACTGTCCACTGGCTGTTTGGGGTCAGTGTCCTCAGCATTCCAGTAGGGCCCCCTCTCAACTCCAGCTGCTTCTTCACAACTCACTTCATCTACCATTCGCATTAAGTATTTTTGGCACCCATTTTCCTGTTTAATTAAATGTACATATACATATGTATATTTTTAAGATCCTAATTATTTGCCAGAGTTAAGAGGCCAAGGGTATCTTTTTGCCCATCCTGGACAGGGAAATTCCCATGTTTATTCATAAAATGACCAAGATAGCACCAGTTCTCCTACCTTTGAGTCCCTCACTGGAATATAATCCAACACCAAAAGGAGGCCTGTTCTATGCTGGAGTTAGTCCGCGGAAACACTACACTCAGAGAGTCTTTGCTGCAGGTTACATTAATGCCCCTATCTACTAGCAGAGCCCAGTATATGACAGCAGCAAAGTCTTCATGTCCTGAGCTCATTTAGCCAGAGAAAAGTTTCTAAGCTAAGAAGTCATAGACTCTCAAGGTTATTCTCACAGCATTGCTGATTGTCCCCTCTGAGGCGTCCCCTAGCCCTCGGCCTTCTCCCAACCCTATAGTTTCAAGCTAACTCCCTCTCACCTCTTAGTGGCTACTGACCCCACAAGTCCTTGCTTCCTAACCAAATCTTCCTCCCTTATCCAACTTTTAAGGCCTTCAAAGTCCTTCCACTCCTGGCCCTTCTCCAGTCCTTCTCACTGTGTTGCAGCCCTGATGAACACTAGCCATCCAGCCCTAGTTTTCCCTGCTCCCCTCAAACCTGGTGTGCATGTCCTGTGTTCCTCAGAACTGATCCTGGACCAGCTTGTCTTACCCTTCTTCCTTCAACTCTGCCGTTTTCCCCCATTCAGGCTCTAAATCCTGGTAGAGCCACAGACAAAGCAATAGAAACAGGGAAACTAAGCAAGCCTTGCAGCTACTCGCTCACACCTCCATATGGGCAGATATGTGTATGCCCTTGCTTCCCTGCACACATACCCAGGCACATAGCTCCAGAGAGTGGTGGCATCTTGCTAATGAGGAAATGGAAATGACAAGTGAGAGAAGACATAAGGAAGGTAATGCAAAGGGAAGAGAATGAGGAAAGGTAAGAACCCTAAAAGAGCAGAAAATCGAACAGAGATTTGAGATAAAAGGCTAGGATAAGGGTTGATGAAAAAAATAATAGATCTTAAAGGACGTGAAAATTACATGGAAGTCAAGCTTTTTAAAGATCCTAACAGGTTAAAGCAATATTCTGATTGTAACACAATGAAATCAAACTGGAAGAAAACATAAGGACCAGGAATTGGGTCCTACAAAAGCAACTACCTGCATACAAATCGGGGCAACATGGCTTAGCAGCATTTTGCTAAAAGAGAATTAGGGATTTGAGTCAACTCGGAGCTCAGTATGAGTCACCAGGGCAAGGTGGCCTCCAGAGATGCTAATGCAGTATCAACCTCATTTTAAAGGGCTCTAGACAAATAGGAGCATGTTCCTGGAGGTCAGTCAGGCTGGGGAGAGGACTGGAGCCCAGGCTCCAAGAGGTCTGGTTGGAGGTGCTGGGACCTTTTGGAGAAGACTCGGGGATGTGGTCTCTACTCCATATATCTGTCACAGAGCAAAGGGCATAGACAGGGTCTATGTGGCCACAAGGCATAGAGCTGGACCCATGGATGGATATTTTTAAAAAGCAGATTTTCATTCAATAGAAGGAAGACATTTTCTAACAATTAGAACTATCCAAAGTGGAACAGACTGCCCAGAAAGGCATGAGGTCTCTGTCACTGGAGATATACAAATAGAAGCTAGACAATCCCTAGGCTGTCATATTGTAGAGGGCCCCTGCCTTGGGGGAGGGTGATTGGACTAAATTGCTGTTAAGGATCCTTCCAACTCTAAGATTCTAGGATGCTGTATATTACAAAGAGAAAATAGAAAAAGAAAGAATATGGTGAGAGTGCAGGGGTTGGCAGATGAGTCACAGTTGTTGGGTGTGGGGAGGTGATGCCGTGTATAAGAAAGAATTGATGCAGAGAAGAAGAGAAACTACATGGCTAAGAGTGGGTGAGGAGGAGCCAGAGAGGGTAGACAGCAAGTGGAGTGGCTATAGAATACTAGCAATGTTCAGACTTTCCATTTAGCCATCCCTTTCATATTGACAAAGTCTTGTTTTCTAGCCATGCAAATTTAGCAGAACACAGAAGCTCAGAACCAAAGAGAAATTCAGCTAAACCTTTAAGAAACGAGGCTAGAAAGAAGTCCAAATGTTGCTAAAAATGGCCAGGCTAACCTGCTATACTGATACTGTGCCCCTCCAGCATGGTGACGCATGCTGCCATCAGATAGTGCGTTGCCATGACAATGGTCAGTGTGGAAAGGCTGCTGGATTTTCTGAATTCTGAAAAATTTTCCTGAACCCGTCTACAAGACTGTTATTTGTTCTTGCATATAAAAACCTCAGTGAAGCTGGCCATTTCTCACTGTACCTCCCCTCCACCTCCCCTCACGCCATGAAAAACAAAGAGTAGGATGTGACACAGATTGCTTTGGGGAGGTAAGATGGCAATGAGGGAATGAATGGATTCAGCTCCACTCTATGTGAGGGAGTTCAGCCAGCATATCTGGTTGAATTTGTTCAGCCTTTAAGCTTGGGCTTTTTCTCTTTCTTGCCACATCCCTTAGAAGCACAAAAGATGAGATTGTAGCCTATTGGAAATCAAACCTGAGAAGATTCATCTTACAGAGAGTGTTCCACATGCCACAGGATGACTGAAGGACAGGCAAATTTAGACCTCACCTTTCCCATCTTTACTGCCCATTAGTCTTTCTGAAAGGAAAGAAGACCCACAAAACCATGGAGAGTCCATTCAAGCTGTTAGCTTCACACAGACAAAAACTCCTCTCGTGCCAATGAGCTATCTTGAAGGCATGTGTCGTTGTTCATAAGAAAGTATAGGTTAGAGAGAGGATGGCTCCGTCCAGCTCATGACTACTACTGTAAAATCATCCTTGCACCATCTTCATATGCTTAAAGCTGGTTGCCTTTCCTCTGGTGAATGTACTCTAGAGGAATTGGCTCACGGTGAACCTTCCAGAGTTGGAATAATGCTGATATGATTAATCCCCAGGGAGGGCTAGTTCCCCAAGCCTGGCTAGCTCTGCATGGGGAAATGCAGATAAAGGTAGGAGGCTTTCTAGTTTCTGGAACTTATGACATTCGAATCAAGTGGAGGCCCCTAGGAGACTCAGAGCTCCACACTGCAGCCCAGGCCCAATTCTCTTGGGGAGCAGGAGTGGGGGAGTTGTGCATTTGTGAGAATGTGTTACAGTTGTGACCCGAGGTTTCAACACTTGCTTTGTGTTCCCAGAACTATTCCCCAGGTTTAACTGGGAGAGAAAAAGAAACAAACAAGGTCAGGAAGTAAGGAGGAGAAGGAGGGAAGGGGGAGGCAAAAGACACAAGGGGAAAAAAAAGGCCTTGCATGCATCTGCCCTTTCTTTCCCTTACTGAAGGAGCCTTAGGATGGCAACCTAACAAACTGATACGGGTGTGGATAGAAACAACACAGATGAAATAAGAACAGCTACTATTTATCCTACAGATAAGGGAACTGAGGCTCAGGGAGGATAGGTGACTTGGCCAAGATCGCCTTTATTCATCCAGCAAGTAATTACTGAGCACCTACTGTGTGCCATACACTGTGCTAATAAGCAGTGGGCTGGACATTGGAACCCAGGCCTAGAGTGGAGCTTCAGAGTCAGGCTGTTTGACCTTTATTTCCCTCCTCTCCTTGGCAGCATTGCTCTGTCAAATCTACTCGTCATCCTGTCTGCTCTTTCCAATCGCCCCAGTAAACCCTCCTACCTCACACTACATGCCCAGCTCCTTCCATGTGGCTAATCCTAAACACCTGAAGTCTCATGACTCCCTGGAAATGGGAAGAAGACAGTCTTGGGCAACCTTCGAAATTCTGGAGCCCGATATAGGCTTTGTAGCCCTCCCTAGGCCCCGCCCCTTCCCCCACCATACTGTAATCTGAAGCTTCTAACTCCCTTTCGAGATGAGTAGAGAAGGAAAAGAGATGGACAGAAGGTAGAAGAAGCCAGCTCACCCAGCTCCTGCTGCCCGAAATGTGCTGTAGCCACCAGACCCAGCCTGTCATTTGCAGTTCCACAGCCCCAATCTGAGACCCTTTGCACATTTGCTGGTAATATTCTTAGGCGAACCATTGTGCTGGGTATAAGCAGCGCTTCCTCTGGCAGCCTGACATCCGAGATTGTCATCCTTCTAGGGACTAGCAATTGGAGCTCAGGTTTGGGCATATTCAAGGCCTGCTGAAGTCCCAGGCTTGAAGCAGTGCTCCTGCATGGTGGGACTCTATACCATGGAAACTTGGCTTCCTTCTACACTGCCTCTTACTTCTTGAGAAGCCATGAGGATAAGTTGAAAGGTAGGGTTGGTCCCAAGGATAAACTGACCGTTTGCTTTAGGGCTTCTTGGAAGGACTTCGGAGCAGGGTTTTGGAGGATACCTGAGCCAATTTGCATGACTTCAGGTGAAAATATCTGCGATGTCCATCCTTTATCTCTCTTTCCTGTCCCCTGCTGGCTCTTTCTTCCTCGTCATCTCCCTGTGGTCCTTTCCAGGACTCTACCGCCAACTTGGACTTCCTCATCAAGCAGGTTCCTCTCTTTCTTGTTTCACTAAAGAGTGTAAGAGATGGAAAGGCTTCTTGTCGTCATTGTTATTGTTGTTGTTGTTAAACAGAAAAATAAGTTATAAAAATGTCATGCTAAAAATTTTAAAAATTCTGGGCCGGGCGCCATGGCTCGAGCCTGTAATCCAGCACTTTGGGAGACTGAGGCAGGTGGATTGCTTGAGCCCAGGAGTTCGAGACCAGCCTGGACAATATGGTGAAACCCCTTCTCTACAAAAAAATCTAAAAATTAGCCAGACATGGTTATATATATCTGTAGTACCAGCTACACTGGAAGCTGAGGTGGGAGAACTGCTTAACCCCAGGGAGATTGAGGCTGCGGTGAGCTGTGACTGTGCCACTGCACTCCAGCCTAGGCGACAAAGCCAGACCCTGTCTACAAAAAAGAAAAAAAAAATTTAATCCTAAAATAAAAATGGAGACTGCTCCCCAAAGTTACAGTAACTTAGACAGCAGCTTTTAACAAACCATGAAAACCCTTGGCATATTACTCATGAAGACTTGAAATTTCTACCTAAATCTGTGAGGTGGGAACTACTGATATTGACAGGGTACAGCACAAAACCCTGAGCTGGGTACTTCACATACATGATCTCATTTAACCTCACAATTTCCTTATGAGGTAGGAGACTGGCACCCGAAGACGTTGTGTAACATGCCCTAGTCACACAAGAAGTAAGTGATAAACTCAAGATTTGAACCCAGACCTGGTGGCCCTCTTCTCCGTGGCAGCATTGCCCTGTGACACCTACTCATCATCTCTCCCCTCTGCTTTTTTCCAGTCACTAGTAAACCTTTCCCCCTGCTCAGGCTCCCAAAGTGAACTTCAGAAGCAGTTTAACTTTAAGAGATATGATTGTGTCTCCACTTTAAAGCCCAGCTCAAGCAATCAACACATATATTTTTGAACCCCACCCCACTCAAGCTGGTGCCATTGGGAGATATATGAGGTGTTTAAGACATGATCTCTCCTCCTGATAAATAGTTGAGAAATTTAGGTTAGGAAACAAAACTAAGCCCCTTGGACATATCAGAATATAACAAGGTCTGACACTATATATATAGAAGAGACTGGGCAGTAAGACTTTAGGGAGACTGCTTTCAGAAGGCTGGGAGGATTTGAATAGATCAGAGTAGGGATGCACTTGTAAGTAAGGGAGATTCAGAAGGGTGGGGATAAGGGGCAGATTGCAGGCTCCCTTGAATTTCGGGCTGACTAGTTCATATCCACAGTAAAGTGGAAGTCATTCTAGGTTCTGGAATTAGAGCACCACATGATACAGTGATATTTGGGATAGATGGTGATGGTAATGCAAGATTGAGACTGCAAGGTCCTCGACTAGAATAGTGGTGGTAAAATAGGAAGAAATGACTGAGAGCTATTATGAAGAGAGTATCATCACCAGCACTGGGAGGTAGGCCATTTATAGAGGATTGGGGAGAAAGGAAGAAGTAAAAGTGACTCTGAGATTTCCAGCCTGGATACCAACTGAAATGGGAAGCTCTTGGGGGAGGGAACATAGCTTTACTGAAACATATACTTGATGTGTTCTCTTTTGATGTATTGAACTTGAGGTCTCGTACTAATTCCATACAGTGTATCTACATGAAAAAATCTGTTGCAGCCAGTTAAAAAGCAAATTTTTAAAGATAATTTGATGACACTAGAATATGTTCATGATTACAATGTTAAGTGAAATAAACAGGATACAAAGTGGCTTACTACCATGTAGTCTCAATTTTGTAACTGTATTTAGTGTGTGTTTTGGGAGAGGGGATATGCACAGAAAAACACAAGAATGAAATGCTAACAGTAGTCATATTTGATGATACTTTACCAAAGTAATATACCTTGACAGTAGTTATCTAGAATTGGAATTATAGATGATTTTTATTTTTTTATGCTGTTTCTGTATTTTTCAAAATTTCTACCATGAACGTGTATTGTTTTTGTAGTCAGGAAAAAAAAAAAGTAATACATGCTGGCAGGGGCGGAGGGCACTACCCTATTACCTCCAGGTGGGGAGTAAAAGCCTAGGTTCCCTACTCAGCCACCATGGACGCCCTGGGCAGAAGAAGGGCACCTCAGTATTGCTGGATGGAGTAAAATTCAGGCTCTCCAGTAGACCTCTACTGATACCACCCTGGCCAAAAATGGGAACGGCACCTTTTTATTGCTCCCCATTTGGCCTCTACTGACATAGCAGTGGGTGGGCCTCCTTGCCATTGAGCAAAGAAGGAAAGTCCTGGCTTTCTACTCTGCCTTCTTTGACACCACCCTGGTGGAATGAAAGGGAAGCCTAACAGTAACCGTTTAGTGTTAATATGTGCCAGGCCCTACTCTGGACACTGGCAATACAGAAGTCAATAGAATAGATAAGCCAGGCACAGTGATGTGGACTGATAGTTCCAAATACTCAGTATTTGGGCTGATAGTTCCAAATACTCAGGAAGCTGAGGCAGGAGGATCACTTGAGCCCAGGAGTTTGAGACCAGCCTGGACAACATAGTGAGATACTGTCTCTTAAAATAGTAAAGGAAATAGGCCAAATAAAGTCCTTGCCCATCATGGAGATTACATTCTAGTGTGGAAGATAGACAATAAACAACTAAATAAATATTTAATGTTGTTTACTGATAAATTATGAGGGATGCTATTCAGTAAAGGCCTTTCTGAGGCGGTGACATTTGGGAACAGAGATCAATGAAATGAGGGAAGGAGATTTACAAAATTTGCATTCGGCCGGGCACAGTAGCTCATGCCTGTAATCCCAGCACTTTGGGAGGCCGAGACAGGCAGGTCACTTGAGCCCAGGAGTTTGAGACCAGCCTGAGCAACATGGCAAAACCTTGTCTCTTCCAAAAAAAAAAGTAAAACTGAGCTGGGTGTGATGACGCATACCTGTAGTCCCAACTACTTGGGAGCTGAGATGTGAGGATCAATTGAGCTCAGGATGTCAAGGCTGCAGTGAGCCATGATTGCACCACTGCTCTCCAGCTTGGGCAATAGAGTGAGACCCTGTCTTTAAAAAAAAAAACGGTAGTGAAGTACATTCTAGATGAAGAGACAAGCAAGATCAAAGATCCCAAGCGAAATGGATTTAGTATGTTCAATATAGATATATGTTTCAATGTGTATTAAAAAGAAATATAATTATCAGATCAAACTCTTTGGTTCCAAAGATATTGCTTAGGATGAGGCTGGGTTTTTTTTAATGTCTGTATAAGAAAAGTCCACATAGGCAGTATGTGAATATGGCCAAACTCTTGACAGTATAGAAGTTTAGGAAGCAGATCAGTCTCTAATATATATAATATTATTAGCCCCATTTAATAGATGTAGGAACTGAGGCCTAGGGAAGTTAATTAGCCTGTACAAAGTCACACAGCAGGTAAGTACGGAAGCTAGGATTCCACCTGAGACACTGAGGATCATACCCAAAGCTTAGAAGAGGAAATAAGGAATTTTCCTTCTGCCTGGCAGAGCTGCTGATTGTTACATAAACAAGCCAAGAATATTCAAAGAGTAGTTGGAGGCCTCTAATATGTTTAATTAAGCATTTTTTGCTTGTGTGCCAAAAGTACATGCCCAAAGCACATGCCCAAAGCAATTGTATTGCTCATTCCCCTCCAGCTTCTAGCTCTAAAATGATCAAGGGGTAGAAGGAAGGTTGGAAATTATTAGGAAAAATAAGGCAAACCACTCAGGGTTTTGGAATGCCTAACTGTTGACAACTTTGTCAGTCTACCCGGAGGCCCTTTAGCCAACTGAGATTCAGGTGCTGTCTTGAGCACAGCCACCAAATCCAGCAGTGCTAAGAGTCATTTTCTGCCAGAGTAAGTGGGCCTAGCCTCCTTGGCCTTGCCACGGAGGGGCAGCTGCTGCAGGATTCTCACCACAGAGTTCCCGAGGAAGGTCTGCAGACCTCCCATCCCATGGTTTTCTGCTGTACCTGGACAGGGACTTCCCCAAGCCATGGTCGGGTCATGCAGGAGTTCATAGTCTTTTGAGAAAGGAAAGCATCTTTACAGGCTCCTGGTTTGCCAACATTCTTCTGCCTCTTTGCAGCTCCAAGCACATTTTGGAGGGAGATTTCACAAAGATTTCTAAATTGAGTTAGAATTTCAAGTCTATTGTGACATGCAAATTAGTCCTGCTTGCCCATTGGCAGCAATGCAGCTGAAGTGCCTAGAGACGGGCCATAAAATGAAAACATCAAAGTGATTAAATGTGCCCGAAGAGCATAATTGAGTGCATGAATAAGAGAAAATAAAACAAATTGATTTTCTCCAGTGCCAGAAAAACAGAATAATTGAAAACAAAATAATAGACTTTGAAGTAATCAAAGTGAGGAATGCACCATAGTGACATAGAAACAGCCAGTTGTGGGAGAGATTTATTGTGTTTCTGTTATCATTTTTACAACTTTAATTTCATTAGCTAATAAATACAAATCAATTGAAAAATCAGTCAACCAGAGAGAAGGCAGTCCCAAGGCAAGATTTTTATTCACATCTCTAAAACAGGCTGAGACGGTGATTCTTAATCTACTTTCATAGGTGCACATTTCTGCCGTGAGCTGGAAAACAAGTCCTGGGAGGGCTCTCTGCTTTGGAGGTGGTGATGTTCTGTTCTGACAGTCACTTTCCACATATGCATTTACAGATTCAACTTTCAAGAGGGTCACTTTTATACCCCACCAAGATTTCTGACAGACAGAACTGCCCAAGTACAAGCATCTTGGTTTACACAGATGACATTTTCATGGCACTGACCAGCAACTGTGGTCTTACACAAGGTCATCCTGGATTCATTTTGGTGATAGTGGTGGTGGTGGCAGCTATGGCAGCAACAATAGCAGGAGCACCTGCTGCTCTCGCAATATTGCTGAGCATCTATGGCTCACTGCTTCCAACCCCCACCCTCATCCCCCGACACATACACGCACACTAGTGACAATGAAATCTAATCTAAAACCAGGAAGGCCAATCAAGAGTATGCCACTCTTTTGGCTTCCAGCCTGGTGACCATGATCCTGGGGAAGATCACAGGAAGGGAGCTGGGCCAGAGGAGACTTCTCATGTTCACTATGGCAATAAGGCACTGGGGACACCAAGCCATGCTGGGCTCACATGCTGAATGATCACAAAGCAATCATGACACCACCACAGAACAATTTTTATGGCTCCTCCAAGAAAAGAATCCCTCTAACCCGCTCTTCAGCTATTCACGGCTGGGCTCAGTGACCCTTCACTTCAGGATCCACAGTGATAGCTGATGTTACTTGAATTGTGGGTTTTCTTTTCACAGGCCCTTGAGCTCCCTGGCAGCTGTTGGCACTTCCAGATGTTTGTGACACACCCTACCCTCAGGGCTCCACAGTTAGCGACTGTGCCTTTGGCTCCAGTAAAGGTCTTTGGGACCACTGGGACTGTAAACCAGGGTGTGCAGAAGGAGTTGGCAGTGCTGAGACTGGCACTGCTTGCTGGCTCAATCAGGATGGCATAGTTAATAGATTGTGCCTGCCAGGCAATTTGTCCTGGAGAATTTATCTTCCAGGAAGCACCTAGAAGGTGAAGGGAGCCTCTCTGACCTTCTGGTGGCATCCAAGGCCTAATCATGATATGCCTTGAGGTGAATAGGGGATGTTAGCATTTAGGTTTTTTGTGCAAGAGAGCGAGAGTTGGTCTCCAGTTCAAGTCGAAAATCCCAGCTTCCATTTCGCACTGGTGTTTGGGTGGGGCAAAATAGAGCAAATAGCTTTCAAACTCTAAAGCATTATGCAGATGTAAGGCTGTATTATTCCTCCTGCCACTGCTATTCCCATTATCCTGGATTTCCCAGCCCAGAATTTTTGTCTGAGAAAAAGAAATGTGGAGAAGGCACATCGACCAAAGAACCTCGGAGCTCTGTCTCCAAAACAGCTGGGAGGCATTGCCCAGCCCAGCAGATAGACAATTGCCGGGGCCCAGCTCCACAAGCTGGCTGGCAGGCAAGCAGCCCACTCCTGTGATGTCACCTCTACAGTTACTTGTGCCCATCCCTCCACATGAAGCCAGCAGATTTAGGCACAGGAGGGGAGAAAAAATGAATCATAGGCTATTTTAGAAATTGCTTCGATTCCGTTTGAGACTGCAGTAGTGCCTTGAGAGCTAAGACCAGAGCACCCTAACCATCAGGGTAATATCCTCTAAGTGCTGGTATCCTGTAAATGTCAGAAGCCTGGTGGGATTAATCCACAACCTCAGGTTCTAATTCAGGTCAGAGGCAGACAAGTGGTAATTGGCGGTTTTACTTAATTGTCAATAAAAGGCTCTCTGATGACAGGAGGAATCTACATTCCAAGGCAAGCAATGCAGTTGACCATTAAGAGCTAAAAATTAAACCAGCCATCCATATCGACACATGCCCAAGGCTTCATAGGAACCCTTGGTACTGCAATTGTTCCCAGGTAGAAAATGAAGTCCTTGAACCTGGCCATGATGGGGCAGCAGCTGGAAATCTTGCTCTAGCCCTGGATCCCACCAGATCCCCTGCTCTCCTGACAATCTCTCAGAGGCTCCCCATGGCCTCTCAGATAAGGCTCTGGCCTTGATATGGCCTCTGGCCACCTCTCCAGCTGCATTGCCCCCGTCCCTGATCTTCATCCTGTATCCTGACCTCAAAAACTTTGCAGTTGACTTTATACATCCTGCTCTGTTCCTGCTGCCTGGAACATTCTTCCCTCCTTTGCCCTTCAATAAACCACCTGCCCTGTGAAACTTCTGTGCCCTCTTTTTCTGCCCACAGCACTCTGTACATACTAGATTTATCACCTTGCTACTGTGGACTAGGTGTTTGCCTCCATATATGTCTTCCTCACTAGGCCGAGAACTCCTTCACAGCAAGAACTGTCTTGATCCCCTCTGTGACCCCAGCACCCAGCACAGGGCCTAGGCCATTGTAGACATCGGCAAAGGCTTAGGCAATAAATAGACAGAAAAATGGACCAGATTGAGTCAACTGAGGGAGCTGAATAGCTGGATGAGAGTGGGGGTGCACACCATCTAAGATTCTCAGATACCAGAGCCTGCCAGCAGCAGGACAGCCTGGACACCGGCTGCCCAAGAGTAATCCCTACAATGATTTTTCTCAAGATGTGCCTCATGTTCCTCTATATGACAGACAATCTGAGGTGACACAAAGACATTTTTAATTTTAATAGCCATATTTATTTTAACATATGTTTTAAAATGTAATAAGCAAGTTGTCTATTATTATTATTATTGCTGCTTATGATAGATGAGGCCAAAATAGGTATTAAAGTTTTTTTCTTATTTTTTAAAATTTCTTTTTAAAAATTAATAGAGACAGGGACTCCCTATTTTCCCCAGGCTGGTCTCGAACTCCTGGGCTCAAGGGATCCTCCTGCCTCGGCCTCCCATAGTGCTGGGATTACAGGCGTGAGTCACTGGGCTTGGCCTGAAGTTTAAAAGTGTTTAAAAGAAGTTTAAAAAAAATAAAAATAAATTATATATATATGTGTGTGTGTGTGTATGTGTGTGTGTGTGTGTGTGTGTATATATATCATGGTGACTATTAATACAGCTGTTAAGTAGATATAAAAACATTCCTAAAAGAGGTATTCATGTGACAGAAGTTTTGGAAACACTTTTCAACAGTCCTAAATTCACTTCTCTGTTCCTTTGTGATGTCACCCAACCTCCAAGGGTTCCTGAGATCACACCCGCATCCCTCCAAACTGCTGTGATACTGATTGTGTTCAGAACTTATGTATCCTAGCCTGGTTCTCCTTTCGTTAGCATGCGTTTGCTCACCTTAACCACATTTATAAGGTCCTTAAGAGCAATGACCAAGCTTTAAGCCTCTGGGAATTTAATGGGAAAGTGCTTGATCGCTGCCCTGTAGCTCTACAGATGTCTTTTCCTTCAATCAATGGGTACTGAGCACCTACTAGGCATCAGGCACTACTGAGGGTGCTAACAGTAGAGTAATGACCAAGACAGCAGACAAGGTCCCTGCCCTCATAGAGCTGGTGAGAGGAAGCCAACAGTGAGCAAATAAGGAAACAAACACACAAGAAGTTTTCTGTGTGCTAAGTGAATTGAAGAAAATAAAACAGAATCATGTGACAGAAAAGGACTGAACAAGGGGGTGGCTCCTTAGCTTGGGTGGTCCTAAGGTCTCTCAGAAGTGACTTTGGGATTGAGACCTGTCGACTCAAGGTGACAAAGGTGATGAGAAGAGTTGGAAATGCGGATAGCCAGGACAGAGCATTCCAGGCAGAAGGAAGAGCAAGTTCAAAGACAAGAGAAGCCCTAAGAGGGAAAAATGATTTCTGTGTTCAAGCCACACAAAGAAGACTCATGTGAGCAAGGAGGGTGGTGGTAGGAGACAGGAGGCAAGGGACCAGCCCCTGCAGGTGAGTAACTTAGATTTTATTGTGATTGGAGGCTGTTAGAGGGATTTGAGCATAGGAGTGATGCGGTCTGACCTAAGTATTAACAAAATACTCTGGTTGCTATATAGAGCATAGGTTGTAGGAGACAAGGAAGGAAGCAAGGAGACCAGTCTTGAGGCTATTAGAATCATCCATGTAAAGGGCAAGAATAGTTTGGGGTACAGTTGCAGCAGTGAAGGGTGGAAAGAAGGAGGTAGATTTGGAATCTATTTTGGAGGTAGAATCCACAGGACTTGCTAATAGATAGAAAAGGAAGGTTGTAAACAAAGGAGCAATAAGGATGACCCCTAGTCAACGTCATGAAGGAAAAAAAAGGCACAAGAGGACTGTTCTATGTCTGCTCTGTCCAATATAGTCTTACCACTAGCCACATGTGGCTAAGTTCATTAAAATTAAACAAAATATAAAATTATGTTCCGTGCTTGCACTAGACATATTTCAAGTGCTCAATAGCCACATGTGACTAGTGGCTACCATATTGAGCAGCATAGCTGTAGGATGGTCACATCATCCAAGAAAGTTCTATTGGACCACACTGCTCCACATTAAAAAGATTAAGAGAATAAAAAGACAAACCACAGACTGGGAGAAATATTTGCAAAATTCATATCCAGTAAAAGAGTTCTATCCAAAATATACAAAGAATTCTTAAAACTCACCAATAAGAAAACACTCAATTTTTAAATGGGCAAAAGAGGCTGGGTACAGTAGCTCACTCCTGTAATCTCAGCACTTTGGGAGGCCAAGGTGGGCAGATTGCTTGAGTCCAGGAGTTTGAGACTAGCCTGGGCAACATGGTGAAACCCTGTCTCCACAAAAAATACAAAAATTAACCAGATATGGTAGCATGTGCCTGTAGTCCCAGCTGCTCAGAAGGCTGAGGTGGGAGGATTACTTGAGCCCAAGAAGTCAACACTGAAGTGAGCTATGATCACACTACTACATTCCAGCCTGGGCAACAGAGCGAGACTCTGTCTCAAAAAAATAAATAAAATTTTAAAAAATGGGCAAAAGCAAGCCCATTTTGGGGGTGTAGTGGCTCCTGGCTGTGATCCCAGCACTTTGGGAGGCCTAGGAGGAAGGATTGCTTGAGGCCCGGAGTTCAAAACCAGCTTGGGCAACATAGCAAGACCCCATCTCTACAAAAAATTTTTAAAAAAATTTTTAAAATAAAAATGGAAAAAAGATATTAATAGGCACCTCACCAAAGAAGATATACAGACAGCAAGTAAGTGCAGATGCTCCTCTGCCTATTGCAGTGGGATTATGTCCCAATAAATCCATTGTAAGTGGAAAATATAAGTGGAAAGTATGTTTTCAACTTATAGTATCTTCAACTTATGATGGGATTATCTAGATGTAACCCCATCATAAGTTGAGGAGTGTACTGAATGCATATTACTTTTGTACTATCATAAAGTTGAAACATCTTAAGTCAGAGACTATATGTGAAAAGATGCCCAATATCATGTGTCACTAAGGAATTGCAAATTAAAATGAGATACCATTACATATATATTAGAATGGCTAAAATCCAAGACACTGACAGCACCAGATGCTGTTAAGGATGTAGAACTACAGGAACTCTCATTCATTGCTGGTAGGAATGCAATATGGTACAGTCACTTGGGAAGACAATTTGGTAGTTTCTTACAAAAGTAAACATATTCTTACCACATAATCTAGCAATCACACTCCTTAGTAATTACCCAAATGAATTAAAAACTCATGTCCACACAAAAACCTGCACATGAATGTTTGGAGGTCTTTTTTGTTGTTTGTTTGGGGGTTTTTTTGTTTTGTTTTGTTTTGTTTTTTTTAGAGACAGTGTTTCACTCTGTCGCCCAGGCCAGAGTACAGTGGCACAATCATAGCTAACTGTAGCCTTGACCTCCTGGGTTCAAGCGATCCTCTTGCCCCAGCCTCTTGAGTAGCTCAGACTACAGGGGTGTGCCATCACACCCAGCTAATTTTTTTATTTTGTAGAGACAGGGTCTCACTATTTTGCCCAGGCTAGTCTTGAACTCCTGGCCTCAAGTGATCCTCCTGCCTCAGCCTCCCAAAGCACTGGGATTACAGGCATGAGCCACTGTCCAGCCCTGCACAAATGTTTATAGCAGCTTTATTCAGAATTGCCAAAACTTGGAAGCAACCAAGATGTCTTGCAATAGGTGAATGGATAAACCCGTGGTACATCCAGACCATGGACTATTATTCAGTACTAAGAAAAAATGAGCTATCAAGCCACAAAAAGACATGGAAGAAACTTAAATGCATCTTGAAAGAAGCCAGTCTGAAAAGGTTACATACTGTATGATTCTAACCATAGGACAGTAAAAAGATGAGTGGTTGCCGGGCTTCAGGGAAAGGAAGGGAGGGATGAGTCCATGGAACACAGGTGATTTTGAGGGCAGTGAAACTACTCCTGCATGATACTCTAATGGTGGATGCATAACATTATATACTTTTCAAAACTCATAGAACTGTGCAAGACCAAAAGTGAATCTTAATGTAAACAGTGGACTTAAGTTAATGATAATGTATCAGTATCCATTCACTATAATAAATGTACCACACTAATGCAAGATGTTAATAATAGGGGAAACTGCCTGTAGGGGAAGGAGAAGGAAATACATGAGAGCTCTCTGTACTTTCTCTTCAGTTTTTCTATAAACTTAAAACTGTTCTAAAAATAAAATATATTAATTTAAAAAAGAAAGACTAAAGAGATTGTTCATCAACACCTAACAAAGTACCTGGCACAGAGTAGACACTCCATAAACATTTATTGAATACATTGATAAACAAATGAGTCAACCAGTCGTTCAGCAGAACCCAGGCCCCCTGAGTCCCAGTTCAATACTCCCTGTACATCAGAGCTAGAGTAACAATATAGTTTATTGTCCAAACCAGGATATTTGAGAGTGAAATGGGGTGCCTTAGGTATAAATCAGGACTGTTTCAGAGATAACCGGAAATCACAAACTGGGAGTCCACAAGCTACATCTCGCCTCCAAAATTGTTTTGTTTGGCCACTCATCTTGATGCCTCATATGATATTCTTTTAAAATGTCAGTCATTTGCCCACATTTAACACAGTGGAAATTGCATAAAAATGTGAAATTTGGACTTCTCTTGGAAAATGGAAGGACTCGGCCCCATGGGGCCCACAGGCCTGCACAGTGGTGAGTGGCTGGAGCTGAGCAGCAGCTGCCCACTTTGTCAGCAGGTACCTTCCTCTTTGCCCCAGGCCCCACCAGTCCCTTTTGTATCTCTTACTCTAGGCCAAGTGAGTTTCCATTTATACTGTCTTGGTTTTGTTTTCTTCTGTGGCAGAGTTAAGAAAAAAAGGAAAGTATTTCTTACACTTATGTGATGATTCAAAGTAAGAAAATGAAAAAAGGATCAAGAGGGCCCCTTATGTCTTGCCCCCAGCCTGCTTTACAAACAGTATATTCTTGGCCTCTCTAGGCAATTGAGTCTGCCCCCTGTGATCTGAACTTCTTGTCTCCCTAGACCCCAGCCTGTGCTGGCCTTTAGAATGTTCTCAGGCTGCCACCCACTGCTGGAAAAGCTAGATGTGAGGGGGAAACAATGGACATTATTTAAGCTTGCATTTTTATTGTTATCCCAATTCAACATTGCTCATCGTCAACTTTTGGTGAAAATTATTTCTGTTGTTCTTCTTTATTGCCTCCAAATGTAACTGGAGAGTGAGGTGGAGCAGCAGAGAGTACAGCACCCACCTTTCCTCCCTGTGAACATGTGTTGTTGGAATGTTTTGACATGGAATTTTGTTCATCCTTGCATTCACTCATTCCCCTAGCTCTGGCTATACTTACAGATGGAAGGACCCTCACTTCACACCAGCGTCCCCTGTAGGTTGTCCTCAGCTGAGGCAACAACACAAGCCAAGGTGTGGAAACAGGAAAGCATGGATAGGGCCCATTTACGCTAAGGAGTTGGACTTCATTCATAGGTGGTAGCTCGGGAGCTGCTAAAGTCTTTTTTTTTTTTTTTTTTGAGGCGGTGTCTCGCTCTGTCACACAGGCTGGAGTGCAATGCCGCCATCTCAGCTCACTGCAAACTCCACCTCCCAGGTTCAAGTGATTCTCCTGCCTCAGCCTCCCCAGTAGCTGGGGCTGCAGGCACCCACCACCACACCCGGCTAATTTTTTTGTATTTTTAGTAGAGACGAGGTTTCACCATGTTGGCCAGGCTGGTCTTGAACTCCTAACCTCAGGTGATCCATCCGCCTCAGCCTCCCAAAGTGCTCGGATTACAGGCATAAGCCACCACGCCCGGCCTGCTAAAGTCTTTTTGAGCAGAGAAGGAATGTGATCACAGATAGCAACTGTGCAGGGAATAGCTCTAGAAGCAGGAGGACCAGATAAGAGGCTGTCACAGTGACCTGAGTAACAAGAGGTGTGACTAAAGCAGAGACAGTGGAACAGAAAGAAGGGGATAGATTGGAGAGACATCTTGAGGTTAGGCTTCACAACTCATAAGATGTGAAGAAGGTGTGAACTAAGAGATGAAGAATCAAAGATTGTCCAGAGATTTTTTTGAGGTTAGGAGGTTGAAACACCAAAAGCATGATCCAAAAAAAGAAAAAAAAATTGGTAAGGAATTGGACCTCATCAAAATCAGCTTCTGCTTTACAAAAGACCCTGTTAAGAGAATGAAAAGATAAGTTACATACTGAGTGAGGCACACTGTGCCAGACTTTGGAGATCAACCAAAAGTAAGACAGCCAGGCCCTGCCCTCCGGGAGCATTGTTTCTGTTTCAGAGAAGTGGCCAGTAGGATTTGGAGTCCAGCGTTTCTACTTGGGGAAGTGTGGCAAGGGAAAGACTATGGAGGGACAAAGTGAGCAACTTTTCATTCCTAGAGCCCAGTCCTGTAGGATTTCAAATGATCACATTTCCCTCAAAGACTCTTAGGCCTGAGATCAGAGAAAAGCCCCCAATCCGTGTTTCACAGGTACTCACAAGATAAAATGCTAGGAGAGTTATGCCTTGCTAAGGGAAGGAACAAAAGTTGGGGGTGGGGAGCATGAGATTTGATGCGGTTAGTAAAGTCTGAACTCTGAAAAGTGTTATGAGAGAGAGAGAGAGAGAGAGAGAGAGAGAGAGAGAGAGAGTGTGTGTGTGTGTGTGTGTGTGTGTGTGTGTGTGTGTGTGTGACTTAAAACAACCATTTGTTTAGCTCATGACTCTACAGATTGGCAATTGAGCTGAGTTCAGCTGGGTGGCTCTTCTGGTTCAGGCTGGATACACCCAATGTCTGCAGTCAGCTGGCTGTCAAAGGCCTCGATCACATGTCCACTAATTGGCTGGTGGTTGCCTGGGTAACAGGGGTCTCTGGGCCATTTGTTCCTCATCATCCAGCAAGCTATTCTGGTCTTGTTCCTTATGGTGAGGTCACAGAGTTCCCAAGAGCAGCAGAGAACAAGCCCCAAAATATAAGTGCTTTTTTAAAAATAGCTCTATTGGGGTGTAATTCACATACATTACCTGACTTTGAATTTTGTTTTCTCCCCTGTTTGCAGGGAATCTGAAGCATGTGGTCTAGTTGACAGAAAGAGATCAGGTTTCCAGAGCTGAGGAGTGGTGCCTATAATGAAGACAGCGTGTTTATGCAAGCAGTTTGTGGAATTTGTGACTGCAGGGGAAATTTGAAAGAAATTACTTCCTGAAAATTTCCAAGGGGCACCAAGTGGCAGCTGGCTTCCTGGGGTGAAGAGGCAGGCACCCCAGAGTCCTCAACTGGGCCTAGGGGAAGAGGGAGATATCCCACATTTAAAGTTCTTATTTAAAAACACACACACACACAAATGAGTTTTTAATCTTTGAAAATTATTTTTAAGTGAATTGGGGAGGGGAGTATTTTTATTGTCTTAAATGAAACAGATCAGAAGCTGGATGACAGCAGTCACCAGTTTGTAGGGCAGGAGGCAGCTGAGAGGCAGGGTTTGGTCCTCAGGACCATCCAGGTGGAGCTCTGGGAGAGAGGGTACTGATCAGCAGACTGGGAGGTGGGGAGAAGTCCACTGGTGTTGTTTTAGTGTTATGTATCTTTGTTTTTTTAAATAAAATCTTTGAAAACCTACCTCTTGTCTTCATTGTAAAGCGCCACTGACAGCACACACACAGTTCTGAACTTTTCTTCTCGCTGAAGTGTCAAGAATAACCCTGTTCCTTCCAATCTCTACTCTGGCTCAGCCTGAGAGTCTGACCCCACTGGGGAGCTACTGTGTCCCTAGCCCAAGTTCTTGGGATGGAAGGCCAAGCTCTGTGTTGCACTGGGACTGTCCATGGTGGGGTAGGAATACTGGCACTGCAGTCATGGAGAGGGGCTTATTGGCATCTTGGGGAGGAGCTGTCCCTGTCCAGGGAGTGATTTAGGGATGGAAAAGTCATGTTGGCATGTCAGATCCAAGAGGAGCACTTCCATGGATAGAAAGGATGTTTCCCAGTCGAGTGTAGACAATTGGCACATAATGAAAGGGGGAGGAAGTTGTAATGTGTGGTGTTACTGCAACCTCTGGGGAGTTGGCAACATGGAAAAATGGGGATGGGGGATAATGAGAGAGATGAGGAAGAGAAAACTAAATGTCATGATATTGTAATTTTATTTACCAAATATTTACGAAGCTCCTTCAACTACTGCGACCGGAATGGGAGACAAGCACACAGCCCCATCCATCCCGGCTGTCTAGGAATTCCCAGACAAGGCAAGGGAGGAGGAAAAGAAGCAGATCCCAACATGTTTCCAGCTCTGTTACCAACATGAACCCAGAGCTGTGGGAGCACTAACGAGGGAGCAACTCGCCCTGCCAGAGAAGCATCCCAGAGAGTCTCTAAGAGGATGATACTTCAGTTGGGCCTTATAGGGTGAGCTGTATTTCCCTAGACCTCCAAGCGGGGGAAGGGCATTCCATAGAATGGAGTGGAAAAAGCCTTGAATGTGTCCTGGGATGGGAAAAGCCAAGCTTTTATTAAACAGCATCAAGGCACCTAGTCGGCTAGGAATACCAGTCCCTTCAAATGGTATTCCTAGTCTAATTCTAATTATACACTCTCACACTCTCGGCTTAAGGGCAGTGTAAACCAGAAACAACAGCAATTTTACTTATACTAAAAAAAAGGATTTTTTTTTTTAAAGAATAAAAGAGTGTGGAAGGGAGGCTGAATGGCGCAGTTCAAGATGAGAAAGGCCAGGGAAGCAGGCAAACGGGAGCTCTGGAACCATCAGCCTGCAAGAGACCACTCACCAAGGCTTGCCATCTCAAACGCTCCGTTAGCCTCGTTTCCAGTCCCCTATCCCAGTCCTCTCAGGGGGTCCCACCCCCAAAGCTGTCAGTCAAATCCCTGTAAAGGCCTCAGCCCTGAGAAGCAGCCAACAGGTAAACAGTGATAGCAAATTGGTGCCCCATTTTCGTTTCAATGGTCACATCTGGGAAGATAAATGCTACCCGGTGGGGGAGAGTGGCAGAGGAGGCCAGGGAGCTCTTGCCACTGGGCAGCCCACACTGCCTCTCCTCATCAGGCTGGCACTGCCTGTCTGAGCCCTAGTTCTTGCCTCAGTTCTGGCCGTACAAGTACCAGAGCAGGCTGCTGAACTGACCAACTCCAGGCCTTCCGGAGGCTGGGCCTGCTCCCAAGAGAGGGCACCGCCTCAATGGCCTTCAAGATTCCTTCTCATTGGATTCTTGTGGAAAATTCTACGGGGGAAAAAAAAAATCCATGGATAAAAGCAGGAATTATTTTCAGTATTTCAAAATTAACATTGAAATACCCCCAAAGGTAGGCATGGTGTCCACAAAACCAGCAACACAAATTAAAAGTTGTTCCTCCCAGAATTATTGTAAGCACATAGAGGAAAAAAAGACGGAAGGGAAATGTACCAAAACATTAACCGAAGTGGGCTTTTGTGGAGGAGGAAGGTATAAGGATAGTTTTATTTTTCTTCTTTCTACTTTTCAGTATTTTCCAAGTTTTCTCTAGTGGGCACGTTTTACTTTAATAATAGAAAAAAATAAATACATAAACCTAAAAAAAAAAAAAACAATTGATCCGCGGGGAATTGGGGGGGTAGTTACAGATCAAAGTCAGTTCAAGACACCCACTGAGGAAGACTTTGTGCTCAGGCCCTGGGGCTGTTCTAATTGCCTGGAAGACCGATCAGCGGGGGCGGGGGCGGGGAGGGGGATGTGGGGGAGGGGGAGGCTTTTTAGATTAGTTGGCTTGAGGGCGGGGCAAATTTGTCCCCACCATAAGCCTGCCTGTCTTCCCTTTGGGAAATTGCTGCTGACCCCGCCACCGCCCACCCCTTGTGTCTGCAAGGGACCAGCCACAATAACTATAATAACAATGGCAAAGCCAGCATTTGCATATGCCCCATTTTACAGATCATTTTCACTTGTGCATCACTATCCACCCTGCTGGTGGGTATTATCATCCCCACTCTATAGATTAGAAAACTGAGGCTAAGAATGATGAAGTAACATGCTCCTTTTTAAGTGGCAGAGCCAGGAAGCAAAACCCCGCTGGAACTGCAAATTCCCTTGCTTTTTCCACTGTCCCACACTAGTGCCACTAGAATATTTTTAAACCGTGACTTTGAAGTAAACAACTTTCTTACTGCTTCCAAAGCCCAAGCTGGACCAAGCCACATGCTGCTTCTGGGCCCTCACCACACAGCAGCATTCATTCGTTTGTGTGCTTTTCAGCAAGTTACTTGACCTTTCTGGGTCTGTTTCCCTACCCATAAAATGGGGTGAATAATTCTTGCACCTCATGGGCTTTTGTGAGTGGTTGATGAATTACCAAAGGTGGAAGCACTTTGAAAAGAGTGTAAAGTATTCTGGACAGGAGGGCCTGCCTTGGAAATGGGCCAGGGAAGGCTCACCTCTGAGGAAAACCCAGTGCTTATAGGAAACTCACCAGCCCCCTCTGTCTCCAGGGCACTCACAAGGGCCAAAGAGATCAAGAGAGAAGTTTAGACTATGTCTCCAACTCAAGGGGTAAGAAAATAACCATTTAAAAAAGAATATCTATATTGGATATGCAT
Organism: Macaca nemestrina; assembly: GCF_043159975.1. Lineage (NCBI taxonomy): Eukaryota > Metazoa > Chordata > Mammalia > Primates > Cercopithecidae > Macaca > Macaca nemestrina. The sequence goes on from NC_092145.1 coordinate 82,361,691, forward strand.
ATATTTGCATAAAACACCTTTGGGAAAATACACAAGAAACTGGAACACCTCAGTTGCCTCCGGGCAAGGGAACCAGGTGGCAAGTGGCGAGTGAGGGCAACCTGCACTCAGTTCCTTTTTGTACCTTTTGAGTTTTGAAACATGTGACTGTATTACCTGGTCCCAAAAAAGTTAATGCATAACATTTTTTTTTAAGTCAATGGAAAATTCCCAAGCCAGTTTACCTTTGGGGAGGATGGATCTGCCTCTGCTGCATTCAATGTTTGCTGTCACAAGACAGCAGTAGTAGTATATTTCTAATAATATATTTAAGAGACTCTTTCTAAGGCGGAAAGACTTCTTTATAAGAAAATCAAATATTGTCATTCAACAAAAAAAGGAAAAAGAGGAAGAGGAGAAGGAAAAGAAGGAGGAAGAGAAAAGCAGAAGGAAAGAAAACAACCACATAGACAAGTGTGTTTTGACATCTCTAAGCCCCTATACAGAAAGTTCCTACAGCTCCTCCTTCTCTGCATTTGCCAGGGGAAGGTCCCCAAACCTCCTGCTCAGTGCTGGGCCCAAAACTGACCGGTAGTGCCTTGGCATGCAACACGTGCACTTCAGCCTCAGACTGCCTGGGTTTAAGCCTCTCCCTGTCACTTACTACCTGTGTGACCTTGGCCAAGTAACTCCCTCTCTCTGAACCTTAGTCTCCTTGTCTATCAAACAGCAACACTTACCTGTACTTACCTCATGGGGGTGGTTGTGAGGGACCAAAGAGATAATGCAGAAAAGCACGTAGTAGAGCACATGCTACGTATTAGTAGTAGACACTGTTCTTGCCCTAAATGTGAACGCATTCTGGGTAAGGAAACTTCCTGGGGTTCCCTGGCTTCAGGAATTAAGGAAATGGTATGCAAATTTTTGTGACTGTACATATGTACATTTTTGGGGGGCATGGAGCCATAGCTATTATCAGATTCTCAACACTCAAAGGAGTTTTGTGATTACAAAAAGGATGAGATCTACAGATGTAGAGGTAAAGGCAGACATAAATAGAGCTGTCTAAGGCAGGGGCCCCTCACCTCATGATCTATGCACGTGCTAGTCCTGCTTGGAATGCTCCAGTCTTCCCTAGACTGGCTCCTTCTCCTCATTCTGTTCTCTGACTCAATTAATACCCTAGGGCCAGGCCCAGAGGCTCACATCAGTAATCCCAACACTTCGAGAGGCCGAGGTGGGACGATTGCTTGAGCCCAGGAGTTCCATACCAGCCTGGCTAACATGGTAAAACCCTGTCTCTACTAAAAATACAAAAGTGAGCTGGGTGTGGTGGCACATGCCTGTAGTGCCAACTACTCAGGAGGCTGAGGCAGGAGGACGCCTTGAGCCCTCGAGGTCTAGGCAGCAGTGAGCCATGATTGCACCACTGCACTCCAGCCTGGGCAATGCAGCGAGACCCTGTCTCAAAAAATAATAATAATATGGCCGGATGTGGTGGCTCACTCATGTAATCCCAGCACTTTGGGAGGCAGAGGTTGGTGGTTCACCTGAGGTCAGGACTTCAAGACCAACCTGGCCAACACAGCGAAACCCTGTATCTACTAAAAATACAAAAAAATTAGCCAGGCCTGGTGGCGCATGCTTGTAATCCCAGCTACTCAGGAGGCTGAGGCAGGAGAATCGCTTTAACCCGAGAGATGGAGGTTGCAGCGAGCCAAGATTGTGTCACTGCACTCCAGCCTTCGTGACAGAGTTAGACTCTGTCTTAAAAAAAAAAAAAAAAAAAAAAGCCGGTGTGGTGGCTCACGCCTGTAATCCCAGCACTTTGGGAGGCCGAGGAGGGTGGATCACCTGAGGTCAGGAGTTCAAGACCAGCCTGGCCAACATGGCAAAACCCCGTCTCTACTAAAAATACAAAAATTAGCTGGGTGTGATGGCGCATGCCTATAATCCTAGCTACTCAGGACACTGAGGAAGGAGAATCGCTTGAACCCGGGAGGTGGAGGTCGCAGTGATCCAAGATCGCACCACTGCACTCCAGCCTGCTCGACGGGAGCAAGACTCCATCTCAAAAAAATTAAATAAATAAATAAATAAGTAAGTAATAATAATAATACTGTGACCACCTTACCCTAACTAAAGTAGCCACCTTGCCCTGGCAATCCCCAGATACCATCTATCATTTATCATTCTCTCTCTATCTCTCTCTCCTCTCTCTCTCTCTCAATACATGCTTAGAGAACGGTAGAACTATGTAGTAAGACAAAGCAATGCCCTAGTCTGGGTATTATTAACACAGAGGAGGAGACAGGCAATCTAGACTGGGAAAACCATGAAGGCTACAAGTAAGTGGTGACACTCAAGCTGAATCTCTCTGGTTTTGTGGTTTTTAAATTTTCACAATCAAACATTAAAATCTATATTGGTGAGTTGCTGCAAGTAAAGATAGCAGGAACTAGATCACAAAGGGCTTCCTATGCCAGGTTGGGGGGGGTTGGGCTTGAGTCTGCAGGTAAGGAAGCCATCCGAGTTTTAAGCCAAGGAGTGGTCTGATCAGATTTGCATTCTGAAAAGCCTACTCTGGCTACTGTGCGGACAAATAAATAAATAAATAATAAGGAGCCTGACAAGGCCCAGTTGTTTACCTCAGATGGAGTCCTGGCACCTTCCTCCTTTGGCCCACTGTGCCTTTCTCCTAACCACTTACTCGGTAAGAGAATGTGTCCGTGTGTGTGTGTGTGTGTGTGTGTGTGTGTGTGTGTGTGTAATGAAATATTTCCCCCCAATATATGCTACAGGTAAAAACTTTCAAATAATACAGATAATGGTTCCCTCACATCCCTATACTTCAGTGATAACCACTATTGGCAATTTAGTATTTTTCTTTCCAGACTTTTTTCATTTGCTGCATAAATATTATTGAGCACCTACTATGTGCCATGCAGTGTGCCAGGCACTAGGGTTACATCTGTGTACAAACAGACAACGGTCTGTGTCTCAATGGAGCTGGCATTATGCATATATGACCATTTGACTTTTATGTAAATGAAATGAAACAGTTCTGCAACCTGATTTTTCTTTCACTTAATTATATGCCATGGACAGCTTTCCATATCAATTTAGAAACAGTTACTTTATTCATTTTCCATTATAACATATACCAGACATACCAAAAAGGAAGGCAACCTGATGCTTGAAATGATCCTATTATATGGATGTTTCAAAATTTGTTTAACCTGTCCCCTATCGCTCAACCTTCAGAATTTTCTCAATTTTCCTTACGAATAAAAACACTGCACAACAACAACAACCACTAGAGCTAATAAATGAATTCAGCAAAGTAGCAGGGTACAAGGTTAACAAACAAAAATCAGTTGTGTTTCTATACATCAACAATGAATAATCTGAAAAGGAAATTAAGAAAACAGTTCTGGCCAGGAGCAGTGGCTCACGCCTATAATCCCAGCACTTTGGGAGGCCGAGGTGGGCGGATCATGAGGTCAGGAGATGGAAACCATCTTGGCTAACACAGTGAAACTCCGTCTCTACTAAAAATACAAAAAAGTAGCCAGGCGTGGTGGCACGCACCTGTAGTCCCAGCTACTCGGGATGCTGAGGCAGGAGAATCACTTGAACCCAGGAGGCGCAGTTTGCAGTGAGCCGAGATTGTGCCACTGTACTCCAGCCTGGGCAACAGAGTGAGACTCCATCTCAAAAAAAAAAAAAAAAAAAAAAGAAAAAGAAAAAGAAAAGAAAAGAAAAAGAAAACAGTTATATTTACAATAACATCCAAAAGAATAAAATATTTAGGAATAAACTTAGCCAAGGAGGCAAAAAACTTGTACACTGAAACTATAAAATGTTGCTGAGAGAAATTAAAGAAGGCACAGATAAATGGAAACATCTGTGTTCATAGATTGAAAGACTTAATATTGTATGGTGTCAATACTACTCAAAACGATCTGCAGATTGAATGCAATTCCTATGAAAATCCCAAAGACTTTTTTGCAGACATAGAAAAATCCATCCTGAAATTCATATGGAGTTTCAAGAGACCCCAAATAGCAAAACCATCTCAAAAAAGAACAAAGTTGGAGGAGGACTCATGATTCCCTATTTCAAAACTTACCACAAAGCTATAGTAATCAAAACAGTGTGTTACTGGCATAAGTACAGACATATAGGTACAATGAAACAGAATTGAAAGTACAGAAATACACCTATGGTCAATTGATTTTGGACAGAGATGCCAAGTCCATTCAATGGGGAAAAAGAAGTCTCTTCAACAAATGGTGCTGAGACAACTGGATTTCAACATGCAAAAGAATGAAGTTAGCTGGGCGTGGTGGCGTGCACCTGTAATCCCAGCTACTCAGGAGGCTGAGGCAGGACAATCACTTGAATCTGGGAGGTGGAGGTTGCAGTGAGCCAAGATCGTACCACTGCACTCCAGCCTGGGCAACAGAGCTAGACTCCATCTTGGGAAAAAAAAAAAAAAAGAATGAAGTTGAAACTCTATCTCATACTATACAAAAAATGAGTTCAAAATGGATCAAAGACCTAAATGTATTAGATAAAACTATGAAATGCTTAGAAGAAAACATAGGAGTAGATCATGACCTTGGATTTGGTAATGTATTCTTAGCTATGACACCAAAAGCACAAGCAACAAAAGGAGAAACAGATAAATTAGACTGCCGGGTGAAGTGGCTCACGCCTGTAATCCCAGCACTTTTGGTGGCTGAGGTGGGCAGATCACCAGAGGTCAGGAGTTTGAGACCAGCCTGTCCAACCTGGTGAGACCTCCGTCTCTACTAAAAATACAAAAAAATTAGCCAGGTGTGGTAGTGCACGCCTGTAATTCCAGCTACTCAGGAGGCTGAGTCAGGAGAATCGCTTGAACCTGGGAAGCAGAGGTTGTAGTGAGCCGAGATTGAGCCACTGCACTCCAGCCTGGGCAACAGAGTGAGACTCTGTCTCAAAAAAAAGAAAAAAAAATAGATAAATTGGACTTCATCAAAGTTAAAAACTTTTTTGCTGCAGCAAACATTATCAAGAAAGTGAAAGAGGCCAGCACTTCTGGAGGCCAAGGCAGGAGGATCTCTTGAGCCCAGGATTTCAAGATCAGCCTGATCAACACAGCGAGACCCTGTCTCTACAAAAAAAAAAAAAAAAAATAGCCAGGCTTGGTGGCCTGCGTCTGTAGTCCCAGCTACTTAGGAGGCTGAGGCAGGAGGATCACTTGAGCCCAGGAGGTCGAGGCTGCACTGAGCCATGATCACGCCACTGCACTCCAGCCTGGGCAACAGAGTAAGACACTGTCTCAAAAAAAAAAAAAAAAAAGGCAAAGAACTTGATTAGACATTTCTGCAAAGAAGATATTCAAATGGGCAACAAGCACATGAAAAGATGCTCAACATCATTTAGTCATTTGGGAACTGCAAATCAAAACCGCAATCACTTGTCAGTTTATACCTATTTGGATCACTATAATCAAAGACAGAAAATAACAAGTGTTGATGAGCATGTACAAAAACTGGAATCCTTGTACCTTGGTGTGGGAATGTAAAATGGTGCAGCCGCAGTGGGAAACAGTTTGGTGGCTGCTCAACAAGTGAAACATGGAATTACCATATGACCCAGCAATTACTCTCCTAGCTATATATCCAAAAGAATTAAAAACAGGTATGCAAAGAAATATTTGTATATGAATGTTCATCGCAGCACTATTCACAATAGCCCAAAGGTAGTGAAATAAATGCCACAATATTCTAATAAATGCCCATCAATGGATGAATGGATAAACCAATTGTGACATATGCGTACAAGGGGATATTATTCAGCCTTAAAAGGGAATGAAGCACTGATACTTGATACAGTACTTAGAAACATTATGCTAAGTGAAAGAAGCCAGGCATAAAAGGTCACGTATTGTACAGTTCTATTTACATGAAACCCCCGGAATAAGCAAATTCATAAAGACAGAGAGCAGATTGGCTGTTACCAGGGCCTGGGCAGAGGGGAAAATTGGGAGTGACTGCTTAAAGGGTACAGGTTTTGTTTTGGAGTAATGAAAATGTTTTGGAACCAGATAGCAGTGGTGATTACACAACATTGTGAATGTACCAAATGCCACTGAATTTTCACTTCAAAATGGTTAATTTACTTTTTTATGTTTTAATTGATATAAAAAAGTCATACATATTTTGGAGGTATGTGTGATATTTTGACACCTGTCTATAATGTGTAACGATCAAATTAGGGGAACTGGAACAGCTATCACCTCAAACATTTATCTTTTCTTTGTACTGGGTAAAACTGTTAATTTTCCATTGTGTGCGATTCACCTCAAAAAAAATTGCAGTGAAGATCCTCTTGCCTATACCCTTGCACATTTGTTGCATTATTTCCTCATGATAAATTTGTAGAAGTGAAACTGCTGGATCAAAGGGCATGTAACCTAAACCAACAAAAGAGATGATGGGTTTTGATTCCCAGAAGTGTTGTCCCAATTCACAGCCCCACTAAAGCTGTGTGAATGTGGCTGCCCCCACACCCTCCCTACAACTTCATCTTTTCCCACCTAAAAAGTAAAAATATCTCCTTGTTTGAATTTTCATTTATTTTGTTTTATTAGTGAGATGGGCATGTTTTAGATGCTTAATAGTAAGTTATTAGTTACCTGACTCTTTGACAACACTCATTGATCTTTCCCATCTCTTCAGGTCCAGCACTCATGATAGACATGTAGTAGGACCTCAGTAAATGCTGGGAGGAATTAAAGGGAATAGCAGTGACTATGAGCCCATCCTAATTTTCCCAGGGGCTCAGGCTAACTCTAGACATACAGTGCAATCCTAATGTATCTTCCCCCAAAAGCTACCTAAATGCCTTTTGAAATTCCCTGCTGGGGCTGGGCGCGGTGGCTCAGGCCTGTAATCCCAGCACTTTGGGAGGCCGAGGCGGGCGGATCATGAGGTCAGGAGTTCGAGACCAACCTGGCCAACACAGTGAAACCCTGTCTCTACTAAAAATACAAAAAATTAGCCGGGCATGGTGGCACATGCCTGTAATCCCAGCTACTCAGGAGGCTGAGGCAGGAGAATCGCTTTAACCCGGGAGGCAGAGGCTACAGTGAGCCAAGATCACACCATTGCACTCCAGCTTGAGCGACAGTACAAGACTCCATCTCATAAACAAAACAACCACAACAAAAAATTCCCTGTTGGGAATCACACTATGGGCAGGATGGAGGGCATGGGTTTGCACAAGCTGAAAGTGAAGATAAAGGCAGAATAAGAGTGGGAATGAGGGGTGAGCTGGGGAGTGGTACTAATGTGCATATGTGTATATGAAAGGAGGCAGGCTGAAGAGAAACCACAAAATCACAGTTGTAGACTGGTGGGGACAGTGGACGGGTACTGCCATTTCTTAGGCCTACTAATGCCCTGTATCCAGCACTTTTCATCTGCCCTTCCTCCCCTCCACACTGTAGCCATCCTCTCTGGGCCACTCCACTCCCAGGCTGGTGGGCACAACTCACTACTCTGCAGCTTTCCTGCCAGACTGGAATGCTTCCTCCAAAGGTGCCCACCAGTTAGCCCCATAGCACGGTCCTGGGGTTACCAGAGGCTTAAAAGGATAGAGGGTATAGTAGCTCATGCCTATAATCCCAGCACTTTGGGAGACTGACGCGGGAGAATTGTTTGAGCCCAGGAATTCAAGACCAGCCTGGGCAACATAGCAAGACCCATCTCTACAATAAAATTTAAAAGATATTAGCCAGGTACGGTGGTACGTGCTTGTAGTCCCAGCTACTCGAGAGGCTGAGGTGGGAGAATGCTTGTGCCGAGGAGGTAGAGGCCATGGTGAGCCGAGGGCATCACACCACTGCCCTCCAGCCTGGGTGATGGAGCGAGACCCTGTCTCAAAAAACAAAATCTCTGCTCTCATGGAGTGTTCACTCTAGTTGGATAGACAGAGAATAAATACAATATGGCAAGCAGTGGTAAGTACTATGGAGAAAATCAAACAAGATAAAAGTTGAGTGGGACAGGGCTATGTTACAAAGGGTGCCCAGGGAAGGCCCATTTGAGAAGGTGACAGTGAGCAAAAACCTGAATGGCTAGCCAGGTGGCCATCAGGGAAAGAGTGTCCCAGGCAGAGGGAACAGCAAATGCAAAGAGCATGAGACAGGAACTGCCTTGTCATATCCAAGAAATGGCGAGACCGATGTGCATGAAGCTGAGGGAACGAGGGTAGAGTAGGAGGAAATGAGTGTAGAGAAGCAGGAAGGATCAGGTGACGTGGGCCACTGTAAGAACTTTGGCTTTTACCCTGCATGGGATGGAGAGCCATTCGACACTCCTGAGCAGAGGGGACAGGACCCTTCTGGCTGCTGTGCGAAGAACAGGGGCCAGAGGCTAGAGAGCAAAGGGACTGGTCAGAGGGTGGCTACAGGGAAGAGATGAGAGTGACTCAGGCCAGGGTGGTGGCTATGGAAGTGGTGAGGAGTGGTTTGGATTTTGGCTGCATTTAAAAAAATTTTTTTAGAGACAGAGTCTCGCTCTGTCACCGAGACTGGCGTGCAGTGGTGTGATCATGGATCACCGTAACCTTGAAATCTTGGGCTCAAGTGTTTCTTTTTCCTCGGCCTCTTGAGTAGCTAAGACTACAGGCAAGAGCCACTGTGCCTTGCTGATTCTTTTATTTTTATTTTTTACAGCCCAGGTCTTGCTACATTGCCCAGGCTGGTCTCCAACTCCTGGCCTTGAGCAATCCTCCTGCCTCAGCCTCCCTAAGTATTAGGATTACTGAAGTGAGCCACTGCACCTGGCCTCTGGCTGTATTTCAGAAACAGCCAACAGAATTTGCTCACATCAGTTATATCTAGGGGGAGAGAGAAAGAAAAAGATGAAAGCAAGGTTTTGGGTTCTGAGAAACTGGGTGAACAGAGGTGCCATTTACTGAGTTTGGGAAAATGTGCAGGGAAACAGGGGGATCAAGAGCCCTTATGGGGCCATGTTCAGGGCAGAGACCTGGGAGCCCTCCAGGAAGCCTACGGCTGGCTCCCTTGCTCACTGGTGGGGATGGAAGATGGAGAGAGAAAGTCGAGGCAATGAGCATGCTTTACTGAGTAACCGACTGTACCAGGCTCCACGCTTATCTGCCCACATCACCTTAAGTGACCACAATATAAAGGCTGAATTTCTTTTTTTTTTTTTTTTTTTTTTTTTGAGACGGAGTCTCGCTGTGTCTCCCAGGCTGGAGTGCAGTGGCGTGATCTCGGCTCACTGCAAGCTCCGCCTCCTGGGTTCACGCCATTCTCCCGCCTCAGCCTCCCAAGTAGCTGAGACTACAGGCGCCCGCCACCACGCCCGGCTAGTTTTTTGTATTTTTAGTAGAGACGGGGTTTCACCATGTTAGCCAGGATAGTCTCGATCTCCTGACCTCGTGATCCACCCGCCTCGGCCTCCCAAAGTGCTGGGATTACAGGCTTGAGCCACCGCGCCCAGCCTAAAGGCTGAATTTGTTAATGTGGCATCCAAGTCTGGCTCCTGCAACTTCACGGATCCCATCCTGTGCTGTTTCCTAGCTCCCATCAGCACCTTTGTCCATGCTGTCCCCAATACCTGGGGAATGCTGATCTTCAGCTCAGATGTCACCTCCTGTCTCGCACTTCATTTTAAGGTCTGCTTTTCTATCTCCCACACTATATTGGGAACTCCTTGAGGGTTTAGGTGGTGCCTTGGTCCCTCTGAGGCCTTGGTGACTGAAGAAGGGCCATGTAGGGGCTCAGCTCACATTTGTGGCCTGAATGAAAAACGGTGTGGGAAGAACAGCCAGCCCTGAGCCCACCCCGGTGGGTCAGGGAGGCCTGACTTCCCACATAGTCATATGTGACAATGAGGAAAACAGGGCCAAAGAGGTGAAGTCAGGCTTGGAACTGGACTCAGATTGAAAGGCTGACTCCATCCCCCAAGCAGCAGGGAAGAGGAGTCAGGGAAGAGTAATTACTTACATGTGTACAGCACTTGAGAGTTTATAGCCATAGATGTTATGTCATTCAACCCTGGCACAACCTCATGACGTAGGCATTCTTATTTTCCCCTGACATGTAAGGAAACTGAGGCCCAAAGAGCCAAAGTCACTTGCCCAAAGACAAAGCTAGGAAGTGGCAGCCTCAGGACTTGAACCAGGGTCAGTTTGATGGTGGAGCCCTGTGCTCTCACTATCAGACTAGGCCACAGCTGGAGCTGAGAGGGAGAGTGGCCAGTTGGGTCTGGCAGCCCTTTTCCCCTCCCTACCTATTCCTGTTGGGTTTCAGCTGTTGGTAGCACGAATTGGCATTTACTAATCCCCTCGGACCATTCAAGGCCGGGACGAGGCAGCCTGAGACACAAACACAGCAGAGCATCATCCATATTCCAGACTCCAAAGGTCACACTTGGGAGAGACTTAAAAAAAAAAAAAATGCAAGTGCAAAGAAAGGCCATGGGAACCTTCCTCGCCTGGAACCCCAGGAGCTCTTCAGAGGCAAGCCTCCCCACCTTGGACCTGCTGAGGGTCTACTCTGCCTCTAGAAGAGGGCAGTTTCCTCCCCATATTCCTGCAGCCAAAATCTCCCTTGAGAAGTCTCTTGCGGGGGCCATGCCTTCTTTCCTGTTGGGCGCTAGGCCTGGACAGCTCCTGGCTGGCTGCAGCTGGGCCCTCGCACCTGTCGGTCCAGCTCCCCTGCTTCACAAACACACGCCCCCGCCGAGCTCAGTGCTGCTTCCAGATGGCTGGTCACTTATGCCTTCACCCCACTTTGGGCCTTTTTCTTTCTCATTTGATTTCTTTTCCTTACCTTGTTTTCTTCCCAGGCTTCTGCGTATTCTTTCCCTCCACCACCCCCATGCCCCCCCATTGTTATCTTTCTCTCCCTCTGATTGGTTCTCCTTTCTCTCTGCATTGAATACATTTCTTTCTGCTCAGGTCTGTCGTTTTTACCCTGACTCCAGTCCATCCAGGTATCAATACAGCACCAACTTTCTATTCTGTAACAGTGAGTGACAAGTTCGGATAAGGTCATCTCTCCAGTCCCTACCAGGTCTGACATTCAGTTTTGAGGAAAGGTGAGAACCTGAGGGCAAGGAGATGGGGTACACAGTCACTGGGGAAAGAAAGACTGAACCCGGAAGAACGGATTAAAATGGCAGCATCCTCACTTGCTAGCTGTCTGACCTCAGCAAGGCCATCTCACCTCTCCAAGCATCCTTCCTTCATCTATAAGATGTGATCAGGAGCCGGGTGCTGTGGCTCATGCCTGTAATCCTAACACTTTGGGAGGCCAAGGTGGGTGGATCACTTGAGGTCAGGAGTTCAAGACCAGTCAGGCCAACATGGTGAAACCCCATCTCTACTAAAAATACAAAAAATTAGCTGGGCACGGTGGTGCGCACCTGTGATACCAGCTACTCGGGAGACAGAGCAGGAGAATTGCTTGAACCCAGGAGGCGGAGTTGCAGTGAGCAGAGATGGCGCCACTGCACTCCAGCCTGGGTGACAGAGCGAGACTCCGTCACCACACACCAAAAAGAAAAAGTCATCAGGGAAGACCTGATAGTAACAGAGACAACATTCCAAGGAGTGAGGACGCCGAGTGAGAATTGACTTTACTCATGGATGGGAAAGGCCTTTATGAACTATAAGGGGCAGGTCCATACTGGCAACGGGTGCTACTTAGGGGACAGTGAGGCCCAGTGGTCACCAGCAGAGGCTCTGGGGCCAGTCAGCCTGGTTAAGATTCTCGGCCCAAAACATACAAGGTGTATAACCTTGTCAAGCTGCCTAATATCTCTGTGCCTCAATTTCCCTATCAGTAAAATACGGATGAGGAAATAATAGTACTGACCTAACACCTGAGGTTGTTGGGGGATTTAATGAGAGAATAAGCACAGAGCACTAAGAACAGAGAGGGTCTGTCACTTAATAAATGTTCAGTGACCATTCCCACTGATGTTATTATTTAGAGCTAGTAGAAAGAATACTCCCTTGAGGTGGTATACTCAGGGGTGCCGGGCCACTGCAGGAACCTAAGCAAGCCATGTGGTGACCCAGACTCATCTCTTTGCAAGGCCTCAAAGTCTGTTTGTGCAGGTTGTGCCCTGAAATTCAGCTTGTGTTCCTCTTGCAAAGCCATGGGCCCAGGGGTGAGAGTTGCGCAAAGCCCAGAGGAAGCAGCACCTGGTTCTAATTGCTCCTCCCAGAGGAGGCGCCTTTTTGTAATTAGTACAAGCAGACTGTATGTGCTAGCTGAGGCACTCTCCCTGCCTCTAGGCAGGAAAGTGTTACCTTGTATAACCAGGCCTGTGGTCCTCTCTGCTTGCCTGGCAGCAGAGTCTGCACCTTGATCCCCTGAGATACCCCAGATCCTCAATCCATCTCCAACACTGATCTTGTCCTCAGCGGGACAAGTCTCTGTGGCTGTGGGGATCCATGGAAATATTTCCAGTCCCACAGTTTGTGCATGCGAAATGACTCCTAACCACGTTCACTCAGCCATGTTTGTCTGGGCCAGCCCCCCAGCCCCAAAGTTAAGGGCCAAGAGAAGCAATAGGGGCCAGTGGTCCAAGCTGGGACACTTCTCCATGACAGTGGAGACTCTGACTAAGGGGCAAAGTGGGATCCACGGATGAATGGAAGTGTGAGGCCTCAGCTGAGATGGGATTGGGAGGCTAGGAGGGCTGGGCCCCGAGAAAGGGGAGTCCAGGGAGATGCTGGTAGCGTGGAGATGAGATTCAGGGCAAAGGGCTGTAAAATCTCTCAGGTCTTAGGCCAAGGGAGCAGTTTCAGCCTCCTGTTGCAGGGAGCAGGGCCAGACTAAAGTGGCCTCACCTTTTTAAGGATAAAGTAAGCTGGGAGACACTGTGCTGGCCTGACAATGGCGTGTGGCCAAAAAAGGAGAGCAAACAAGACCCCAAAGGCCTGTGTTCTAGAAGCTAAAGTGAAACCAGGGAAGGCCTGGCATGCTTGAGGCCTAGCCAAATGTATTTAGCAACGTGAGATGAGGCCCCTGTCACTCCCTGGCATGGGGAAATTTATGGACTGAGATCCTCTCACACTGCCCTTTAGAGATTTGAAGCACGTGTCCATGATTGTGCTGAGCTGGAGGGACTGGAGAGGGGAGAGGGATGGCGGCAGGGAAAAGCCAGTGTCCCCCAGGCCCCTCGAGGAGAAAGCCCCTCTCTGTGCCATGGAGAGAGGCAGGGGAAAGTTCCCCACAGTTTGGCTGAAAGTCATCCTGCCGATTGCTCTTTTTGACACAACCTCACTTTCTTTCCAGTCCTATATTCCTGGCTGTGTGTGAGCTATTTCCACTTGGATGTTCTGCCAACAGCTTAAACTAAACATGCTTAAAGCAGAGTTTCTCTTCCCCCACAAAGCCTCACACCTTCCCGAGGCCTCCAGCCTCACTGCTGACACCCGAACAGCCCAGGGCCGGGCCTGCCTGCTGCTTCTCTTTCTCCTCCCCACCAGCACCTCTCTCCCTCCCTGCCTTTGAACTCCGGACTTCTCCCTGGGTAAAGTTTTCAGAGTTATCCTTGCTGCTGTCCTCTCCCACCTGCACCTCATCCCTGGAGATTGCTGCCCCAGCCCCTAACTGGGCTTCTCCCTCCAAAGCTCTCCCTAGATCTGGGCCACGCATCCATTCTGGCCATACGTGTTGACTATTTACTGCAATGGATGTGGTGAACCATCCATTCTAGAAGAAAGAAAAGCGTAGACGCTGATAACAGGGGGGGTACCGATAACAGGGTAGCCTAGTAGGGGATGTTTGGCCTCAGGAGTGAGTCAGACCTGGCTGTGAATCCCAGCTCTGCCACTTAACCCTTTGTGTCATCTTAGGCTTGTTTCCCCTCACTGTGCCTCGATGCCCTTCTCCCTAAAATGGGGATGATAGCCTTGACTGGCTAGGGTCCTTATGAAGTTGAATGCCAGAAGGGGCCACAGAGAAGGGGCATACACTGGAATGACATCCCTGAAGGCTGGAGTGGGCAGAGCTGTGAAGATGGCCCCTAAGGATTCAAGAGACGGGGTGGCCTGAGCTGTTTGTGTATTTGCGGTTTTCCCATTATGCATAAATAACAGGAAATCAAGTAGGGAATCAATTCAACTAGACCCAAGTCTTGGCGCTTTCCAAACTTCCCCCACCCCATGTGTAAACAGGAAACCAGGGCTAGAATCTACGAAGCTGATTGGGGTGCCCAAGGATGCCCTGTGATCGCTCTGCTCTCTTCTCAATTTTCTGTTTCTCCAGGCCCATTCACCTAGTAACTGATCTTGTTCCCCTTCTTCTTCAATTCATCTTGTCTTCTCTTGTTTTCTTCTTCTTCCTTTTTTTTTTTTTTTTTTTAAACACAGAAGCAAAAGTGAGTGCCTGTCCAAGCCTGCTGGCCTGGGTCAGAGGAATTCGGCCGCTCCCTCCAGCGGAGCGGCCAGGCCCAGGCGCTCACTCAGGCTGGCAGGGGCAGGCGCAGAGCCGGGAAGGCTCCAGCACCTTGCTCCGAGGGGCTGGAAAGCACTACAGACGTTAGCTCATCACTCCCTGGCAGAGGCTGACCCATCTGCTATTCTCACTAGCATCTTCCAGATGGGGAAATGGAGGCACAGGCATACTCACAGTGGCTGCAGACTCACAGGATCCTAAGGGGGCTTCTGGGCAGAGTCTTCACATGGAGCAAGAGGAAAAGGGACACCAGGACTTCCCCTAAAACTGTGGTGCTGGCTGAAGTATCTAAAGGGGACACTGGGAAATAACGGGGGTGGAAGGGGGAGGGAGGGCAGTTAGGACCCACCGTCTCCAGGGAACCCACAGGTGACAGGGGCCCCAAAGAGTTGCAGCTTCATTCAATAGCCCATCAGGAAACACTAGCCCCTCTTGCTGAGAAGAATTTGCAGCACACAATACCTCTGGAGTAAGAGGCAACTGAGATGAAGTTTGCACGGCCAGACAGCTGAGGGTTAACTAGGATGCAGTTGGGTTGATTATTATGTTTCCCTCCTAGTGCTTTTCTGTTATCTGCAAATTCTGTGCAGTGAACAATTACATTTATAAACAAAGTGTTAATTATTTTTAATTATTTTAAAGAGCAGCAGCAACTGGGATATGTACAAGAGCCCTGGGCTCTTAGAATTGGAACTGGAGTATGGAGACCCAGTCTCACCTCCCAGTTGTGTGACAGGTCCAGTGACTTCGCCTCTTTGAATCTCAATTTTCTATAAAATAGAGATAACTGACCCCACAAGAGTAGCATAAGATTAAAAGAGATAATGTATGTGAAAAATAGTTGTAAAAAATTTATTATGGAAATTAAAAAACATGTACGTGAGTAAAGAACACATTATAGGTTAGCGCGGTGGCTCACACTTGTAATCCCAGCACTTTGGGTGGCCGAAGCAGACAGATCTGGGTAACATCACGAAACCCCATCTCTACAAAATAAATACCAAAAAATGCAAAAACACAAAAAATTAGCTGGGCATGGTGGCACGCGCATGTAGTCCCAGCTACTCTGGAGGCAAAGGTGGGAAAATCGTTTGAGCCCAGGAGGCAGAGGTGGCAGTGAGCCAAGATCGCACCACTACACTCCAGCCTGGGTGCCAGAGTGAGACCCTGTCTCAAAACAAACGAACAAACAAACAAAAACACATTATAATGAAGCCATCTTCAACAATTATCATCTTATTTAATCTATATCCCCCATCCACTTTCCCCCCACCTTCAACTGGAATGTTTTAAAGCAAATTCCAGACATGCCCTTTTTTCCATAAAAACTTCAGTACTGAAGTACTTTATACTTTTTTTCACAATTAAAAATTAATACAAGATGACTGTAGAAAATTTGGAATAGGAAATCATGTATGAAGGAGAAAACAAAAATCACTCATAACCTTACCACCCAGACACTACCACATTTTGGAGTAGTTTATTTTTTTTTTCTATATACATATTCATTTGTAACAAAAGTAGGATCATATTGCATATGTTATTTTTAGGTACATTTTATTTTAATTGTAAAAATAATAAAAGCAGATTACAGAAAAGAGAGAAGAAATTACCCATAATTCCTTACCACCTAACATAAAAACTGTTAATATTTTAGTATACTTCCTTCTCATTTTTTTCAACTTACATTCATACTCTTAACTCAAGTGGGATCCCTCTGATTATGTACTTTTCAAATTATGAATCTGCTTTAATTGTAAGAAAGTAATATAATCATATTGCAGAAAAATAAAGAAAAGCAAAATAAAAATATTGTCCATAATCCCACTACTCAATTATAATTACTGTTAACACCAAAAATTGTTAACAGTGATTATAATTGAGTAGTGGGATTATGGATATTTTTTTCTATGCACATATATTTTAACAAAAGTGGGAACATAATGTTTATGGAGTTTATTAACTATAAACATATTTATTTATAAGAATAATGTTGCATAATATGGGGAAAAGAGAAAAAAGTCACTCATAATCCTACCACTCTCCTGACACTGTTATCATTTTGGTATTTTCCAGACTGTTGCTTTCTGTACATATTCATACATGATTGGAACCACAGTGAGTATTTAATTTTGTCCCCTTTGTGCCCTTTGCAGCTTGGCATCATATTTATGCAACTTTGTACTCAGCATTTTTATTTCATATTTTGTTATGAATATTTTCCTATGAATAAGAGTTTCAAAATCAGGATTTTGTGTGTGTGTGTGTGTCAAGGTACTAAGGGACACTCCCTTACCATAGACACTTAGGTTCCTTTTCATTTTTCACTATTATCAACAATTCTGCTGTAAATATTCTTAAATAAAAACTTGTGTTTTTAAAGTTTTTTCTACACACATATTAAGCATATGTTTCTGGAGACCACTCTGTAAGTTTATAGGCTGACCTGTAAAAAGTGGTCACCTGTTTTTGGTCCCAACTTTACTCCTATCACATGGCTCAGGCAGTCCTTGGTTCTGGAGGGTGGGATTTTAAGAAATCTGCATTTTTCTCTCTCCCTCTCCTCCCTGAGTTTATAGACCTCCTTCATCCCCTGTCAGTCTGGTTTTAAAATTAATCAGTCAGCAAGTATTACTGAACCTGAAGTGTGTGAGCTGAGGTAGGGACGGGAGGTGAAATGAAAATAATCAGAAGGCCCAGTAACAGCATTTACTGGCTATTTACTACACTGCGGGCACCAACCAGGCTAAGCAACCCCCACAGAGTAGGTACCATTGTTATCTCCATTTAACAGATGGGAAAACTGAAGCCCAAAGCATCAAGCCATTGGCCTAAGACTTCGCCGCTAACAAACAGCAAAGTAGGAATTTAAACCCAGGCCGACTGACCCCTGAACCTGCACTCTAGACAGCCTCCTTACGCTCCTAGGCAGCAGGGATTAGGGCTGAGGGTAGAAACTTTGCAGCCAGCCTGACCCAGATTCAAACACTCAGCCACGTGGCTATGTGAACTTGGGCAATTCCCCGAGGCTCTGTTTCACCTTTGGTAAACCCTACCTCAAAGGGCTGTCCTGGGAATTAAATGAGATGATGGATGAGGAACATGCCAGGCCCAGTGCTGGCGCACAGAGGTTCTCGGTAGGTGACCATCCCTGTCCTCTCCTCGCTTCGCAAGCTCGCGGTCTAGTTGCCAAGTTGGAGATAAGAGTTCAGCGGAGAGCTCTGAGCTCTGCTGGAGCCAACGGGGAAGTCAGGGATCAGAGCATTTTTGCCGAGAAATGCAAATGTCTCCTTTGCTCCCTCTCAGCCTCTGCAACTAACCTCCTCTCCCATCTCCCCAAAAAGGAAAGGGGTGGCTTTTGTGCTCCAAAGCTGAGTGCTTGAAGCCCCTCTCTTTCCTGCTCCCCAGGAGGTGAGCAGTGGAGATAACAGGAAGTCACCAGGCGAGAGACCCTTTCTGGCATGTGGGCACAGAGAAATGTGGTGGAGGGCGCTCCTTTTTCTGCCCTTCAATGGTCCGGATGGGGGAGGGGGCTGGCTGTTGAGCAACTGCTCCGGAGACACTCCAGAAGCCGAGATGAACATATGCCTCTTTCTAACAATTGGCCTGGGAGCCATCCAATAGATGGAGGGCGGATCCACACCTCCCGGATCCGGAGCCTGCAGCGGAGAAGCTGCCGCTGTTGCCAGACCGGCTCCCGAGCCAAGCCGGGGCTGACGGGGAGAGTGGGTCAGGGGTTCAAATTAGTAACACGCAATTCGAAAGCCTAGAGTTGCTCATTCTCCACCACTTAGTTTTCGCATAAACAGTTTTTTTTTCATCCCAGGCAAACACCAAGAGGACTTGGTGTGTTCCACACGCGGTTTGCAGTAAGGCTTTAGGGTGCCGACAGATCCCGCCTTTTATCAGAGGGAGACTAGGCAGGGCCCACAATCTTGCAAGCAAAGTGAGAAAGTGCAGCGAAGATGTGTGAGGTGTGGCTGCTACCGGGGTTTGTGTTGGGACAGGGTAGGTGAAAAGACTGGAGCTGTGCAAGGCAGCTTTGAGGGCTGGGGAATGGGTTTACCTGGCGACCAAGGCACTCGCCCAAGCTTCCTCCAGATGCAGAGGAAGGGCCTTGATCCGTCTCTCCATTTGCTTCCCGTCTTTGTGTCAGTAAGCCGGTCAGTCGGTCAACAAACAGAACTTTGTTAGAAGAGCAAATGCAGGGCACTTGGGGCTACTAAAAAAAGAAAAAGAGACCTTCAGGTCTTCAAATCCAATTAAGAAGACAGAACACATACATAGTGAAAATGACTTCGTGACATTCCCTCCCCCCCTTTTTTTTAAACATCAGGACCTTTTCTTGACGAGTAAGTTTTATAAACAGTGTAAACTGAGTAGTTGTTGCTGGAAGGCAGCAAAAAAAGAGCGGCAGGGAAGGGGTTGGCGGTGATAGAGGGGTAATCCTGATGGCCTTCCTGTAAGAGGTAAGATGGGAATTTCTTGGCCACAAAGAACCCAAATTGAGATGAGGGAGAAGACCCAGACCTCTTTCCAGTAAGAATTTGTAAGACAACATCTCTACCCAAGAAAGACGAACTCCGAATGCAAAACGTTATTCTTGCTAGACGGGAATGATTACATAATCATAATAAAACAACCTGACATCGTGGGAAGACAGGAGGAATCTCCGCGAACCCTGGGGCAAGCTCTTCGTACGCCGTTGCCTACTGTTGGCTTTTCTGCGAGCCTCGTGACCCCACGAGGCCCCACAGTCCGGGAGAGTAGCATTTCTCCGGGTCGCATCCTGCCAGCCTCCTGCCCTGGATGACCACAGAACAGAAACCCTCCAACCCAACCCCAGCTCAGGACTTCGAGGAAAGCCACCGCTGCCATATAGGCCTTCCATGCGACTCTGCCCAAAATCTGGCAACTTCAAGAGGAAAAGGAACCCCCAGCCTCAGCTCTTCAACGAATGAGATAGTACAGCCCCCAAAAAGGCAGACAGGCTCCAAGAAAGCCCTGCAGAAAACTAGTGACCATTCCCCCGTCCCGTGTGCGCCCCTCTCTTCCAGGTCACTCCTTGAGCCCACAGCTCTCTCCCAAAACCCCTGAAGCCCGTTTTGGCCCCCGACTAGATTTAGGTCAGAAAACAGACACTAACGGCTCTCCTTTGCCTCAGTGAAATTACTAAGTGGAATTTATTGGGCAAGTCCACGCAGGGCGGTGGGGAGAACCAGTGTCCCGGGCCGTGGCCCCCGACAGCTTTAGAAGCCGGGCACCGGCCAGGGCTCCGGGCGAGGGGTGCCCATAACCCGGACTCGCGAGCCCCACCCCGGGAGCCGTGGCGGGTCCACAGGGCTGCCGGACCCTCGTGGCCGCGTGGACTCCGTTCCCCAGCCGGCCCTCGCTTTCACACGATCCGCGGTGACTGCACCAGCTCGAGCGCCTTTAAAGGGCCACACACGCCAGCCGCTGCTATAAAAATGTTCCCGGCGGCACAGCTGCAGAAGGGGCACCGCTGAGCTGCCGAGAGGAAGCTCGCTCTGCCCGGCAGCCCTCTTGTAGCCCGCCGGCGAGGGGCCGTTCCCGGTGAGGAGGAAGAGAGCAGCGGACGGCACAGCACTCGCGCGGGCCCTCTGTGAGTATCCAGTTCAGATTTTGCCACCAACTCGCCCATGAGCCAGGACATGTGCTAATAATGCCCTAAGCCGGTTATAAAGACGTGGAAATTGAGGGGAGAAAAAAAAGGGGGAAAAAAGGGTCTGTCCTTCCTGGGATTCCTAGCCGAGGCCAGTCTGCTGCCGTGTGCGTGTGCGTCAGGGCTCTCCGGGCGGCAATGGGGGCTTGAGAGCCGGGTCCCCAGCGCCGGGAAAGGAGCGCGGTGGCCGCCACCGCCACCGCCCCGGAGTCCGGCGCCGAAGCTGCGGGCGGGCGGGCGGGCGGGCGGGCACCGGCTCGGGCCGGGGCTGCTTGGCGCGGCACTGTGCGGTGCAGCGGCGGCGCGGTGCGGTGCGGGCTTTTCCCAGGCGCCCCGGGGTCGGGTGGCCACCGGCGCGGCCGCGGGCGCTGAGCGCGACCGGTTCGCTGCAGCGGTGGCGGCGGAGTGCGTGCCAGGGGCTGGGGGCTCCGCCGCCTCTCCTGCGGCTCACCGAGCTCCGCGCTTCCCTCTCTCTAGGGCAGGCGGCTTCTCAGAGGTAAGCCGGGCCGCCGGGCTGGGCGCCTGGCTGGGCGGCGGGGCCGAGGACTCCCGTGGAACGGGCGTGGGGAGTGGGCGACCGCCAGGCGGGCCGGAGGGTTCTGGGGAGTCTTGTTTTCTGTTGGAAAGCTGCTCTGCTGGGGGCGAGGGGCCGCCCGCCTGCCCGCCAGCGCTCTGGTTCGCTCGCCAGCGCGCCCCCCTGCCGGCCAGCGGGGCCGGGCGCCCGCTTCTCCCGGGGAGACGGCAGCACCTTTTCTCCCCGCGCCCGCGCTTTCTCCAGCTTGGCTTCCACCGACTTTGCTAATCGCCCGGACCGCATCTGGACGCTCTGGCTCCGGAGCTGCACAAAGCTCAGATTTCCTTCGGGGAATGAGGCAAGAGGGGCTTTTCGGGCCGAGTTCAGTGGAATTGCGGGATGGAAGTTAGCGAATTAGGGCAACTTGCCTCTACTGCCCAGTCGACCTCAGCTCTCCCCTCCCCCGACACACGCCCACACACACACACCCACGCGCACACCCCTCTCCCTATAAACGCGGGCTGGCGAGCAGCGCGCCGAGTCCCTGCTTCGCAGAGCACCGGACTTGGAATCAGAGAGACCTGGCTGCGAATCCCGGCTCCGCCACTTCCTAGCGCTGTGACCTTGGGCAAGTTACCGCACCTCTCCGAGCCTCTCTAACTCTTCTCCTAGCGGGGTTTTAGCACTGACCGCAGGCGGCTTGGCTAGGGGGTAGGCTCAGCCTGCGGCCGCGTCGGATGCTCAGCGGGCGCTCAGTAAGTGTTGATGAGGCGCGGGAGTGGCCGCCGCCGGCGTCGGAGTGCAGACTCGCCGCTGAGGCCGACACCCCGCGCCCCCTTCCCGCCTGCCTGTCCATGCTGTCTCTACGATCAGTTCCTGATACAGCACTTGCGGGAACGGACGCTCAGGGCCCCGGTGGCCCGGGTGCTCGCGCCCGCCGTGCAGGGGATGCTCCTGGCCGCCCCCGGTTCCGCGGCTCCATCTGGGATGCGGCGAGGAGGGCAGCCGAGCTGTCCGCAAACAACGGGCCTTTAGTTTTCAGGTGGCGAAACTGACTGGTCTGGTTAGAGCGCGTCCAAGCCAAGCCGCAGTGCTGTTTGGATTTTTAAATTTCTCCTTCTGAGTGAGAAAATAGCGATCGAGATGGAACCATCCGGTTGGTGCCATTTTAACTTTTGGTCCCCCAACAGGTTAAAGATGAGGCCCCCACCTGCCTCTCTCTTCTCTCCTTCCTCTCCCCTTCCCACCCCTGTCTAGGCGGGAGGGGGCTGCTCGCCCAAGGGAAGGCCTGAAGCGAAGAGCGGGCGGCGGGACTGGGAACTGGTGGCCGGGGGGCCGCGAGGAATCAGCCGGTGAGGAGGCACTTGTTGCTCTAGGTTTCCCAGCCGCTTCTCGCAGCCGTTTCGCTGTGGTCAGCTCGCGGCTTGGAGAGCGGACTGGGACGTTTCCGCATTGCCAAGTATTGCCCACGAACAGGCTAGAAGGTGGTGGAGGAGGGCAGAAAACCGGGGAAGCAGAGCCAGGGATGCCGATGGAAATGCGATTGCTTCTTCAGACGCATTCAACAACACTTACTGAGCGCCTATGGAGCACAGACCCAGGCTGGGGTCAGGGTGGGTGGTGGGTCAGTGATGGAAGGCAGAAGATCTGAATGGACACAGGGTCTCTTCTAGGGGAGCTCCCAGACTGAAGAGGGAGGCGCGGTAAAATGGTCTTCCCCCACGAACTGATATCAGAATAGAGATAGTTTTTTTGCTCGTTCTTTCTTGAATTTTCTAATGTTTCTCTTTTGGTTTTGCTGTTGTTGTTGCTGCTCCTGTTGTTTTTTTCGTCGCTTTGTACATTCGGGTACCAGGCGGCAAAAAGGAGGGTGAAGGCTGGATAGGAACGGGAAAAGATGGACAGGGCCCCCAGACGTTTTTCTTAGGACAGGAAAATTGTCTGATACTGATCGTGCTAGGGCTCTTGAAGACGACATGTGTTACACTCCTTGTCGGTGATCACTTGCTTTTGAAATATTTTTCTACGGTTGCCTCAGAGAAGGAGCAGGGCTTCAATCAAGTGATGATGCGGGACTCAACAGCTGATATTTTTTCCTCATATTTAAAAAAAAATGTTTACCTTTTTCTCTATTTTTCCCTCTCCCCCCCCCCATCCACCCAAGTAAGCAATGCAAAGATGATACAGAGAGGTAGTAAGTGGCCACTTTCTAGAAGTGTCTAAGCAGATTCTTAATGACCGCTGTGGAGTGGAGAGTGTCATGGAGAATCCTAGCCTCCTTGGAAAGATTAGAGACTCTTTTTAAGGTCCTCAAGATTCTCTGGACCAAGAGGTATTTATAAATATGAAATTCTACATCTCTAATTGATCATGAAGGCTCGAATATATGGGTTTTGTTTTTTTTTTTTTTTTTAAGAGATAGGGTCCCGTTATGTTGCCCAGCCTGGTATCAAACTCCGGGACTCAGGTGATCCTCCCACCTCAGCTTCCTGAGTAGCTGAGACTACAGGAGGGTGCCACTGTGCCTGGTTATGGGACATTTTTTTCTTCTTTGTAAACAGGCCTCTAGGAAAATAAGTTGAGATTTTCAGAGGGTTGTTTATTTTCTGGTTTGGTATTCTTTTGCCCTCATTCCCTTATCCTTTGGCACTTGAGCCAGGAAATCACTTCTTTGGAAGCCTTTTGAGTCCAACTAGGTATGGTGACTTAGCCAGTGGTCAGGTGAGGCATATGGGCATAGGGGTGCTAGATTCTGCTCCCAGAACCGCTGCTCCCTGACTAAAAAGCCATTGAATCTCCATGCCTCACTTGTCACTATAGATGGGAATGGCTGGACTCAGGTTTCTGGGGTAGGCATCCTAGGAAAGCCCAACGCTGGGGCTGTCTTGGAAGGGGCTTGAGACATGGAGGAAAGTGAGACATTCCTAGCTTCTCTGGCTCCAGCTGCCCCAGAGCCCCCAGACTACCCTAATCAGCCTGGCTTCTCACAGGCGTGCCCAAGGCCATGCTTTGGAGCTCCATGACATTTGCACTGGGGACTTTTTTCTTCCCTGTGCTGCAGCCTCTAGCTTTCTAGGTCTTCCTTGCCCTGACTTCTTCCCACGTTCTCCCAGTCCCAGTGGAGGCCCCTACTCTCCAGTCTGGATGCTAGTAGCCCATTGAGACAATATGTTGTCTACTCAGGGACATTCCTGTCCTCCAAACCAGGAACAGTGCCACCCTCACCCCCACACATACAACTTGGGACTGTGAAGTCACTTGCATGAGGAAGCAGTGTGTCCCATCTTGGTGATATGGGTAGGTGGCTGCCTGGGCAGTACCTGGCCAATTCAAGCACCTTTCCTGCCTCAGGCAAAAGTTCCAGCTTGATCTCCTCCCTGTGCTCAGGTCATCTCTGGTCCTGGCTCTAACCCAGTCACCATCCTTGCCTCGTAGCTGCGTGGCATTGCCCTGCTTCGGGCTTTGCTAGTGCTTTGTTGGTCACTGAAGCTTTTCGCCCTTACCACTGCTTCTTCCTCACTTGCAGCACAACAGCTCCAGCTGGCAGCATCACTTCCTGCCAATTTATCCAACTTCTGCCAAGGCTCTGAAATGCCAACAACGTCGAGGCCTGCACTTGATGTCAAGGGTGGCACCTCACCTGCGAAGGAGGTAATTTTTGCCATTTTGCAGATAAGGCAGGGAAAGACAAATTTTCCGGGGTCATGGGCCAGGCCCTCCTAGGTGCATGACCCAGTGTCCTTGAGCAGAGAGGAAACAACAGGGCTATCTCTGGAGAGAATGAGAACAGCTTCTGCCTAAATGTGGTCAGATTGAACCCACTGGGGGTGTTGAAAGATGGCAGGGAAGGGAGCAGAGAAATCGAGTTGGAGCAAAACCACTCTGTTGAAGAGACTAAAGTGAGTCTGAGAAGAGGGACAGCAGGTGCCCTTTTTAGGATGGTGAGGTGGAGGCTATGGGGAAGGAGCTGAAAGCGGTGAACCCACTTAGGGCAGCAGATGCTCCAGCACTAGAACTGGGGTCTGGCCTCAGTGCTCAGAGCCATTGTAGCAAAAGGATGCTTGAGGTGGGAGCCTAATTTTCAAGGGGGTATTCTTGCTACCTCCCCACCTCTAGTCCTAAATGAAGTGCAGGTAGGAACCCTCTAAATCTGCTGAATGGTGAAGGACAAGCCAGGAGCAGGGTTACTATGGTGTGCTTTTCTCTGTCTTCTAGGATGCCAACCAAGAGACGAGCTCCGTGGCCTACTCCAACCTTGCGGCGAAAGATCGCAAAGCAGTGGCCATTCTGCACTACCCTGGGGTAGCCTCAAATGGAACCAAGGCCAGTGGGGCTCCCACTAGTTCCTCAGGATCTCCAATAGGCTCTCCTACCACCACCCCTCCCACTAAATCCCCATCCTTCAACCTGCACCCCACCCCTCACTTGCTGGCTAGTATGCAGCTGCAGAAACTTAACAGCCAGTATCAGGGTATGGCTGCCGCCACTCCGGGCCAACCCGGGGAGGCAGAGCCCCTGCAAAACTGGGACTTTGGGGCCCAGGCGGGAGGGGCGGAATCACTCTCTCCTTCTGCTGGTGCCCAGAACCCTGCTATCATCGATTCGGACCCAGTGGATGAGGAGGTGCTGATGTCGCTGGTGGTGGAACTGGGGTTGGACCGAGCCAATGAGCTTCCAGAGCTGTGGCTGGGGCAGAATGAGTTTGACTTCACTGCGGACTTTCCATCTAGCTGCTGATGCCAAGTGTCCCTAAAGATGGAGGAATAAAGCCACCAATTCTGTTGTAAATAAAAATAAAGTTACTTACAAAGAGACGGGCCAACTAGAGGTGTTCTTCATTGAGATCTAATGATGTGTACTATGGTCTGATGTCCCTTTAGCAATTCTGAGGCCCATGGCGGGGTTGTGGGTGGCTAGCTGGGAAGGAGCTGGATGGGATGCGAGGAGAAGGGAGGGTGAAGGAGGCTGTTCACTGAATTCCTGCTGCCAGTACCACTGTGGCTATCTCCTCAGGAGTACCTGGTCTCATTGCCCTAAGACTCCAGGAACACGTGGCATACAGGGGCTGGTTGGGGGCTTTCTTGGAAGAGAGACTGATCAAACCTTTGTGCAGCCTCCTTGTCACATGCACATCCAAGTCTAAAGGCACATCCCTGACCACGTGGCACACACTTCACCAACTCTAAAAGCCACCCCCACCCACTCTCTAGCCCCAATCCGATTGACCCACTAAAGCCTTTCCTTTGCCCTCTTGCCCATGTGCAATAGGCAGATAGGGCTGTAGAAGGATCCCGTGACCTAGGAGCTAATATTTCTCTGGAAAATTGCAAAAGCAACAGACTCCCATCATTAAACTGGGATTTGAGGTGCCTTCTCCAGTCCCCTCACATAGCTGCTCAGTCCTCCCAGCCTGGGACACTCTGAGCCAATCTTGAGTGTCCCTAACTCCTACCTTCCTGGCCCACCCTGTTTGAGCTTGCCTCTCCATCTTAGAGATACACATCAGGGCTAGGCTTGACAAGTTCAACATTTGGCGATCTATCCCTTGCCTTTCTATTAACTGCTGAGGTAGCAGTGGCTTCAGAAGCATGCCAAGTGACAAGGCAGTGGCACTGCACTGGATCCTGGCCTTGTGATACGCTGATAAAGCCTTGTCCTCATGTTGATACAACCCAATGTCCTGGACACTCTGTCCATGTTTCGGACTCCCAGACAGACTTCTTCCTTGAACGCTGAACACGACTCTAATCAGCCTCTCAGGACAAGCAACAGGCCTGCCCCCTAGCAAGCACTTTTAAAAGAGTGTGCTAGCAGGGGCGTTGATTGGATTCAGCACTCCCTGAGCACCTGCTCTGGGCCAGGCACTTTGCTAGACACTGGGAGCATGAATTAGATGAAGTTTACCTTTGAGGGAGTTCCCCATCTCAGAAGGAGAAAGACAGGCACAAACAAATTATAATAAAACAGCATTTCCTAGAACACAGGGGGAAAGTGCTCTTTGATCCCAGAAAAGGAAACAGCTCCATCTGCCTGGGAAGTCTGGGGAAGGCTCCTTGTATTGAACTGGCTTATTTGTTTTCATATTTCACAAGTAATAAATCAATGATCCAATCTCCTTGTAAAAAGTAGAAGCTTTGCAGATGAGGCTAAAGTACCCTTTGACCAAATCTCTCCCTCAATCCTGAATGCCTCTGGTTCTCCACAGAGGTAGCAACTGTTTATCTGTTTGTGGTGCATCCTTGCTGGCCTTGCTCTCTGTCCTTACATAAAAGCATATCCACCCAAAGAAAGTTTTGGCTTTTGAAATAAGACTTGAATCAGCCAAGGGAAGAATGAGTGAGGGGAACAGCTATTAAACAGGCACAGGCACAAGAGAGGGGCTACAGTGGCTGAAACCAGGAGTTCAGCACGCAGGCTATGTCACAGGGCTGGTAGAGGGGACAGGAAGAGATGAGGTTGCAGAAGCTCATAAAAGGCAGAGTCCATAGGGCCTTCTGAAAACATGCCTTCACCTTAGTGCCACCAGTCCTGTGGCTCTGGAAGAATCTCTGGAGGTTTGTGGGAAAGCAAATAGTTAAGCAACTTTTAACATCTCGTTTTTAAGATGATTTCAATAAAGGTGGATGGTTAGATTCATTTAAGGCTGGGAACAGGGAGACATGGGGTTTTGAGGGGGCTGATGAGGCAGGGGTAGGAAAACGGAGAGGGAAGAAAGGAAGCCTGGAAGAAGGTGGGGAGAGCAGAGGAGGCTTGAGGGTCTCAGGTCTGTGAGGAGAACACAGGAACTGGATGGGGGGAGCTAGGAAGGGAGAGGAAGGAGGGACCTGAGCTCCCAGGTCATAGGATCCTTCTTCGGCCCTATCTATATATTGCATATGGGCAAGACTGGGGGAGCTAGGAAGGGAGGTGAAGGAGGGTCTCAGATGCACAGCTCCTAGCAACACAAGGGCAGTGTGGACACAGGCATGGCGGCTGAAGCAGAATGGCAGGATGTGGATGGAGCCGAACTCTGAATGGCTGGAGGGTCCCAGGGTCCCTCCCCTGCTTGGGCCTTCAAAAAACACAATTCTGGCCAAACTAAACAGGTCAGCAGGCTGCATTCAGCGCCTGGTCCCCAGCTTGACACCCTTAATCTCTATGAGTATAAGCTCTGGAACTCCCAGTATGGCAGTAGTCCTTGGGGTGGGGAGAAGCTTGAGCCAGGGGCCAGTGCCTTCAGGAGGGAGATGGGCTGCTTTGGAATCATGGGGGTGACAGGAGTGTGGCTGGGAGGCAGGTGATGGTGGGGAATGGCCTGAGCATCTCTAGTATATTAACCAGAGTCTCCAGAGAAACAGAACAAATAGGATAGAGACATACAGATATACATGTGTTGGCTCACAAGATTATAGAGGCCGAGAAGTCCTACGGTCTGCTGTCTGCAAGCTGGAGAATGAGGCAAGCCAGTGGTGTAATTTATCGGAGTCTGAAGGCCTGAAAAGGTGGAGGATAGTGATAGTGTAAGCCTTGGTCTGAGTCTGAAGACTTGAGAAACAGGAGCACAGAGGTCCAATAACACGAGAAGATGATGTCCCAGCTTAGACAGAAACAAATTCACCCTTATTCTGTCTTTTTGTTCTACTTGGGCCCTCAACAGATCAGATGATGCCTACCCACATTGCTGAGGGCAATCTTCTGTCTTCAGTCTACCCATTCACATGCTCATCTCTTCTGGAAACACCCTCTCAGACACACACAGAAATGTCTGACCAGCAATCGATATCCTTAGCCCAGTCGAACTGACATATAAAATTACCCATCAAACCTAGAGAAGGTGCTTCTGAATGAGGAGGGAAAGCAGGAACTTTGGCAAGGCAATCCTGCCTCCTGGTGCCAGCGGCCAGAAATGTGGCCAACTGAGCAACCTCTTCTCCAGAGAGCTTGGAGGGAGAAGGCATGGGACATCCTGAAGGGAGAGTCAAGGCCCTGCACAGGGGCAGACGAGGACGGCATGGGTCAGTAATTGTTTATTGCTAGAGAAGGAAAGGGAGTAAGAGAACTCCACAAGGCACAGTGGAGGAAAGGCAGGCAAGTCTCAGTCTTTGAGACTTGAGGTCATGTTCAGACCTCTAGAGGCACAACCAGACACATTCATTCATTAGGTTACTAGAAGATTCCTGAAGCCAACTCCAAGTCCTGGCCTGGAATAGGCCCTGGGGGCTAGGAGGCAAGGTACCCAGATGTACACAAGTAAAGAACACTGTCTACCCGCAAGGAGCTTGCTGCTCAGAACAAATCTGTAGCCAAGAGCACCTCCTAGAGCAGTGCTGCTCCCTAGGGACAAACTAGAGAGCACTCTGCTCCTGCATTCCAGGAACTCATAGCTCAGTGGTGGAGATAGCCATAGCCTTGAAAGATGAACTATATTTCCATCAAGCAGCAATGCTGGTGGGGGCTTGAGTGGATGGCATGGACTCCAGGCTGAGGGGGCAATTGGAGCACAAATACAAAGATAAAATCGGGGCACGATGTAAACCAGAACAAATGCGGCACGATGTAAACAAGAACAAAATGTTAGAAAACCCAAGGCTTTCTCAAGGATGTCCCGCAGCTTGACTTCCTCAAAGGGCAGAGGACCCAGAGGAGGTAGGGTAGAATCAGATCCTGCAGTTGTTAAGACTTTATTCCACAGGTGAGGGACAATCTCTCATTCCACAAATAAGGACTGAGCACCTACTTTGTGCCAGGAACAATGCTAAGCACTGGGAAGATGTGGTAAGCACATTGTCCTTGCTCTCATGAAACTTCAAGCTTAGCAAGGAGATAACCAGTAGTCAAGTGATCATGCAGATAATTAAAATTACAAATCATGAGAAGTGATGGGAAGAAAAGGTACAGGGCACTATGAAAGGGTATAACAGGGGTTTAATCTCAATTGCAGTGTCAGAGAGGGCCTCTGAAGGTTTTTAATGAAGAAGAGTTGTGGTCAGAGCTTGCATGAGGAAAATTAATCAGGCAATGGTGTACATGACAAATTGGAATTATGGTGATTCTAGAAAGCTGTGATAGTGGTCCAGAAAGAATAAAGAAGATGGGAAATTAGTTTGTTATAAAATGGTAACATTTCAATGGAGAGTTGTTGTTTAATGGGTATAGAGTTTCAGTTCTGCAAGATGAAAGAGTTTTAGAAATCTGTTGCACAGCAATGTGAATATACTTAACACTACTAAACTGTACACATAAAAATGATTAAGATGGTAAATTTTATGTTGTGGTTTTAACCACAATTTAAAGTTAAAAAAAAAACAAAACAAGAATTAGCATTCCAAAGCAGTGAGGAAATGATGGATTATTCAATAAAAGCTTTGAGAGAACTGGATACACTAACCCAAACTTACACCAAAATGAATTCCAGATAAGCCAAAGATTTAAAAATAAAAAATGAAATCATAAAAGTAGTAGAAGACAAAAATGGAGATTTTAAAAAGAAAACTTTGAAATAGGGAGGTCATTCTAAGAATGACACAAAATCCAGAAGCTATGGAAGAGGCTGATATATTTAACCGCATTAAAAAAATAGGCCAGGCATGGTGGCTCACAATTGTAATCCTGACACCTTGGGAGGCCAAGGTGAAAGGATTGCTTGAGCCTGAGAGTTCAAGGCCAATCTAAGCAACATAGGGAGATCCTATCTCTACAAAAAAAAATAAAAATTAGCTGGGCGTGGTGGTGCACACCTGTGGTACCAGCTACTTGAGAGGCTGAGGCAGGACGATCACTTGGACCTAGGAAGTTGAGGCTGCAGTGAGCCATGACCGCACGACTGCACTCCAGCCTGGGCAACAGAGTGAGACTTTGTCTCAAAACAAACAAACAAACAAAAAACTGCAAGGCAAAAACATACCATAAACAAAGTCAAAGTCAAAGTCAAAAGGTAAACTGAGATAAAAAAGGAAAGTATCTGCAATTCCTAGTGAATACGAAAACAACTCTTACAAATCAATACATCAAAGACCCCCAGCCCAATATGAAAATAGGCAAATGATATTAACAGTTGACAGAAAATGAAATACAGAAAAAGAAATTAAAATGGTTTAAAAACTTATCAAAAGATGCTCAACCTCACTCACACTAAAAGAAATGTAATTTAAAACTACACTAGGGGCTTCTGATTCTGGAACAAAATGACATAGATTCACTTTTCCCTGCTCCTCTCCTTCAAATGCAACTCCATACCCTAGCAATTATTCAATAAGCAATGATAAAAGGACCCTGAAAGCAGGAAAGAAGAAGACAGACTGGTCAGGAACCTCAGGACATGGTGAGCTTCCTCAGTTTTCTTTTTATCTCCTGTATACTCCTAGACTGGGTGCCAAAGAGGCATGCAACCTAAAACCAACAGTCATACACACACACACACGCACGCACGCACGCACACACAAAGGACTGGGAAAGATGAAGCCAGACACATACCTAGTGGGGAGATCTAAGCCCTGCTCCACAGCTAAAGCCCCAGAAGGTGGTCCAACCTACTCGTAGCAGCAAGCAAAGTCCTGGGCTGTCTCAGTGCTCCCTCCAGAACTGGGGTACCAGCAGACAACCCAATTTGCCTGCATTGGTAGCAGGAAGAAAGCCCTGTGTCTCCTTTCCTTCCACCCAACAGCATAAGGAGACTCACACACAGTGGCTTCAGCAACTGTCTCCCCTAGAAGATCACCCACCAAAAATATGCAGCTCAAAGAAGGAAGGACCGTCTGCCCCTGTAGACAGAACCAGCAAGGATTGAGCAGAAACCCCAGGAATAGCAGAAAAATCAAGCCGACCAAAGTAACATTGCATGGGCTCAGAAAACTAAACTGTCATTGGCCAATGACTAAACTGTCACTGGCCCACTAAAGTAGACCAGAACCTACATGCTAAGTAGGGTAACTACCTGCTAATACCAAAATGTCCAAGATACTAATTGAAAATCACTCATCATAACAAGAGCCAGGAAAACCACAATGTGAATGAGAAAAGACAGTCAACTGACACCAACATCAAGATGAATCGAATGCTGGAATTATCTGACAAGGGCCTTTAAGCTTCTCAACAATCAATTACAAATTTATTTGAAATAAATGAAAAATTGAAAATCTCAGCAAAGAAATAGATACTTTAAAAAAGAACTCAGCCTGGACAACATGGTGAAGCCCTGTCTCTACAAAAAAATGCAAAATGCAACTCTACAACATTTATATACAAAATTAATTAAATTTATATACAAAATTAATACAAAATGCAGCTACAAAAATTAATACAAAATACAGTTACAAAGAAATACAAAATGCAACTCTACAAAATTTATATACAAAATTAATACAAAAATTAGTCAAACATGGTGGCGCATGCCTGTGGTCCCAGCTACTCAGGAGGCTGAGGTGGGAGGAGTCCAGGAGGTGGAGGTTGCCATGAACCGATATCACCCCACGGCACTACAGCCTGGGCGACAGAGTGAGACCCTCTCTCTCTCAAACAAACAAACAAAAAAAAACTAAAAGAATAATAGAATGAAAAAAAAATAACTGAAATTTTAAAACTCACTGGATGGACTCAATAACAGAATGGAGATGACAGAGGATAGATTCTGTAAACTTGAAGACAGATCAATAGAATGTACTCAATCTGAACTCATTTGAACACCACTTGGCTATGATAAATTGTGTGTGTGTGTGTGTGTGTGTGTGTATACTTATATATATGATAATACCTATAGCAACCACTAGGAAAACTATATGAAGTAATATATTCAGAATCAGTATAAATAAATCCAAATGAAATTCTAAAATATATTATAGGAAGGCAAGCAAAAATGAGCAGAAGAATGAAAAAACAGAACAAACAAAAAACAAATAATAAAATGGCAGACTGAATCCCTCATATATTAAAAATTACCTTCAATGTTAATGGACTAAATATACCAATTAAAAGAAAGAGATAAGCAGAGTGAATTTTTTTTTTGAGATGGAATCATGCTCTGTCGCCCAGGCTGGAGTGCAGTGGCACGATCTCGGCTCACTGCAACCTCCGCCTCCCGGATTCAAGCAATTCTCCTGTCTCAGCCTCCCAAGTAGCTGGGACTACAGATGCATGCCACCATGCCTGGCTAATTTTTGTATTTTTAGTAGAGACAGGGTTTCACTATATTGGTCAGGCTGGTCTTGAACTCCTGACCTCAGGTAATCCACCCACCTCAGCCTCCCAAAGTGCTGGGATTATAGGCATGAGCTACTGCACCTGGCACAGAGTCAATTTAAAAAAGCATAACCCTGGCCGGGCATGCTGGTTCACACCTGTAATCTCAGCACTTTGGGAGGTCCAGAGGGGTGGATCACATGAGGCCAGGAGTTTGAGACCAGCCTGCCCAACATGGCAAAACCCCGTCTCTACTAAAAATACAAAAATTATCTGGGCGTGGTTGCACACACCTGTATTACCAGCTACTCGGGTGCCTGAGGCAGGAGAATCACTTGAACCCAGAAGGCTGAGGTTGCAGTGAGCCAAGACCGCAGCACTGCACTCCAGCCTGGGTGACAAAGTGAGAGTGTCTCCAAAAAAAAAAAAAAAAAAAAAAAAAAAAGCACGACCCAGCTGGGTGTGGTGGTATGCATCTGTAATTCCAGCTGAGGAAGGAGGAGTTCAAGCCTAGCCTAGGCAACATAGTGAGACACCATCTCTGAAGAAAAAAAAAATCTAAAGAGCACAACTCAACTATATGCTGTCTACAGAAAACTCACTTCAAACATACCAACATAGGTAGGTTGAAAGCACAAGGATGGAAAAATGATATATCATACAAACATTAATTTTAAAAAGCAGAAAGGGTTATATTAATATCAGATAAAGTAGACTTCAGAGCAAAGAAAGTTACTAAAGACAAAAGGGACATGTTTAAAGGATCAATCCACCAAAAAGACGTAGCAATCCTAAGTGTGTTTGCATCAAACAACAGAGCTTCAAAATACATTAAGCAAAAACTAAGAGAGCTGAACAACAAAATAAATAGATCCACAATTAGAGTTGGAGAGCTCAACATCCTCTCTCAGCAATTGGTAAAATGACTAGACAAATTCAGCAAGGATACAGAAGAATTCAACAAAACCATCAACCAAAAGGATCTAATTGACATTTATAGAATACATCCAGCAACAGAAAATACACGTTCTTTCCAAGTATTCATGGAGCACTGACCAAGATGGATCATACACAGGTTCAAAAGCAAATCTTAATACATTTAAAAGAAGTGAAATCATACAGAATGTATTATCTGACTATAATGGAATCAAACTAGAAATCAATAACAAAGATAACAAAAAAGTCTTTAAAAACTTGAAAACGGAAGAGCATATTTCCAAATAATCCAGGGATCAAAAAGGAAGTCTCAAAGGAAATTTCTAAAAAATATATTGAACTGAATGAGAATGAAAATATGACGTATCAAAACTTGTGGAATACAGGTAAGGCAGAGAAGTTTATAGCACCAAATGCTTACATTTAGAAAACAGAAAAGGGACCAGGAGCAATGGCTCACCCCTGTAATCCCAGCACTTTGGGACTCAAAGACAGGAGGATCACTTGAGCCCAGGAGTTCGAGACAAGCCTAGGCAACATATCGAGACCCCATCTCTACAAAAAAACAAAAAGAAAACAAAAACCAGAAAAGTCCAATCAATTATCTAAATTATTATGTCAAAAAACAAGAAAAAAAGTGCAAAATAAACAAAAACCAAGTAGAAAAGGGGGAAACAATAAAGATAAGAGCAGAAATAAATGAAATTGAAAGCAGGAAAACAGTAAAGAAAATCAATGAAGCAAAAAGCTGGTTCTTCAGAAAAAAAGTCAATAAAACTGACAAACTTCTAGCAAGACTGACAGAAATAAAAAGAGAAAATACATATTACCAACATCAGAAATGAAAGAGAGGCTATCACTACAGATCCTATAGCTATCAAAGAAATCATAAGGAAATGCCACAAACATCCCTGTGTCAATAAATTCAACAACTTAAAAGAAATGAATCAATTCCTCAAAATCCAAAACTCTACCAAGATGAAATAGATAATCTGAATAATTCTACAACCATTAAATAAATTGGATTTGTATAATTAAAGAGTTTTCAGAAAAGAAATCTCTAGGCCAAAATTTTTTCACTGGGGAATTTTATGAAATATTCTAAGAAGGATTAGCACCAATTTTACACAAAAGAAGAAGGAATGCTTCCCAAGTATTACCCTGATATCAAAACCAGACAAAAACAACATACAAAAGAAGACAACTACAGTCCACTCTCTCTCCTGAATTTAGATGCAAAAATTCTAAGCAAAATTTGATCAATTCCAATCTAACAATATATAAAAAGAATAATGTACCATGACCAGGTGGGGTTTATTCTACATATGCAGGATTGGTTCAACATTCAAAACGAGGCCAGACATGGTAGCTCATGCCTGTAATCCCAGCATTTTAGGAGGCTAAGACCAGAAGATCACTTGAGGCCAGGAGTTTGAGACCAGCCTGGGGAACATGGTGAGACCTCGTCTCTATAACAAATCAGAAAAATTAGCCAGTCTTGGTGGTCTGGTGCCTGTAGTCCCAGCTACTTGGGAGGCTGAGACGGGAGGATCACTTGAGCCCAAGATTTTGAGGCTGCAGAAAGCTGCGGTTGCATCATTGCACTCCAGCCTGGGCACCAGAGGTGAGACCCTGTCTCAGAAAAAAAAATTTCAAAACTCAATGGAAATAATTTACCATATCAACAGGCTAAAGAAAAGAAACCACACGATTATATCAAGTAATGCAGAAAAAGCATTTGACAAAATTCAACACCAAATCATGATTAAAACTCTCAATAGGCTGGGTGTGGTGGCTCACACCTGTAATCCCAGCACTTTGGAAGGCTGAGGCGGGTGGATAACTTGAGGTCAGGAGTTCGAGACCAGTCTGGCCAACATGGTGAAACCCCGTCTCTACCAAAAATACAAAAATTAGCAGGAAGTGGTGGCATGCACGCCTATAATCCCAGCTACTCGGGAGGCAGAGGCAGGAGAATCACCTGAACCCAGGAGGTGGAGGTTGCAGTAAGCCGAGATCAAGCCACTCACTGCACTCCAGATGGAGTGAGGCGAGACTCCATCTCAAAAAAAAAACAAAAAAAATCTCTCAATATAGGCCAGGCACAGTGGCTTTTCCTGTAATCCCAGCACTTTGGGAGGCCGAGGTGGGTGGATCACTTGAGGTCCAGAGTTTGAGACCAGCCTGGCCAACATAGTGAAACCCTGTCTCTACTAAAAATATAAAAATTAGCCGGGCATGGTGGTGGGCACCTGTAATCCCTGTTACTCAGGTGGCTGAGGCAGGATAATCGCTTGAACCTGGGAGGCGGAGGTTGCAATGAACTGAAATCACGCCACTGCACCTGCACTCTAGCCTGGGCGACAACGTGAGACTCTGTCTCAAAAAACAAAAACAAAAAAAAAACCCAAAACGCCTCTCAATACACTAGCAATAGAGGGGAATTTCTTCAGTCTCATAAAGACCATCTCCAAAAATGAACAAACAAACAAACAAAAAAACCCCACAGGCAGCATCAGACTTAATGAAGAAAACCAAAACGCTTTTCCTCCAAGACTGGGAACAAGATAAGGACATACACTCTCATCATTCTTATTCAGCCTACTACTAGAAGTCCCAGCTGCTGCAGTAAGAAAAAAAAAAAAAAAAAAAAGGAAATAAAAGTTATACAGATCAGAAAGAAAATTTTCTCTATTTGCAGATAGACATGATGCTCTATGTAGAAAATCCCAAGGAATCTACAAAAACACTCTTAGAACTAATAAGTGAGTTCAGCAAGGTCAAAAGATACAAGATCAACACACAAAAAGCAATCACATTTCTATATTCCTCTACTAGCAGTGAACACATAAAAACCAAAATAAACTGGATCCTTTCTTTACTCCTTATACGAAAATTAATTCAAGATGGATTAGAGACTTAAACGTTAGACCTAAAACCATAAAAACCCTAGAAGAAAACCTAGGTAATACCATTCAGGACACAGGCATGGGCAAGGACTTCATGTCACCATCTCTTGCCATCAGTGAAATGCAAATCAAAACCGCAATTAGATACCATCTCACACCAGTTAGAATGGCAATCATTAAAAAATCAGGAAACAACAGGTGCTGGAGAGGATGTAGAGAAATAGGAACACTTTTACACTGTTGGTCAGACTGTAAACTAGTTCAACCATTGTGGAAAACAGTGTGGCGATTCCTCAAGGATCTAGAACTAGAAATACCGTTCGACCCAGCCATCCCATTACTGGGGATATACCCAAAGGATTATAAGTCATGCTGCTATAAAGACACATGCACACATATGTTTATTGCGGCACTATTCACAATAGCAAAGACCTGGAATCAACCCAAATGTCCATCAATGACAGACTGGATTAAGAAAATGTGGCACATACACACCATGGAATACTATGCGGCCATAAAAAAGGATGAGTTCGTGTCCTTTGTAGGGACATGGATGCAGCTGGAAACCATCATTCTCAGCAAACTATCGCAAGAACAGAAAACCAAATACCGCATGTTCTCACTCATAGGTGGGAATTGAACAATGAGATCACTTGGACACAGGAAGGGGAGCATCACACACCGGGTCCTATTGTCCGGAGGGGGTAGGGGGGACGGATAGCATTAGGAGATATACCTAATGTAAATGACAAGTTAATGGGTGCAGCACACCAACATGGCACATGTATACATATGTAACAAACCTGCACATTGTGCACATGTACCCTAGAACTTAAAGTATAATAAAAAAATAAAAATAAAAAAATAAAAATATGACACCATTCACCATCACTAAAAGTATATGTATACTTATGTATAAAACCTAGTCAGGGTCTGTTTGCTGAAAATTATAAAATGCCGAAGAAAAAAAAATCAGAGAACACCTGAAATGATCCATAGGTTTAATGCAATTTCTATTAGACTCTCAGCAAGGTTCTTTGTAGACATACATAAGCTTATTCTAGAATTTCTATGGAAAGGCAAAGGAACTAGAGTGGCTAAGACAATTTTGTTAGAGAAGAATAAAGTGGGAGGAATCACTCTAGTCGATGTTCAGGCTTACTATGTAGCTACAATAAATGTGATACTGGTGGAAGGAGAGACATAGTTCAATGGAACAGAATAGAGAACCCAGAAATAGACTCACATAAGTATAACTAAATGATTTTTGACAAAGATGCAAAAGCAATTTAAAGGAGGAGGGGGCTGAGAATGCCTATAATCCTAGCACTTTGGGAGGCCAAGGTAGGAGGATTGCTTGAGGCCAGGAGCTCCAGACCAGCCTGCACAACATAGCAAGACTCTGTCCCTACAAAAATTTTTTAAAATAAAAATAATTAGACAGGCATGGTGGTGCGCACCTGTAGTTCTAGCTGAGATGGGAGGACTGATTGAGCCCAGGAGTTTGAGACTGCAGTGAGCCATAATTGCACCACTGCACTCCAGCCTGGGGAACACAGCAAGACCCTGTCTCAAAAAAAAAGAAAAAAAGAAAAAAAATTCCATTTAGAAAATGGGCAAAACACATGCACAGACATTTAACTGAAGAGGATATACAGATAGCAAATAAGTATATGAAAAGGTGTTCAACACCATTTAGCTATTAGGGAAATGTAAACTAAAACCACAATAATATATCACTACACACCGATCAGAATGGCTAAAATAAAAAGTACTGACAACACCAAATGCTGACAAGGATGCAGAGAAATTGTATGACCTGTACATTACCAGTAGGAATGTGAAGTGGTACAGCCACTGTGGCATAGAATTTGGCAGTTGTTTATAAAACTAAACATGCACTTACCATACAATCCAGAGATTACACTTGGACATTGACCTCAGTGAAATAAAAACTTATGTCCACACAAAAATCTGTACACAAATGTTCCTAACATCTTTATTCCTAAGAGTCCCAAACTGGCGACCACCCGGATATGCTTCCATGGGTCACACAAATGGTGGTACATCCATACCATGGAATACTATTCAGTGATAAAAAAAAAAAAAAGAATTAACATAAAGGAAATTATACTGAGTGAAAACCAGCCAAAATCTAAAGGAAACATATTTTATGACTTTATTTATATAACATTCATGAAATAGCATAATTATAGGAGTGGAAAACAGATCACAGGTGTATTAGTTCGTCTCCTTTTTTTTTTTTTTTTTTTTTTTTTTTTTTTTTTTTTGAGATGGAGTCTCACTCTGTCGCCCAGGCTGGAGTGCAATGGTGCGATCTCGGCTCAGAGCAAGCTCCGCCTCCCATGTTCATGCCATTCTCCTGCCTCAGCCTCACGAGTAGCTGGGACTACAGGCACCCACCACCACACCCGGCTGATTTTTTTGTATTTTTAGTAGAGACGGGGTTTCACCATGTTAGCCAGGATGGTCTCGAGCTCCTGACCTCGTGATTCGCCCGTCTCGGCCTTCCAAAGTGCTGGGATTACAGGCGTGAGCCACCGCACCTGGCCTATTAGATCGTTTTCACGCTACTAATAAAGGCATACCCAAGACTGGGAAGAAAAAGAGATTTAATTGGACTTACAGTTACACATGGCTGGGGAGGCCTCAGATTCATGGCAGGAGGCAAAAGGCACTTCTTATATGGCGGCAGCAAGAGAAAATGAGGAAGAAGCAAAAGCAGAAACCCCTGATAAACCCATCAGATCTCCTGAGACTTACCCACTATCACCAGAATAGCACAGGAAAGACTGGCCCCCATGATTCAGTCACCTCCTCCAGGGTTCCTCCCACAACATGTGAGAATTCTGGAAGATACAATTAAAGTTGAGATTTGGGTGGGGACACAGCCAAACCATATCAACGGAAGACTAAATGGTTAAGAGCACAAATAAGCCCTGGAACTAGATTGGCTTCTAAACTCAGCTCCACCATGAGCTAGTGTGACTTTCGGTGAGTTGCTTAATCTCTCTGAGCCTTGATTTCCTCATGTGTAAAATGGTTTTCAAATGCATTTATCCAGTCAGTCAATAAACATTTAGTTCCAGGTGCCGAGGATAGCAGTGAACAAGACAGACAAAATCTTTTTTTTTTTTTTTGAAATAGGGTCTTGCTCTGTCACCCAGGCTGGAGCAATCATGGCTCACTGCAACCACAACCTCCCAGGCTCAAGGGATCCTCTCACTTTCAGCCTCCAATGTAGCAGGGACTACAGGCACACATTGCCATGCCTGGTTAATTTTTTGTATTTTTAGTGGACATGAGGTTTCACCATGTTGCCAAGGCTGGTCTTGAACTCCTGAACTCAAACAATCCTCCTACCTCAGCCTCCCAAAGTGCTGGATTACAGATGTGAGTCCTTGTGCCTGGTCCAAAATCTTTGCTCACATAGAGCTGACATTCTAATGGGTAAGAGAGGCAATAAACAAAGATAGAATTTAACATATATCAGCAGAGATTGTAGTATGAGAAAAAGTAAAGAAAAGTGAGGTGAATGAGAAAGCATAGAAACTGTTTAGCTAGAATGTAGTAAGAGTTCAAAAATATTAGTGTATCATTTCTTGGCCTTTTGGCTAAGATAAAGTACAAAAATATTAGTGTCATTACACATTGTTATAAATAACCACAAAAAAATGCTGTTTTAAAAGATTAAATTGTTGGAGAGGGTGAAGGGAAATGAATACTCTCATATACCGCTCATAGCAGTGCAACTTATTACAGCCTCTTTAGAGGTCAATTTGGCGGGTCCCTTTAAATTAAAAATGCCAGCTGGACGCAGTGGCTCACACCTGTAATCCCAGCACTTTGGGAAGAGAGACAGGTGGATCACTTGAGGTCAGGAGTTCGAGATCAGTCTGGCCAACATGGCAAAACCTCGTCTCTACTAAAAATACAAAAATTAGCCAGGCATGGGGTGCATGCCTGTAATCCCAACTACTCAGGAGACTGAGGCACGAGAATTGCTTGAACCTGGGAGGTGGAGGTTGCAGTGATCTGAGATCACGCCACTGCACTCCAGCTTGGGCAACAGAGCAATACCCGGTCTCAAAAAAAAAAAAAAAAAAAACTAAAATGCCTATGCCCTATAACCCAGCAGACTTCACTCTAGAGCCTGTCTATCTGGGTTCAAATCCTGACCTTGCTATTGACTAGCTGTGTGACCTCTGACAAGTTGCTTAACTTCTCTGTGCCTCAGTTTGCTCATCTGTCCTCAAGGACAAAACCATGAAGTTGCTGTGAAGATTAAATGAATGAACAGATGTAAAACATTTAGAAGCAGCACTTAGCATAAAAATGTTATAAATGTGTTTGCTGTATAAATCTCACTTTTCAGTATCTACCTAGAGAAACACCTGCACATGTACACCAAAAGTAGACTCAGAGATGTTCATCATTGTTTATAATAGTAGAAAAAAATGGAAATAACCTAGATATCCATCAATAAGGAGATGGGGCCAGGAGCGGTGGCTCACACCTGTAATCCTAACACTGGGAGTCCAAAGCATGTGGGTTGCCTGAACTCAGGAGTTCAAGACCAGCCTGGGCAACATGGTGAAACCCCAGCTCTACTAAAACACAAAAACTAGCTGGGAGCTACTCGAGAGGCTGAGGCAGGAGAATCGCTTGAACCCGAGAGGCAGAGGTTGCCATGAGCCAAGATTGCACCACTGCACTCCAGCCTAGGTGACAGAGCAAGACTCCGTCTCAAAAAAAATAAAAATGTTTTTAAAAAGGAGACGGTAAAACAAAGTAAGATACAGTGGTACTATGGAATACAGTACTACAAAACAGCTAAACAGAATTAAGTAGATCTCTATGTTTTGACATGGATAGATTTCTGAGAGGTGTTATTATGTAACAAAAACATAGTTTCAGAATAATACATATGGGGTGATCCTATCTAAACAAAAGGAAATGTACAATATTATATATATGGATACATATATCCATGCATAGAAAAAGATCTGGAAAGATTCACCTCATAGGGATGTTGTTAGAGTTGTTACCTGATAGGAGGTGTAGGAGAAAGCATGATTGGCTGTGAAAGTGGTCAAAAATGATTTTATATTTTACAAGAACATATTCATCTCCAACTTATGCGATTAAAATGAATTTTTCATATAATAAGGAAGTATCATTAAATGGTCAGAAGTGAACTGTCTTTTCAACAATGATTCTAAAACAATTTGTTATCCGTAAATAATAAAACAAACCTCTATCCACACCTTGCATTATATACAAAAGTCAACACAAAAATGGATCATAGACCTAAATGTAAAATCTAGAATTATTAAATTTCCAGAAGGAATTATAGGAGATCTCTGTGACCTTAGATTATACAAAGATTTCTTCCATACCATACCAAAAGCAAAATCAATACGAGAAAAAATGGATAAATTGGACTTCATCATAATTAAGTACTTCTGCTCTTTGAAAGACACTTCAGGCTGGGTGCAGTGGCTCATGCCCGTAATCCCAGCACTTTGGGAGGCTGAGGCAGGCAGATCACCTGAGGTCAGGAGTTCAAGACCAGCCTGGCCAACATGGTGAAACCCCATCTCTACTAAAAATACAAAAATTAGCCAGGTATGGTGGTGCACACGTGTAATCCCAGCTTCTTGGGAGACTGAAGCAAAAGAATCACTTGAACCTAGGAAGTGGAGATTGCAGTGAGCTGACATGGTGCCGTTGCACTACAGCCTGGGTGACAGAGTGAGACTCTGTCTCAAAAAAAAAAAAAAAGAAAAGAAAAAAGACACTTTAAAAAATGAAAACAAACCACCACAGACTTGAAGAACATACTTGCAAATCACATGATACAGGATTTGCTTCCATGGTAGTCTGAGTGCAGTGGTATTCACAACTAATTGATCATAACCAGTTACAGATTCCTTTGTTCCTTCTCCACTCTTACTGATTCACTTGACTAGCCTTTTAAAAAAAGGATTTGCATCCAGAATATATAAACAACTCTCAAATGCAATAAGAAGAAGATAAACAGCCCAGTTTTGAAAACTGGGCAAATCATTTCAACAGATATTTCACCCCAAAGAAGATACATGGGGGAAAAAAAGCACATGAAAATATTTTAAGCATCATTAGCCATGAAGGAAATTTTTCGTAAAGTAAAACCACAATAAGATAGTACTACGTATCTATTCGAATTGCCAAAGACTGACCTTCACAGACAACAAAAGAAAAAGATAAATAGATAAAAGGGGCATTATCAAAATGAGGAAGATGCAAAAGCGGAAACCCCTGAAAAAACCATCAGATCTTGTGAGACTTATTCACTACCATGAGAACAGTATGGGGGAATCTGCGCCCATGA
Organism: Macaca nemestrina; assembly: GCF_043159975.1. Classification (NCBI taxonomy): domain Eukaryota; kingdom Metazoa; phylum Chordata; class Mammalia; order Primates; family Cercopithecidae; genus Macaca; species Macaca nemestrina. The sequence continues at coordinate 82,404,753 of NC_092145.1, forward strand.
TTCAAATTATCTCCCACTGGGTCCCTCCCACAACACATGGAAATTATGGGAGTACAATTCAAGATGAGATTTGGGTGGGGACACAGAGCCAAACCATATCATATCTGATAAGGGATTAATATCCAGAACATATAAAGAACTCTTAAAACTCAACAACACCAATTTTTTTTTAAAAAAAGTTTAAAGATGGGCAAAGCACTTGAATAGATATTTCTCCAAAGAAAGTATAATATAAGTGGCCAATAAACACATGAAAAGATGTGCAACATCATTCATTAGGTTAATACAAACCAAAACCACAATGCAATACCATTTCATACCCATTAGTATGGCAATTATGAAAAACAAAAATGGAAAATAACAAATGTTGGTGAGAACGTGGAGAAATTTGGAACCCTGTGCATTGCTGGTGGAAATGTGAAATAATGTAGCCACTGTGAGAAACAGTTAGGCAGTTCCTCAAAAACTTAAGCATACAATTACCATATGATCCAGCAATTCCACTTCTGGGTTTATATCCAAAAGAATTGAGAGCAGAAATTCAAATGGATACTTGTATACCAACGTTCATAGCAGTATTATACACAGTAGCCAAAACATGGAAACAACCCTAGTGTACATCAGCGGATCATGGATACACAAAATGTTGCATATGCATACAATGGAATATTAACAGGCATAAAAATGAAATTCTGATACATGCTAAAATGTGGATGAACCTTGAAGATATTATGATAAGTGAAGTAACCCAGATACAAAAGGACAAATATTTATGATTCCTCCTATATGAGATACTTAGAATGAGAAGATTCATGGAGACAGAAAGTTGAATAGAGGTTACCAGGGGTTAAGGGCATGGGAAATGGGGAGTTATTTTTTAATGGGTACTGAGTTTCTGCTTGGGAAAATGAAAACATTCTGGAACTGGTTAGTGGTGATGATTGCACAGCATTGTGAATGTACTTAATGCCAAGGAATTGTATATGTAAGAATGGAAAAATGGTAAATAAATGTATTTATTTATTTATTTATTTGAGATGGGACCTCACTCTGTCGCCCAGGCTGGAGTGCAGTGGCATGATCTCAGCTCACTGCAACCTCCACCTCCTAGGTTCAAGTTATTCTCCTGCCTCAGCCTCCTGAGTAACTGGGATTACAGGCACACACCACCATGCCCAGCTAACGTTTGTATTTTTAGTAGAGACGGGGTTTCACCAAGTTGGTCCGGCTGGTCTCGAACTCCTGACCTCGTGATCTGCCCGCCTTGGCCTCCCAAAGTGCTGGACTTATAGGCGTGAGTCACTGCACCTGGCCTCAAAAAAATGCTATGTATATTTCATCACAATACAAATGTTTTCTAAAGATGGGCCTAAATATGAGTTGGCAAGGATGTGGAGCAACTGAAATTCTCATACACTGCTCATGGGAGTGTAACATGACACAAACCACTTCGAAAAACATTTTGGCAATTTTTATAAAAGTTAAATATGCACCTACCGTATGACCTAGCCATTCCACTCTTAGTTATTTGCCCAAGAGAAATGAAAACATTGTCCATAAAAATGGACAATGTGAACATTCGTATGTGAACATTCACAGCAGCTTTGTTTTAATTGCCCCAAACTAGAAACAACCCACATGTCTATCATGGGTAAATGGATAAGCTAATTAATGTTTATCCATACAATGGAGTACTACTCAGCAATAAAAAGAAGAAGCTAAACTATTGATACACGCAACAACATAGATGAGCCTCAAAATAATTATGCCGAGTGAAAGACACCAGACCAAAATGAGTACATACTGTCTGATTTCTATTTCTTTCTATTATTTAAAAATCTAAAAAATGCAAATTAATCAATAGTCAGAGAAAGCAGATCAGCAGTTGCCTGGGAATAGGAGTGGGGATGGGAGGGGCTGGAGTGAGGGATTACAAAGGCACATGAGGAAACTTTTGTTGATGATAGACATGTTCACTATCATAGTTGTGATGGTTTCTTTGGGTGTATACATGCATGAGAATTGTCAAACTGTGTACTTTAAACACTTACTATTTATTGTATGTCAAGTATTTCTCAGTAAAGCTTGCATTTTGGTTTGTTTGTTTTGTTTTTTGATCCTCCCACCTCAGGCTCCAGAGTAGCTGGGACTGCAGGTGCGGGCCACCATGCCTGGCTAATTTTGTTTATTTTTATTTGTAGACATGGGGTCTTGCCACGTTGTCCAGGCTGGTTTCAAACTCCTGGGCTCAAGTGATCTGCCCACCTCAGCCTCCCAAAGTTCTGAGATTACTGGCGTGAGCCACCGCACCTGGCTGGTAAAGCTGTTTTAAAAATAAGTTTCAGGCTAGATGTGGTGGCATAGGCCTGTAACTCCAACACTACTACCATGAACTGTTCATACACGTCTATCCTCCTTAGTAATCTGGGACCGGATGCTGGGGACGTGTGTCTCAGTTCTCTCTTCATAGACTCATCTCCCACTCCCACACTTGCAGAACTAGAACCATGTACTCTGTGATTTCATTTATTATATGCTAAAGCCGTTCTTACAAAACAACAGAGGAAAGATCATTCAATATATTATGGTAAGAACATCAGTTAGCTAACATTTGGGGGGGAATATAATTTTTTTTCTATTCATTCTATTTATCTGTATCAACCCCAAGTTAACACAAAATTAAATATATGTTATTAAATAGAATTGAGTATCTAATAGATCTTTGAACTGATAGCAGCTTTCTAAGCTTTGAAGGAACAAGAAGAAATTACAAGAGAAAAGATCAACAGATTTGGCTATATAAAATCCTGAAAGTTTGTACACTGAAAAATACAACCAAAAAGAAAATAGCCAATTGGTATGACAAAGGATTAATGTCTATATTTTATAAAGCACTCATGGAAATCTACCAAAAAACATGTCCCCAAAGATAAATGGTCAGAGATACTTCACACAAGACAAAATGGAATGAGTAAACAAGCATGTGGCGAAATATTCAACCTCACTAGTGGCTTTCTTTTTTTTTTTTTTTTTTTTGAGATGGAGTTTCACTCTGTCGGCCAGGTTGGAGTGCAGTGGCACCATCTCAGCTCACTGCAACCTCTGCCTCCAGGGTTCGAGCGATTCTCCTGCCTCAGCCTCTCGAGTAGCTGGGATTACAGGTGCATGCCACCACATCTTGCTAATTTTTTGTATTTTTAGTAGAGATGGGGTTTCGCCATGTTGGCCAGGCTGGTCTTGAACTTTTGACCTCAAGTGATCCGCCTGCCTCGGCCTCCCAAAGTGCTGGGATTATAGGCGTGAGCCACCGCACCCTGCCTAGTGGGGATTTTTAGTGCAAGTCAAAATAATTACATTAGCAAAAGTTAAAAATAGATGATTACCAGGGTGGCACAAGTGTAGTAAAATTGCAAGGATCCTCTGAGAAAGGCTTTTTGGCAATACACATACGCTACTACAAAAGCATTCAGACTCTTTGACATAATGCTCTCTTTCTAAGGGTTACTGCCAACCACTCCCCTGAATTAATCACAGATGCACCACTTCTCCCACATCTGAGTCTCCAGCCCAGATCATGCACCTGAGCTCAGGACTGGGTCTATAAGATATCTCCAGGCTGATGTTCCCCCGCACCCTCAGCCCTGTGTCTCAGACTCATCTCCTCATCTCCTCAAGCACACTCCTCTGCCTCCTCCTTGTTCCGGTGAATACATCACTGAGTCACCAAGCCAGAAACCTGGGAGTCATCCTAATTACCTCCTTGTCCCTCACCCCTGCACATTCATCATTTCCCAGTCAGATCCTGCCAATACTCCATCTGCAATGTCTTTTGAGTCTTTGAGCCCCCTCCTACTCAGCCCCACAGTCACAGATCTAAGTCTCAGCCTCCTGTTTCTTGCTTGTATTGTTGACAGAGACCTGACCCATGTCCTCCAAGCCACACACATTTCCTTCAAACCATTCTACATGGAGGAGTTTCAGTTATCTTTTTAAAGCACAACACTGATTCTGTCCTCCTTAAAATCTTTCAACAGCTCTCCATTGTCTACCCACAGGCTAAAGTCCAAGATCCTAAAGATTTAGCTGCCCTCTGTGTTACAACCTGCTTCACCACCATTTTTTCTCTGATAAGCTTCTCCTAGCTTTCCCTCCCCACCCCCGCAGCCTGCTTCTCATATTATTATTTGTTCCTTGAGAGCAAGAACTAGATCTTAATCATCTCTGCATCCTCAGTTCATAATACAGAGCTTGACACAGAGTAAGCACTCAATAAGTGTTGGTTGAAGGAATAGATTTATTCTAAGGAAAATATTCAACTGAAGGAAAAAGCTGTTCACTGTAGCAACATGCATAATAAAGTACAGAAAGCTAAATATCCAACAACAGAGAACTTGTATTAATTGTGGGGCATCCATTAATGGAATATGATACAGCTGTTAAAATAGTAATTATGAGGATTATGTAGCAACTTGGAAAGTGTTTCTAGTATAATAAAAACAGAATACAAAATGGTCTGTATGCTAGGACTAAAATTATGTAAAAGTATGCATGCACACAAACCGATCAGAAAGAGAACAGGAAGAGGAACAAATGAATACAGATGATGTGTTTAGGGTGTTTGGGGAGGTACTGTTTGCGATTTACTTAGCTCTTTCCAAATTCCCTTTATTGTTGTTAGAATGTCGTTTGTGCATAAATACAAATTGAGAGAGAGAAATATACTGAAAAAGATGCTTTGATTTCCTCAAGTCCTTTGATAACCTGTGGCATGAAAACAAACCATTCACCTGGGAGGCAAGAGACAAGCCCCCTCATCCCCAAACTGGCTGTGTGATCTTGATTAAGTGAGATCTGTAGCTCTAACCAGCCATTTCTCCTATCCTCTCTAGCTGGAAAACACATGGTTATCCCCCCACTCCCACAGCAACTCCTCCACCATTTCTGTTGATTGTACCATCTTCCCAGTGCTCTCAGATTAAAAACCTCAGAACCAACTTCCATTATCTCATCACCTTCACCTTCTCTCTACTCCTCACCTCCAATTAATCAATCCTTTCCAATAATCTCTTATAACATGCTTTGTTGTGGATCGTATCCCAATTTTAGACAAGGAGGAGTTCCTGCCCTCCTAGTTAATACTGTCTGCTTGGTTAATACTGTCTGCTTGAGAGGAGCCAACAGTGTTTCCCTCTTTTGCTCCTCTGCAGACTGCTGAGGGGTAAAGTGGATGGTAGAGATAGAGACTTGTGAAATGGAACCTCATGAGTTAGGAGCTTGATCCCATGGTGGGAAGAATTCAGGCACAGGCTGGATGCTCTCAGGGATAGTACAGTAGGACTTGGCACAATGAGTGGGATGTTGACTCCGTTTATTCATTCAACAAGTATTTACCAAGTGCTGGACACAGTGCCGAGGCTCTGTTCAGTGGCAAAGGGCCTGCCCAGATGAATTAGGGCAGGCTCCATCCTGGAGCTGCTCAGTTTGGTGGAGGACAGGTAACTAAATTTGCCCTTGCTACCCAATGTGCTGTGTGCCCTCACCAAGTTTGAACACAAGCCTCTGGGGTAAGAATGAGAGATTTACCCTGACTGAGGGGACCATGAGCTCACAAAACCAGAGGGACATGAACTGTGCATTTCCAAGGCTGAGGTGTGGGATTAGGTGATACCCAGGAAGGGGGATTGGCTGTTCATGGTGGTTCCAAGCTTAGGAATCAAGTCCACAAGCAGTCTTGAAAGAGCTGACCCTGGCCACTGGCTCAGGCCCAGCACTTTGGGAGGTCGAGGCGGGCGGATCGCTTGAGTCCAGGAGTTTGAGACCAGCCTAGGCAATATGGCGAAATCCCGTCTCTACAAAAAAAAAAAAAAAAAAAAAAAAACAAAAAATTAGTTGGGTGCGGTGGCGTGGGCCTGTTGTCCCAAACCCAGTGGGGGCTGAAGTGAGAGGATCGCTTGAGCCCCGGCTGCCGAGGCTGCAATGAGCCATGCACTCCAGCCTGGGTGACAGAGTAAGACCCTGTCTCCCAAACAAACAAACAAAAAGAGCTGACTCCCTTGGAACAAACTAGCTTGGCGGGGCTTGAGCTTTGAAGTTTGGGATTGCGGGGAGAGAGCAATGGAACCAGATAAAGTTCGGACCTGCTCCCTTAGGGCAGGAAACGGAGGGCCAAGGGCAGTTTCGAAGCAGGATCAGATCTACATTTTAGTTAGATATAACCAGACGATCTCTAATATCCTCCCTCCTCCCTGAGTTTCTGTAAGTGCCAAATGCGATGTACAGGAAGCAAGCGCGGGGGGGGGGGGGGGCGGGGGGTGATGTCAGGGTTAAAGCAGAGAAGCAAGAGGGGGTTAAAAACATTGTTGGCTCTTCCCAACTCAGTGTGGCTGCCTGGCTGGCTCGAGGGAACACGAAAAAGGGACAGACAAAATACGTTTAAGAAATAACATTAAATATTTATTAAAATGTATTCTATTGATTATATAATCATCTGTACGTGAGATTGGAAGTAGGCTCACTTTGAACTCTCCTTGAGGGCAGGGATGTTGTGTAGTTCATCTTTGTATTCCCAGCACCTAGCACACAATCAGGCACACAGGAGACGCTCAGCAAATATGGGAGGGGGAAGGGCGGAAAAAGGGGAGGGAGGAAATCGCCCTTAGGAGACACCCTCTTTCCGCCGTGGTTCTCCAGCTCCGGACTTCCGACCTCCCACCAGCAGATGGCAAGAAAGAGTCCCGGCGCGCCAGCAAAGGGCTGAACTGGGCGGAGCATCTGAATAGCCGGCGCGCGCAGTCTCCGGGCCCAATTTCTACGCGCACCGGAAGACGGAGGTCCTCTTTCCTTGCCTAACGCAGCCATGGTAAGCTGTTTACTTAGCGAGCTCCTAGGACGTATCCACCTCCATCCTCCCCGGGCCGGGGCTGCCCGAGGTCTCGGGACTCGTACTGGGGATGGCCGGGCAGAGGCGAAGGGATCACGGCCTCCGTGGTAGGCCGGGACGGGCTCCAGGGCGAAGAGCGAACGCTGGCCTAGCGTTGGGGAGGCGCGGATCTGGTGCTGCTGTTGGGAAGGCCTCTGTCTCTGACCCGGCCACACGTCCTGTTCCGGGAGAAGCTGTTTTTCCTCCCCGGCCGGAGCCGCGGCTGGGCCGGGAGCAGAGACTGCGAGCCCGAGGCGGGTGGGCGCTGGGTCCGCCCGGCGGAGAAAGGTTTTCTTTGTCATTGTCTTTTTGGCACGGCCCGACTTTACCATGTGTGGCCGGTAAGCATCTGGACACAGCATTAAAGAGGCTTCCTTACTCTTTTTAAAGTAAAATTGGTGTCAGCTTTTGGCTTTAGTGTTCGAAGGAGCAGCACATGTGTGTGTGCGGGTGTCAGAATAATCTTGTTCCAGACGTGTCAAAAACAGACGGTAATAAACTGTGAAAACTTTAGAAACACAGGCAGACTCCTGGCTCATTTGTGTTGCTGTGCGTCCCCCTGGCCATTTCACTAGTATGGTGTCCTGGAAAGACCCTAACCTCTAAACAGATACAGTTTCAAACAGTAACATGGAAACACTTTATCAAGGTTCTGAAAGATAGTAATCAGTAAACGTTCTGAAACATAGTAACCAAGAATCTTCTCTGTTACAATAAGAAGACTTGTTGCAGCTTATGGATCTCACGGTATTTGCTAGGTAACTTTGCTGCTTCTGTTTTATCGGAACTACACTTCTTTAATATTGTCCACATTTTGCTGAAGATGAAACTAAGCAGAGTTCTTTCTAGAAGTTACACACTAGGTTTTGTAAGCTGCTCTGAAACCTGATTAACAGCATTGCAACCTAAAACTTTCAGGCTCGTGGTCCCAAGAAGCATCTGAAGCGGGTAGCAGCTCCAAAGCATTGGATGCTGGATAAATTGACCGGTGTGTTTGTAAGTATCTTATATAAATATTTCCGTGGCCACTGTTTTTAAGTGCCTACCAGGACTCATTTGGGGACCAGGCTAGGGGAGGAATATCTGTTACTGGCTTCCTCTGCTCTTGAAGGAGCTGTGCTATCTAGCTGTCCCCCACTTCCAGTCTGTTTAATATTTTTGTACCTCGTTTATTCCACATACCATATAGTACATTTACATGTACTCGATTCATGTTCTTAATGATCCTAGTCCTCTGACAGGGAAGATGCTGTAAAACTTTAAGGTATGAAATAGTTTTGGAAGCTTTTTACACCTCCTGTGTAAAAGCCCAAGTTGGGTGTAATGGACAGTCTTGGTGTTCAGTTAGTGGATCTAGTGGACTAGGAGGTGAGTTTGAGTGCTTGAGTGAATCCCAACAGTGATTATCATTTTTAATGTTACAGGCTCCTCGTCCATCCACCGGTCCCCACAAGTTGAGAGAGTGTCTCCCCCTCATCATCTTCCTAAGGAACAGACTTAAGTATGCCCTGACAGGAGATGAAGTAAAGAAGATTTGCATGCAGCGGTTCATTAAGATCGATGGCAAGGTCCGAACTGATATAACCTACCCTGCTGGATTCATGGGTAAGTAGAAGTTTTAACTACTCTGGAGATGCATATGGATGGAAGCCCTATGGTATCCGAATACCATAGGGCTTGATCATATCTCTAACTTTGATCATATCTCTAACTTTTGTAATCTGTCAAGTCTCTCAGAAACAGCCTGACTTTCCCTCTGTTTTTTACTTAAATAAAAAATATGCAAATAAAAATGAAATGTTTCTCAAAACTAAATTTCTATTCACTTTTAAATTTTACATGCAGTCATAAAAACGGCATTTTGAAATATTGAAGATCTGGCCATGATCTTTAATCTTTAGAATCCTTGTTTGATTAGAACTGGGAGGCACATGGGGGTTCTTTTTTTGTCTTAGAGAGCTATGGTTGTTGCTTGGCATGAGGTAGTGGGGATCACTGTATGTAGTAACGGGTTACTGCTTGATTTCAGATGTCATCAGCATTGACAAGACGGGAGAGAATTTCCGTCTGATCTATGACACCAAGGGTCGCTTTGCTGTACATCGTATTACACCTGAGGAGGCCAAGGTGAGTGTGGCAAAGCAAACTGGGTCTTTACTCAGTATAGTTACTTAGTTGTAAGGGCCTGCGTTCAGTGAGAGTGCTGCTTGCAATGAGGTGGGTATTGATTACTTAAAATCTCATACCTATTAATATCAAGCTAACAATTTGATGAGATTCTATCTTACATGTAAATTTATTAAAAGTCTGGCTGATAGCTGTAGAGCATTGCTGGATACCTAAAATTGACACCCATTTGAAGTTAACTTCCTCAGCAGATTTTCTTTTTTTGTGGTAGAAATGAATTCCATTGAACCGTGACTTCCTGGTGTCTCTTAAGAGTCAAGGAGAATGATTTCTGGGAACTTGTTTATTGGGTACCTGAAGTATGAGCCCTTCCATGTCTCCATTTGTGGGGGTAGCTTTACTTTGGGGAGGGGAAGGTGTCCATGGAGGAAATGGACAGTCCTTGAGGCACTAGCTTGAGGTTTAGAAAAAGATTACAGTCTTTGATTATTTAATCCAGTTTGGTTTGATGGTTTTACACAAAAGTTTAGGGCTGTTTGGATTATTGGCTGTAAATGAAGGTTAATTTAATTGGCTTATGTGGCTCCTAATTTCCTTTTGCACAACCTTGTTATCAGCAGGCTGGAGGGCACATCCAGTGGCATCTGTGATGATTTGATATTAGGGAGTAGAGATCCAAAATTGAAATGCTATGTGAAATATTTGTTGATTGGATGAACTGGTAATACAATTGCTGTTGGTGAAACAAAACTCAGTACAGGGAGCTATTAAGATAAAGTCAAGTTAAAGGGAAGAATTCCCAGGGCCCCATAAGGCTTAAAGAGCCTGGGAAACTGGAGTGGCATTTATGTTGGAGGAGTGGAGGGCAATGGTGGATGTTAGAGGATGAGCCTAGAGAAGGGCTGTATGCAACATACACTTGAGGGTGGAAAGAACGGTCAGCGCCACAATTATTCTGCAGCAGTTAGGGAACCCATGGTTCCTGTGTAGGGTTAAAAAGTACATGTGAGATGGATTGAATGTGGTTAACCCTTGTATTTTTCTAGTACAAGTTATGCAAAGTGAGAAAGATCTTTGTGGGCACAAAAGGAATCCCTCATCTGGTGACTCATGATGCCCGCACCATCCGCTACCCCGATCCCCTCATCAAGGTGAATGATACCATTCAGATTGATTTGGAGACTGGCAAGATTACTGATTTCATCAAGTTCGACACTGGTAAGCATCCTCTGTGCTACCTGGGTACCCTCTTTAAGGCCTAGATCATTATGAATTGCACAGGGTCTGGGTATCTTTTTATTAAAAACCATCTGCTCTGATCCCCCAGGTTTGTTTATAGCCAGAGGCACAAATGCTCAGAATATTCATTTCTTCTTTTAAACTGTGTTTTATAGAGGGGGGTCTTACTCTGTTGCCCAGACTGTTCTCGAACTGATTATAGGTGTGAGCCCTGGGAGTCCTAGCATGGACAGCAGTTCCATATGAGGAAATGCAAATGAGGGGGGAAAGGAGGAATAAAATTGGTTTTGGACCCATCTCTGAACTGCTTGTCATTTGTTATATTGGGTTGAAGCAGATGATTTCTTCCTGCCTAGGTAACCTGTGTATGGTGACTGGAGGTGCTAACCTGGGAAGAATTGGTGTGATCACCAACAGAGAGAGGCATCCTGGATCTTTTGACGTGGTTCACGTGAAAGATGCCAATGGCAACAGCTTTGCCACTCGACTTTCCAACATTTTTGTTATTGGCAAGGTAAGTCTGGGTTTTCTCTCTCTAGTCCGGGGAAGTATGTCAGTGCAGATGGGTGCTGGGATTGCAGCATCCAGGCTTCTGGCTGGCTCTGCTGAACCTAGTGCAAAGCCTCTTCTGGATAGGACTCACGCAGAGCTGGGCTGAGTCATAATGATTAGCCTTAGGTACTACTAAACTTTGACTCCCTTGAATAAATGGTGGGTACCTGCTATGCACAATAAACTTATAAGATGTTAATTATGAAGGGCATACAGTGAGTTTCATAGGACAGCCCCAGAAACCCAAGCAGTGGGTACTTTTGGTAACCAGCATCCGTGTCTTAAAACTGCCTAGCTGATGCCAAGTGCTCTCACAAACAGACTTCAGTTGTGTTAAACGAGGTGACAAGTGTAGCATGTGCCAAGCCACTGTGAGTTGGTGTGTGGTGGGTTTTCATTCTCCTTGTTTTCTCTTCCAGGGCAACAAACCATGGATTTCTCTTCCCCGAGGAAAGGGTATCCGCCTCACCATTGCTGAAGAGAGAGACAAAAGACTGGCGGCCAAACAGAGCAGTGGGTGAAATGGGTCCCTGGGTGCCATGTTAGACCTTTGTACGTAATTAAAAATATTGTGGCAGGATTAATAGCATTTTGGTTTTGTTGGGGGTGGGGGGGTTGTTTATTTTTTTTAAATTCAGTTTCCTGCTATTTTACTGCATAACATGAACAGTGATTAAATTCTCAGGCAGGCTTAGGCAGTCTGTGTTATTGGCTGGGCTTAGTCAGTGGTGGGAAGTAGAAGATACCAGACTTGGGAAAGGAACAGCAACTAACCAAGGAGTAGAGACAGCCAAGAAATCCTAGAGTATTGATCTCACCCCTCGACTTGGCCAAGAACTTCTCTACCTAGTGGGCCCCTCTGCCCTGTTAAGCTCCCTTGGCTTTTTAAAAATCTGCCCTCATTTTCGTCTCCAGTCTTTATTGCACTAGCCCATCCACAAGCCTGGCTCATCTGTTTTTCCCATTCCTGTGCCCATCTTGCCAAACGCGGGATGAAAATCTCCAGCTGCCCTTAAAGGTCATCGTAAATGAGCTGTTGATGTTGCAAAGCAGTGCACTTCCATGGATTTAGTGCCCTTATTAATCTCCAGCTGCCGCTGCAGTCCTCAACTTTGTTTTTCAGAGGACAGAGATGTAGAACATAAACCTGTTCTTGCTTGCCCAAATGTGTCAGATCATGTCAGGTTTGCTTGCCAGTCTCAGGAAGATGTGCCCCTGCTTCATGGGGTCTACTGTCACACACCTTTTCCTCAATCCAGTCCCTCCCGTCTCAGTGTCAATTATCCTGCCTTGTGATTTCAACCTTCTCTCAACCTGCTCTCTTGTTCCTGTTACCCTGTAAAGCATGTCTTCCTGCTAAAAATGAAAACCTCCCTTGCCACATATAGCAGGGCTTTTCAGCTTACTGTTAACGTTTGGCGCTACATAATTTGTGGGCAGCTGTCCTGTTCATTGTGTGATGTTTAACAATATTCCTATCCTCTATCCACTAGATATCCGCCCCCCACCCCCTGAGTCATAATACAAAAATTACTTCAGACATTGCCAAATGCCCTCTGGGAAGCGAAGTTGCCCTATGTTGAGAGGTACTCCCTTGTAAATGCTGTATCTCACATCACCTTCATTTAGCACCTTGCATTTAACTTGCTGTAGACCACTGAGGCTTAATCATCCCACCATCACAGGTTTTAGAAAATCAGTTGTGTTTTGGACATCTTTAAGATAAAATAAACATGTAAAGTCACTTGACATATTTAGCTGGGAATGTTAAATGGTCCCTGTTTCCCAGGCATAATGGTTTAGCAGTGGATAAGAGGCTTGCAGAGGCACTGTGGCTTAGGGCAGTGTCTCTACCCTGGCAGCATCCTGGGCTTTGAGTCAGCAGACTACTTGGTCTTGCCAGAGAAAATCAGCTAAAGGAGGCACGCCCAGGGTTCCTGAAGCCCAGATTTGGTCCTGTAGGGCTTCTCTGCCATTCATTATTGCAGATGCCAAAGCATGACTGGCTGGGGTCCCATTAACTTTTTTAAGAGACAGGGTTTTGCTCTGTCACCCAGGCTGGAGTGCAATGGTTCAGTCATAGCTCATTGCAGCCTCAAACTCCTGGGCTCAAGAGATCCTCCAGCCGCAGCCTCCTGAGTAACTGGGACTATAGGCACGCACCGTGACGCCAAGTTAATTTGTTTTTGTAGGGAAGGTCTTGCTACATTGGGCAGGCCAGTCTTGAATTCCTGGGCTCAAGTGGTCCTCCCACCCTGGCCTCCCAAAGTGCTGGGATTACAGGTGTGAGCCACTGTACCTGGGCCAGAAAAGGAATTTCTGCAGGGACTGGGCGCAGCTGAATCAGGGATGGGAAAGGTGTGTAAGTGGGCTTGCCAGATATCTTGCTTTAAGAATGGTTCTCAGGCCAGGCGCGGTGGCTCAAGCCTGTAATCCCAGCACTTTGGGAGGCCGAGACGGGCGGATCACCAGGTCAGGAGATCAAGACCATCCTGGCTAACACGGTGAAACCCCGTCTCTACTAAAAATACAAAAAACTAGCCGGGCGAGGTGGCGGGCGCCTATAGTCCCAGCTACTCGGGAGGCTGAGGCAGGAGAATGGCGTAAACCTGGGAGGCGGAGCTTGCAGTGAGCTGAGATCTGGCCACTGCACTCCAGCCTGGGCGACAGAGCAAGACTCCGTCTCAAAAAAGAAAAAAAAAAAAATGGTTCTCTTGCTGAGAATGGAGCTCATCCTGGTGGCCAGTTGTGATGAGAGGCCAGGTCAGAAGTAACCTTATGGTGCCCTTCAGAAACAGGCAGGTGAGGCCGGGTGTGGTGACTCACACCTATAATCCCAGCACTTTGAGAGGCCAAAGCAGGTGGATCAATTGAGCCCAGGAGTTTGAAACTAGCCTGTGTAACATGGCAAAACCCTGTCTACCAAACATTGGCTGGGCGTGGTGTCATGCATCTTTGGTCCCAGCTATTTAGGAGGCTGAGGTGGGAAGATCACTGGAGCCTGGGGAATGGAGGTTGTAGTGAGCAATGATTGTGCTATTGTACTCCAGCCTGGATGACAGAGTGAGACCCTGTCTTAAAAAGAACAGGCAGGTGAGACTATGAAAGGCCAGAGGGCAGGACTCCAGCCAGCAACCTGGATGCAGGATCCTGAATGCTGGTAGGCTGGCTCTTGGTGCTACGCTACTCAACACATCCTTGGCTACACTTTGCTTCTTTCTAGGTACTAAAGTCTCTGCTCAGCAGATGATAGAAATGTGAATTTTAGCTAAGGGACCAAAGCAAATAGGGAAAATGAGAAGCCTCAGAGTTCCTTTCACATATACCATGGTTTCCTAGAGCTAATTGGTGAACCAGTTAGCACAACTGGAGAATTGGTATGTTCAGCTGTGGTCTCATAGGGGTTTTGTTTAATTTTTATTTTTGGAGACAGGATCTCACTTTGTCACCCAGGCTGGAGTGCAGTGGCAGGATATCATGACTCACTGCAGCCTTGACGTCTCAGGCTCAAGTGATCCTCCCACCTCAGCTCCCTGAGTAGGTGGGACTACAGGAGCACACCACCATGCCTGGCTAATTTTTTTTTTTTTTTTTTCTCTTTGGTAGAGATGTGGGGGTCTTGCTATGTTGCCCAGGCTGGTCTCAAATTCCTGGGCTCGAGTGATCCTCTCAAAGTTGCTGGGATTACAAGCGAGAACCATTGCGCCTAGCCGGGAGGTTTCTTTTCAAAATTTTAAACTTGTGGTTTTTTATTTATTTGTTAAACTAGCACAGGGATTTTTGTTTTGTTTTGTTTATTTTGAGACAGTGTCGCTCTTATTGCCCAGGCTGGCGTGCAATGGCATGATCTCAGCTCACCACAACCTCCGCCTCCTGGGTTCAAGCGTTTCTCCTGCCTCAGCCTCCTGAGTAGCTGGAATTACAGGCATGTGCCACCATGCCCGGCTAATTTTGTATTTTTAGCAAAGACAGGGTTTCTCCATGTTGGTCAGACTGTTGAACTCCTGACCTCAGGTGATCTGCCCACCTTGGCCTTCCAAAGTGCTGGGATTACAGGCATGAGCCACGGCACCCGGCCAGGATTCTATTTATTTTTCTTCCCCCCACCCCCAACTAGCAACTTGGAAGATTTCCATTCTAATACCAGGCAGGTGGACTTAGCCCAAGGGCCCTGAATCATCTAAATGAGCTACAAATTTCCAAATAAAATGGCTTGTGTCTTTGTAAGGCTTTTAAAGCCTTCCAATTTGCTTCATATTCTTAGAGCTGAAGGAAACCTTTGAGATCATCTCAGCAGTGAGCCAAACAAGTCCTGAGATGAAACAGACTGAAGCCAGCAGAACTTAACCAGGTTTAGTTTACATCCCTGTGCCTCCAGCCAGGCTAGGCCTCACATCTGAGTCAGAGCAGCACAACGCAGCACAGCTTTGAATAAGAATAACAAACAGCTAGGACATATAGAATAGTTTACAAAGCCATTTTGATTTTTTGATACCCAAATCCTGTATTCTTTTCCCTAAACCAGATGGAGAAGAGTGATACCTCCCTCCGGCCTGTCAGTCTGTGTATAGTGTCCCCATCAAACTCCAGCCAAAAGCTTTGGACACATCCTTGATTCATGTCATTTTATCAGAAAATCCTGGTGACTCTACCTTCAAAATATGTCCAGAATCCATATTTAGTGATACTTAGAAATAATTGCTCAGTTTTGCACAATCATACAGCTTTTTATGGAGTCCTTATCTTTGAGGATACATAGTGAAGGATTTGCAGAAGAAATGACGAGCAATCTGAAATTTGCTTCAAGTCTGGGTGCAGTGGTTCATGCCTGTAATCCCAGCTCTTTAGGAGGCCAAGATGGGAAGATCATTGAGGCCAGGAATTCAAGACCAGACTGGGCAATGTAGAGAGACACACTACCACCTCTACAAAAATTTTAAAAATTAGCTGAGCGTGGTGGTTCTTACCTGTAATTGAAGCTATTTGGGAGGCTGAGGTGAGAGGATAGCTTGAGCCCAGGAATTTGAGACTACAGTGAACTATGACTGCAACTGCACTCCAGCCTGGGTAACAGAACAAGACCCTGACTCAAATAAATAAAAATGACCATGTATTGATAATGTTGAAGGTGAACGATGGGTAGAGGGGATTCATTACTCTCTTCTGTATATCTTTGAGATTTTTCATAATAAACATATAAAGGAACAAATAGCACAATGTATGCCCTCCTCCCAGATAATATCAGACCACTTATAACCTGCCCAACCTGTTATGAACCACCAACAACTCTTGCCTGCACACTAGATTATAGATAGCACCAGCCCATAACAGGTCTCTTGGCTTCCATTCTTGACCCCTCCAGTCTCAACTCAGCTGCCGAATGGGATCCTGTTTAAGATAGATCAGGTCACTCCTCACTCATGCTCCTAAATAAGCTCCCATCTATCTCAACTCAGACTAAAAGCCACAGCCATAAGAACCTGCGAGGCCCTCACAGTCTGGCTTCTCACCTCATCTACCTGTTCCCCGAGTCAATCTGTTCAGCCACACTGGCCTCCTTGATGTTTCTTGAACACAAGAGGCATTCTGCCTCAGTACTTTGCACTGATTCTTACTGTAGTTTATATTATGAACATTCTCAAATACACAGGAGAGTTGAGACAGCAGTATAGTGATTACCTATATGGACGCCACCTGGGTTCAATAATGGCTAAGATTTTGCCATATTTGCTTTATTTTCATGCCTGTATATGTACACAAACATCTATTTTTCTGAACACTTCGAAAGTAAATTGCAGCCAGGCACGGATGGCTCACGCCTGAAATCCCAGCAATTTGGGAAGCCAAGGTGGGAGGATCTCTTGAGCCCAGGAGTTCAAGACCAGCCTGGGCAACATAGGGAGACCCACCAACTCTAAGAAATACAAAAAAAATTAGCTGGGTGTGATAGCACTGGCCTCTAGGTACAGCTACACAGGAGGCTGAGGTGGGAGGATCACTTCAGCCCAGAAGGTGAAGGTTGCAGTAAGCTAAGATGCCACTGCATCCCCAGCCTGGTTGATAGAGTGAGACCGTCTCAAAATGTTTTGAGATGAAGTTTCGCTCCTGTTTCCCAGGCTGGAGTGCAATGGCGCAATCTCTGCTCACTGCAACCTCCGCCTCCCGGGTTGAAGCGATTCTCCCGCCTCGGCCTCCTGAGTAGCTGGGATTGCAGGTGTGAGCCACTACGCCTGGCTAATTTTTGTATTTTTGTAGAGATGGTTTCACCATGTTGGCCAGGCTGGTCTCGAACTCCTTACCTCAGGTGATCCGCCCTTCTCGTTCTCCTGAAGTGCTCTGATTACAGGCATGAGCCACCGCTCCTGGCCTCAAAATTTTTTTAAAAAAAGAAAGGGGTGGCTGGGTGCAGTGTCTCACACCTGTAATCCCAGCACTTTGGGAGGCCAAGGCGGGCAGATTGCGAGGACAGGAGTTTGAAACCAGCCTGGCCAACGTGGTGAAACCCCGTCTCCACTAAAAATAAGAAAATTAGCCGGGTGTGGTGGCGGGCGACTGTAATCCCAGCTACTCAGAAGACTGAGGCAAGAGAATCGCTTGAACCTGGGAGGTGGAGGGTGCAGTGAGCCGAGATTGTGCCACCGCACTCCAGCCTGGGGGACAGCAAGACTGCATCTCCTGGGGAAAAAAAAGGAGGGGAGTTGGGGGGGCACGTGTTCTCAGGACCTCCTGAGGGCTGTGTCACGGAAAAATCAAAAAGGTGTTTTAAAGTACATTGCAGGCCGGGCGCGGTGGCTCAAGCCTGTAATCCCAGCACTTTGGGAGGCCGAGACGGGCGGATCACGAGGTCAGGAGATCGAGACCATCCTGCCTAACACGGTGAAACCCCGTCTCTACTAAAAATTACAAAAAACTAGCCGGGCGAGGTGGCGGGTGCCTGTAGTCCCAGCTACTCGGGAGGCTGAGGCAGGAGAATGGCGTGAACCCGGGAGGCGGAGCTTGCAGTGAGCTGAGATCCGGCCACTGCACTCCAGCCTGGGTGACAGAGCAAGACTCCATCTCAAAAAAAAAAAAAAAAAAAGGTACATTGCAGACATGACCTCAGGTTCCTGGTACCAAAAGGTGGCAAGTGCCGGGTCTGAGGGACTCCACCCAAGGAGTTAATTCCCGTGCTCCCTTGAACATAAACTGGATATCCAAGAGTGATGCTGTCTTTTCAGGTACGACTTTCTCTCCTGAATCGGAAATCCACTCATCTGCTCCAGGTTGTTTAGCCTGGAAAATTCCCCAAACACAAACATCAATTTTAAAGCCCAAAGGGTCTGGGCACGGGGGCTCACAACTGTAATCCCAGCACTTTGGAAGGTGGGCGGATCACCTGAAGTCGGGAGTTGGAGACCAGCGTGGCCAACATGGCAAAACCCCATCTCTACTAAAAATACAAAAATTAGCCAGGCGTGGTGGCTGGCACCTGTGGTCCCAGCTACTCGGGAGGCTGAGGCACAAGAATCGCTTGAACCCAGGAGGCGGAGGTTGCAGTGAGCCAAGATCGTGTCACTGTACTCCAGCCTGGGTGACACAAAGCAAGACTCTGTCTCAAAAATAAATAAAATACTATTAAATTTAAAAATACTCCATTGTGAAGTCCATGTAGCCAGTTGATTCTCACAGAATGCTTCTATTGACTTTTGCCAAACTTTCATATCCATAGCCAACCTATGGTTATGGTTGCAATTGACAAAAGAATGTTAGCTCCCATGAGAGTATTGGTTGATATTTTTGTTTGCATTAACAAATAAGACAAAAGTGAAACAATAAAGACATATATGTTGGAACTTCAACTCACCTGTCGATGTAAGCAGCTTTTTTGCTGACTTGGAGAATAGTTCTTGAATACTGAAAGAATATTTCCTTAATTTTTAACTTTTTTTTAATTTTTAGAGACAGGGTCTCTATTGCCCAGGCAGGAGTGCACCCTGCTACTCACAGGCACAATCACAGCACCCTGCAGCCTTGAACTCCTGGGCTCAAGTGATCCCCCTGGCACTACAGGCACATGCCATCACCCTTGGCAATTTTTTTGTACAATTCACAATGTAATGGCTACAGTGACAGCACATTTCTAAGTTTAACCTGCGTTTTTAAACATTTTCTCCATCACTTAACTAGACAATCACCAAAACAATTAACCAAGTTCTGATTTGTAGTGTTTGCCAATTTCCATGGCTGATTTGAGGCTACCAACATGTCACTGAACAAGGAGTTGGGAGGAGATGCACGTAGCACACCATTACATAGCATTTCTACCATGCAGATACAACAGGTGTGAATAACTTCAAGGGCATCATAGAGAATAGTAAAATGTAGTAAAATAATTAGGAAGTGATGAGATTTTAGTATTTATTACTTTTTTTTTTTTTTTTGACAGTCTCACTCTGTCAAAACATATATATGTTTTTTGTGGGTTTTTTGAATTTTTTGGCTGGGCATGGTGGCTTATCCCTGTAATTCCAGCACTTTGGAAAGGCCATGGCAGGAGGACTGCTTGAGCCCTGGAGTTCGAAACCAGCCTGGGTAAGATGGCAGGACACCACCTGTACAAAAAAAAAATTTTTTTTGCTGGGCACGGTGGCTCAAGCCTGTAATCCCAGCACTTTGGGAGGCTGAGATGGGCGGATCACCAGGTCAGGAGATCAAGACTATCCTAGCTAACACGGTGAAACCCCGTCTCTACTAAAAATACAAAAAACTAGCCAGGCGAGGTGGTGGGCATCTATAGTCCCAGCTACTTGGGAGGCTGAGGCAGGAGAACGGCGTAAACCCGGGAGGCGGAGCTTGCAGTGAGCCGAGACCGCACCACTGCACTCCAGCCTGAGCAACAGAGCGAGACTCCGTCTCAAAAAAAAAAAAAAAAAAAAAAAAAAAAAAAATTTTTTTTTTTTTCTTGAGACAAGGTCTCACAGCACTGATTTTGGCTCACTGCAGCCTGGGCCTCCTGGGCTCAAGCAATCCTCCCGCCTCAGTCTCCTGAGTAGCTGAGACTACAGGCGCACGCCACCATGCCCAGCTAATTTTTTTTTTGTATTTTTTGTGGAGACAAGGGTTTTGCCATGTTGTGCAGGCTGGTCTCAAACTCCTGAGTTCAAGCAATCTACCCATCTCGGGCTCCCAAAATGTTGGGATTACAGGCGTGTAACACCGCACCCTGCCAAAATGTTTTTTAAAAATTAGCCAGGCAAGGTGGTATGTGCCTGTATTCCCAGCTATTTGGGAGGCTAAGGAAGGAGGATCCCTTGATTTCAGGAGTTCAGGGTGGCAGTGAGCTATGATTGCACCACTGCACTCCAGCCTGGGTGACAAAGCAAGACCCTGTCTCTAAAAGCAAAACAACAAAACAAGAGAGGATTGTGCTATGTTGCCCAGGCTGGTCTTGAACTCCTAGCCTCAAGTGTTTCTCTTGCATCAGCCTTCTGAGTAGCTGTGATTACAGCCTGAGACACCATGCCTGGCAAAAATATTTTTAATATTGATATGTTTTTTTTCATTTTTAATGAATGCTGAGAAAATTCCTGAAGATTTAACAATTGGCCCTTGGGAGCTGGTAGGAGCTGGTTCCAGCTGGTATGAGACCCAGCAGGCTACCCTGATTCTGGCAAGTGTGCCACCTCAGTACTCCTCACATGGGCACTCCTCCATTCCTTCTGCTACCTCTGCCGTGGGCTACTTTCTGTGCACCTAGCCTAGTCCCTCTTCTGCAGGCTGCTGCCCACTCCCTAGAGCTCAGCTTGACATATGTCACTTTCTCTTCAAACCCTCTTGTTCAAAATCACTGCCTGTGGAATCAAGTTCAGATTCCTTGGGCTGTCCTTGCAAGGCCTCCCCAGTGTGGTGCTCAGCTATTTTTTCAATAGAAAGACAACAGTAGCTTGCAATCCCAAGTCTCTGTTTACCACCACGACTTCTTTCTTGGGCATCAGGCCCACACAGCCACCTGCTCCCTGGGCGTCTCCTGTTGGATGGTCTCCTGATTTTCTTGTAGGGCCTCAAATTCACCCTGTTCCCTTTTCAGACTCTTTGGACACCGTTTCTTCTCACAGGAACATTTTTCTTCCACTCTGCAACCCTACTAGTCCCTGCTCCACTAACTTTTTTCTGGCGGACCGTCATCCATCCTTCAGGTCTCAACTGAAACGTTGCTTCCCCTGGGAAACCTCTGGGAAAGTGAGGGACCTCATGCACACCATTTCTCTCTTCTTCTCATCGTAGAATTTGCCACATTGTATTAAAATTGTCTATTTGTCTGTCTCCCCCAGGAGATTGTGAGGTGCATAAGGCTCATCTTGTTCACCACTCTATCCCCAGCACCTAGCCTGTTCACTGGCACACTGTGGGTGCTGAACAAATGAACAAATTAATGAGGTACATCCAGCAGTTCCCCTACAAACCCGCCCCCACATCTGTCTGGTTTCCTTGCTGTTCCCCTAGCACACCTTGTACTTTCTCTCTTCTGAAAACAAAAACAAAAATCCATAGTTTTTGTTTGTGCTTAAGGGGACAAAGTCAGAAAATGTCACCTTCTGAAATTGGAACTAATAGAATCAACACTGAATAGATGAGATCAGCCATCTGCAAAATAATCCACTTTAAGGGTTGGTTTGTAAATATGATACCAATGAGATGAGGGTGCTTCTCAGGTCTCTATGGTGACCAGCATGTTGCTGCAGGCTGGGAATCTGCCAAACATAAAGAAAGTGATAATGTCAATCAATTGTAACCTGATTGCTAGAGATAATGCTGTATAAACAGGAGGGCCCTTGTCTGCATGGGGTCTTGACAAGAGTTGAGCCAAAGAGCAATAAATTTATTGTGTCTGATCATCATTAAGTGCTACATGCAGCCCTTTGCAGTTTACAAAGCTCCTCCTTGCAGTGAATTTCCATGACCCTGAAAAATTGGGCTTATTTGCCATCTTACTGGTGAAGAAAAATGTCCACACCTTCACTAAGCCCGCAGGAAGTGAGAAGGTTATGAACTCAAGGACAGAAATACTTCTAGGGCAGACACAGCAGCTTTTGGCTTTGAAGAGGTTTGGCTTGGGGCCTCAGACCCCCTTGAAGGGGGACAGGTTGTCATGGGGTGGGGCACTGAATGCTGCCAGGTTGATCTCTTGTTCATTCAGCAAACATTTATTGAACCACGACCATGTGCCCAGCAGAGCACTAAGAGCTTGGAATACAGTGGTAAGACGTAGAGCTCTTTGTCAAACTGACGACCTAAGTCCAGGGCTGTGACAAGTAAACAATCACAAATATGTTGTGATGGGTGGTCTGAGAAGGGAAGCACGAGGTGCTCTTGGAGGCCCATAGAAAGGACACCTACACGGGTCTAGGGGGAGGGTCTCGGAAGGCTTCACAGAGGAATTGGTGCCTTAGGCTGACTTAAGCATCTGAAGGGACTTAGAGAGACAAAAGGGAGCTGGAGGAATCAGAGGTTGGGGAGAGGACTTTCCAGGAAGAGATGGCAGAAAATGAGAAAACTTGGGAGTGAGGGTGTATGACAAGTAGAGGCAAGGGAAGAGGGGTGAGGGGGAGTTGTAAGAGGCAAGGCTGGAGAAATCATCACAAAATCCAAATTAATATCATCATAACCTCACAGTAATAACTTACAATATAACAAATCCATCATATTAATCACAATTAGTAATCGTTAGTTGATTAAATCAATACTAAATCATATTACTGGTACTGACAACTTTATAATAACCAGGTCTAATTGGCAGCAAGTGGTTAAAGTGCTTACGTGCAGGGCACCAAGTTGAGCAGGTTACACACCCTCTCTCCTCTCTCACCCTAACAACAGTCGTACAAGGGAGGTACTGTTCTCCCACTTTACAAATGAGAAAGTTGAAGATTTAAGATGTTAAAAAGGATACCAAAAGTCACATTCGCTATGAAATGGCTGGCCTGGCATTAGAATTGAGGTTTATAGGGACTCCAGAACCCATCCTGTAAAATGATTTGCCTAATAGCACTAGGTCTCATTACACATGTACAAAAATTTGGACTTAATCCAAACAGAAAGTCATCCATGAGTTCTGGACAGGGGGGTCGATACCCAGATTTTGCTTTTTTTTAAATTTTTTTGAGATGGAGTCTCCCTCTGTCACCTGGGCTGGAGTGCAATAGCACGTCTTGGCTCACTGCAACTTCCGCCTCCCGGGTTCAAGGAATTCTCCCTGCCTCAGCCTCCCAAGTAGCTGGGATTGCAGGTGCCTGCCACCACGCCTGGCTGATTTTTTTATTTTTAGTAGAGACAGAGTTTCACCATGTTCAGGCTAGTCTCGAACTCCTGACCTCAGGTGATCCACAAAGTGTTGGGATTACAGGCATGAGCCACCGCGCCCGGCTAAATTTTGCTTTAAAAAGCTCTCTCTGGCTGCCCAGTGAAAGCAGCTGGTGGAAGCAGAGAATAGAGGCAGAGAGGGCCACGGAAGGCTTTTGCCTTTTACCTCATCTCTCAGGTAGTGTGGCTTGGCCTAGGGAGATAGCCGTGGGGACAGAAAGAAGGGATTGGCTTCATGCAATTTGTAGGGGGTAAAATTGACAGGCCTTGGTGACTGATGGGATGTGGAGAGTGACAGCAAGGAAAACTTGAGAATGACTGCCTGAGTTCTGGCTTAAGCAAATGGATGAGTAGGTGGCAGAGCCATTTGTAGAAAAGAACATGAAAAGAGGAAGAGGTCCGGGAAAAGACACCCACTGAGTTCACACTGCAGGTGGAGGGCGAGGTACACACGTGGGAGACACTAAGGAGGAGGGCCTTGGGAAGCAGTTGGAGAGATGGTTCTCAACCTCAGAGGAGAGGTTCGGACTAGGCATCAGGATAAAGAAGGTAACTGGAGCCCTGGAGGGATGAGGTCTCTCAGGCGTGCCATGCCCCCGAGTGAGAAAGGGAAGGGCTGAGGATACTCTGATGCACACTGCTATTTGAGGGAGGACAGAGTGAAAGGGTCTGCAAAGAGCCTGCTTGCCCCCATAGGAGAAGATAGCTGGCAGGCCTAAGGGAGAGTTGAGACTTCAGTTCCTTGAACTGAAAGGACCTTTAGAAAACATTTGATTAAAACATCTCATTTATAGATGCCTCCCCTCAGACGGACACAGGGCGGCACCACTGCCAATTTGAGCACTCTTGTATCTTGCAGCTAGGATGAAGACTTGGGGCTGGGTCTCTAGCTGTGAGGAGAGCTACCCAAACAACCAATCCCACTCTCTTAACCCAGCTCAGCCCGTTTGGAATACAAGGCTCTTATCTGTGTAGCAATGGTTTGATCTAACTGTTGAAGAGACACTACAGCATAGCGGTTAAGGATACGGCCTCCGGGCCAGGCGCAGTGGCTCCTGCATGTAATCCCAGTACTTTTGGAGGCCGAGGCGGGCGGATCACTTCAGGTCAAGAGTTCAAGACCAGCCTGGCCAATATGGTGAAACCCCATCTATACTAAAAAAAAAAAAAAAAAAAGCCAGGTGTGATGGTGAGCACCTGTAATCCCAGCTACTCAGGAGGCTGAGGCAGGAGAATGGCTTGAACCCAGGAAGCGGAGGTTGCGGTGAGCCAAGATTGCACCACTAAATTCCAGCCTGGGCAATAGAGCGAGACTCCATCTCAAAACAAACAAACAAACAAACAAACAAACAAAAAGGATATGGCCTCTGTGCCAGAGTACCTGTGTTCAAAACCCCCCACCAACATTCACTAGCTGTGATAGTGGGCAAGTCAATTCACCCTCCTGATTCTCAGCTTTCCCATCTGTTAAAGGGGATAATAATTGTACCAACTTCATAGGGTTTGTTGTGAGGATAAACTGTATTAGAACACTCCCTGGCAACTATTAATAGTAAACTCTAGGCCAGGCGCAGTGGCTCATGCCTGTAATCCCAGCACTTTGGGAGGCTGAGGCGGGTGGATCACCTGAGGTGAGGAGTTCGAGACCAGTCTGACCAACATGGTGAAACCCCGCCTCTACTAAAAATATAAAAAATTAGCCTGGCGTGGTGGGCACCTGTAATTCCAGCTACTTGGGAGGCTGAGGCAGGAGAATCACTTGAACCTGGGAGGCAGAGGTTGCAGTGAGCCGAGATCCTGCCATTGCACTCCAATCTGGGCAACAAGAGCGAAACTCCATCTCAAAAAAAAAAACAAAAACTAGTAAACTCTATTGAGTGTTAGCTGATCCTGGCCAACAAGAATGTTGTTTCCAATTACAGTTTCCAAGTCCATATTCTCTGGGGCCTAACTGCTCACTAAAAATGCTTAGGGCATTTATAAAGCGGGATGACAACAAAAGTGTTTTGGAAAATAATATGATAATTGAGATTTCAAACAACTCAGTCAAAGTAGTCATCACAAGAAAAAGCAGACCTTGGTTAGACTTTCTTTCCCTTTTGTAAAAAAATTATTTTTTATTTTCTGGCAGGAACTTATAGAGCATTTCTTACCCTCTACAGTTTGGTATAATTTTTATTTTGAATCACATAATGATAATGGGAGTATTGAGTAGGGGGTGCAGGGGACAAAGTAAAACCCAAATGTTTTAGAGCCCCTAAGTCTTAGTCTCGGGTAATCCCATTTGAGCCTTGCATCAAGCCTGTGATGGAGGTATCATTTACATCCTTCTTCACAGAGGTGGAAAATGAGACTCAGAGAGGTCAAGAACCTGGTCCAAGTTCACACAACTAATAGGGATGAGCTGGATGGGAACCCAGGCAGTCTGATGTCAGAGTCTGTCAGAGTCTCTCGTGAGGTGAGGGGTTAGTGTTTGTGGTTCTGGAGGCGGGGTAGGGTTTCCTCAGTGTGGGCCTAACAGTCCCATATAAGGGGGATTCATGCTTTTGTACAAGGAGTAAGAGAGTAAGGGGGCCCCTGGTGGCAGGCCCTTGCTGGGGGTGATTCAGGCCAGAATGCAAAGATGGTTCGCGAGGCCTTTTGGAGAGTCTCTTCCTTGGGGGCCATATGTTTGCAATCAGTGTGTGTGTGGCTGTGGGGGAAGGCCTGTTCTGGCCAGTGGCCAAGCCAGGTGTTTGCTGTGTGATTCACACAAACAAACCTCAGTAACTCCTCGGCGCGCTGGGAATTTTGTGTGCCATAGTTATGACCTGCTTCATCCCGTAACTCAGAAGGTTTCAAAGGTCCTCTGGGCCGGGACTGGTCCAAGGCAGAGCTGGGGAGGCGGAAGGTGGACCTCTCATCCCCTTACGCCTCCCTGTTGGGGTCCCTTTCCTTACACAGGACTTTCTTTCCATCACACAGTCCACATTCTCCACACCCTGTCCTCCTGCAGCCTTCCCCAACCCCGAGACTTCCACTAAGGCCTGCCTGGCCATTGGCTTCATTTCCTGCTACCTGTTGTGAAGGATGAGCCCTGTGCACCTCTTTTCTGCCTAACAGAGCCCCACTCATCCTCCCCAGCTGCCTCCAACCTCAGCTCCGCTACAAGGCTTTTCCAGCTTCCTCAGAAAAAGAAGGTCAAGGGAGCAGCAAGTGCTCAGGAAGCACCTAGTCTGTGCCAGCTGTGGAACTGAGGTTTTACATAATCACTTCATTAAATCTTCACGACAGCCCCATGCACTCCTACAGAAGAGGAATCTCGGGTTCAGAAATGGCAAGCAACTTGCCCAAGGTCACAGAGCTAAGAAGGGCAGGGGTGTAGCCCAACTTAACTCCCGAATCCCTGTGAACTTGAACTGTCCATTTCACACCACACTGCCTGCCTCAAGACACCTTCCTCCTTGATCATCTTCAACTCCTTTTGTTTTCCATCCCACCCCATGTCCAGTCCATCAGCAAATACTCTTGGCTCCACCTTCAAAATATATCCAGAATCCACCACTTATCATCATCTCCATAGCTGCCACCCTGGTCTAAGTTCCAATCAACTTTCATCTGGATTACAGCAATGGTACTCTAACTGCTCCTTTGCTCCTAACAGTGCTCCTAATGACTTTGCCCCTGCCCCTCACGCCCTCCCATGCACACAGTCTATTCACCACACAGAAGCCAGAGGGATTCTGTTACAACACAAGTCAAATCATGTCACTTTTCTTTTCTTTTGAGACGGAGTCTCGCTCTGTCACCCAGGCTGGAGTGCAGTGGCACCATCTCGGCTCACTGCAACCTCCGCCTCCTGGGTTCAAGCCATTCTCCTGCCTCAGCCTTCAGAGTAGCTGGGATTACAGACGCCCGCCACCTCGCCCGGCTAGTTTTTTGTATTTTTAGTAGAGACGGGGTTTCACGGTTTTAGCCAGCATGGTCTCGATCTCCTGACCTCGTGATCCACCCACCTCGGCCTCCCAAATTGCTGGGATTACAGGCATGAGCCACAGCGCCCAGCTATCATGTCACTTCTCCCTCAAAGTCCTTCAATGGCTCTTGTTACATTTGTAGTCTAAGTCTTTAATGTCAGCCTATATAGCCTAGATGATCTGTTCCCAGCTCTTTCCTATTCTCTCCCTTGCTCTGTTCCAGCTACCCTGGACTCATTGCTATTCTTCCAACATGCCAGAGCCTGAGGGCCTTTGTACCTACTGTTTCTTCTGCCTGGAACATTCTTGGAAGTCTGCATGGCTTGCTGCCCCACTTGTTTCAGGTCTTCATTCAAAACATACCTTCTCAGTGAAACTCTCCCCATCATCCTGTTTCAATTTGCAACACCTGCTCCACCAACACTTGTTTTTCCTGCTCTCCTGTTTTTTTTTTTTTTTTCTTCTCCCTTGTAACTGTGATGGTTAATTTTATGTGTCAACTTGACTAGACTGTGGGGTTTTCAGATATTTGATTCAACATGATTTCTGGGTGGGTCGTGAGAGTGTTTCTGGTTGAGATTCACATTTGAATTGGTAAACTGAGTAAAGCAGGGTGCCCTCGGGCCTCATCCAATTCGTTGAAGGCCTGAATACAATAAAAGGCTGAGTAAGGAAGAATTCTTTCTCTCTGCCCACTTTGAGCTGGGACATCCATCTTCAAATTGGAATTATACCTTGGCTCTCCTGGGTCTCCAGCCTGCCAACTGCAGAACTTGTTCTCAGCCTGCATAATCATGTGAGCCGATTCCTTATAGTAAATATGTACATGTATGTTACATATGTGTATAAATCTAGAGATCCTGTTTGTTCCATTTCTCTGGAACACACCAACTAACAGTACTTTGGCTATTTTTTAAAAATGTGTTGTCTGCCTCTACTCTAAGGTAAACTTCATGACGGCAAGGATTTTTGTGTGTTTTGTTCTCCGGTTTTCCCTCAACACAATGCCTGACATATAGTAGGTGTTTAATAAGTATTGGTTGAATGAATCATAGCCCCTTATGTTTGACTTTCCCAGGAGTCTGTGAGCCACTTCACTACAAGAACTTGGAGTCCTCGCCTTTGCATTCCCGGTGCCCAGCAAAGTGCCCACCTCCAAAGGTGCCCAGTAAATATCGAACAAAATGCCTTCATATGATCCATCCAGAAGAACGTTGGAGTTTCTAGAACCAAATTAGGAGGACTGAGCCTTCTTCAGTCCCTAATTCAGGGGCACCACCTCTCTGCTTTCCCCCACCTCTCCCTGAAACCCCAGTCTTGCCTGGCTGTTTATCTGCTGTGCCCGGCCTCCTTCCCTGCCTCTCAGAGTCCTCTCTCCCTTCCCCCATCCGCCCCCCTGCTCGCCCGCCTGAGTACAGGCTATTATCTGGGGGTGGTAATTATTGCGAGTAAATTGGAAGTTGTTTTGCACAGAGCTGTCTCACGCAGGTCGATTTGTATGCTTCCTGGGCACTTCTGACACTCCAGAAATGCCATAGCAACGGCCGGGCGCCGCCGGGCTCACTGATGGCAGGAGATCAGGCGGGGGAGTGGTGCGCCGTGGGCGGGGAGAGGGGCGGGAAGGCGGCAGGAAAGGCCGAGGGCACCACGCGGCAGGGAAGCCGTAGCCTTCGCAGCCGCCACCTGTCTGCTGAGCCTCGATTTCCCTGTCGGTGACAAGGGGATGAGAACCTGCAAGCAAGCTGTTGAGGGGCATAAACGAACGAGCTAATGGCTTGAACAGTTTGTAAACTAAAACGAGGGCCAGCTGGCATTACAATGAACTATTATTATTATTATTATTATTATTATTTTTAGAGATGGGGTCTTGCTCTGTCGCCCAGGCTGGAGTTCAGTGGCCTGATCATGGCTCACTGCAGCCTCGACCTCCTGGGCTCAAGCGATCCTCCAATGGACTATTATTACCACGACTATTCTTTTTCCTGGTATTGTCTTCTTTTCCTCTTCTCCCCGCCTTTCTGCGGCTCTGCCCCCACCCGCCTCGCCGCCACCCGACTCCTCCCACCTCCTCGGACCCCCGCCCTGAGCCGGTGCCTGCCCGAATCCCCCGCCGGAGCGGGGTTCCTGCTGGCCCTCCTTTATTCCGTGCAAAATCACAGCCCCTGGGACACCTTTTGGAGACGAGGCCCACAGAGACACCGCAAGCTCATCCTGCAGGGGCAGAGCCGCTGATTAAATTATATTCGCTCTGCCTTTCAGTCATTCAGATTGGTTGGGACGAGGCCAGCTGGAATTAGTGAGAAATTTGAAGCAGAGAATATTGACAAAGAAAGGCTGTTTTATTGCCTGCAATGACACAGGATATTTCAAAGGCAGCTCAGCAGGTCAAGGAGAGCTTAGTTCGTGAATAGATCAGACTTTTTGCTAATTATTTGGATAGACACAGATCTCAAGTTTTTAAAATCAGTTTTGTTTCCTTCAGGGACTTGAAAAACAACCCTTCCTCTCCCCAAATCTGAGATCCTTACCAGGTGAAGGCTTTGAAAACAAGAAAGTACTGTTAAACTATTCATTAATTCCAAATATTTTTTCAGCACCTACTATGTGCTAGGACGATTGTGACTTTTGAAAATACAGACATGGAGCTGATACCTACAGGAGAAACAAACAACATGAAAGTAAACAGGGAAACAGATACTTTTAAATCGTGGTAATGACTCTGAAATAATAGGATTAGAGTGGTGGGGGTAGCTACTTTAAAGAAGGTGGGTCAGGGAAGGTCTCACAGGAGAGATGGCTGATTTCTGAGTGATAAGAAGGAACCAGCCATGCTCAGATTTTAGGGTAAAGTGTTCCTGGCCAAGGGACAGCAAAAGCAAAGACCCGGTGGTGGAAATGGGCGTGATTGTTCAAAGAACAGAAAGAAGGCCAATGTGCCTGAAGAAAGAGGGTGAGATTTGGAAATCACATAGGGACCTGTAGGCCTCAGTGAGGAGTTTGGATAGTATTTCTAGTGTGTTGTGAACTCAATGAAAGGTCTTAAGCAAAGGAGTGACCTGATCTGCTTTATGTGTTTTTTGAAAGGATTATTGGGTACTGTTTGACGAATGGATTTTCTTTTCTTTTCTTTTCCTTTTTTTCTTTAAGACAGGGTTTCACTCTGTTGCTCAGGCTGGAGTGCAGTGGCATGATCATGGCTCACTGAAGTTTCAACCTTCCAGGCTCCAGTGATCCTCCCACCTGAGCCTCCCATGTACCTAGGACTACAGGCATGCACCACCATGCCCAGCTAGTTTTGTTTTTGTTTTTGTTTTTGTTTTGTAGAGATGGTGTCTTACTATGTCACCCAGGCTGGTCTTGAACTCCTGGGCTCAAGCGATCCTCCCACTTCAGCTTCCCAAAGTGCTGGGATTACAGCATGAGCCACCACGCCCCGCGTGATTTTCTTTTCTCTTTTTCTTTTTTTCTCTTCTTTTCTTTTCTTTTTTTTTGAGATGGAGTATTGCTCTGTCACCCAGGCTGGAGTGCAGTGGTGTGATCGCGGCTCACTGCAATCTCTGCCTCCCGGGTTCAAGCAATTCTCCTGCCTCAGCCTCCCCAGTAGCTGGGATTACAGGCGCACGCCACCACGCCTGGTTAATTTTTGTATTTTTAGTAGAAATGGGGTTTCACCATATTGGTCAGGCTGGTCTCAAACTCCTGACCTCAGGCAATCCACCTGCCTCAGCCTCCCAAAGTGCTGGGATTACAGGCATGGGCCACCGTGCCCGGCGTGATTTTCTAATATGAAAAATTGACTGGGGAACAGGAATGGGAATAGGGAGACTGGTTAGGAAACCATTGGTAAATTCCAGGTGACTTAGGCTTGGGTAGTTGCAGTGGAGTGGGGATAGGTGGAGAGATTCAGGATGTATTTTGGAGAGAGCCAACAGGGCTTGGTGATGAACTAGATGAGGGACAGAAATGATGTTTCTAGTTCCTAGCTTTTTGGCTTGAGCAACTGAGTGGTGCCGTTTGTAGAGCTGTGGAAAACCAGGGCAGATCAAGTTTGAGGGTGGGTTGGGAACCAATAATTCTCTTTTGGACGTTTTCAGTGTGAAATGTCAGATGTCGGGGGGACTTGATATAGGGGTCTGGGACTCCAGTGAGAGGTATGGACCTAAGAAAGACGTTTGGGTGTCCTTAATATTCAGTTAGGAGCCCTTGGATTCTTGGTGACTTGCTCAAAGCTAACACAACTAGAACAGAAACATGGTAAGATACCTGCTGTTATGAACCACACGTTTGTGTCCCCGCTAAAGGCATATGTTGAAATTCTAACCAGAAATGGGATGGTATTAGGAGGTGGGGCCTTTGACAGGTGATTAGGTCATGAAGGTAAAGCCCTCATGAATAGGATTAATGTCTTATTAGAAAAGACGTGGAGGGACCGGGCACGGTGGCTCACGCCTGTAATCCTAGTACTTTGGGAGGCCGAGGTGGGCAGATCACTTGAGGCCAGGAGTTTGAGACCAGCCTGGCCAACATGGTGAAACCCTTTCTCTGCTAAAAATACAAAAATTAGCTGAGTGTGGTGGCGCATGCCTGTAATCCCAGTTACTTGGGAGGCTGAGGCAGGAGAATTGCTTGAACCCAGGAGGCAGAGGTTGCAGTGAGCTGAAGCACAACTGCACTTCAGCCTGGGTGACAGAGCAAGACTCTGTCTCAAAAAAGAAAAGAAGGCCGGGCGCGGTGGCTCAAGCCTGTAATCCCAGCACTTTGGGAGGCTGAGACGGGCGGATCACGAGGTCAGGAGATCGAGACCATCCTGGCTAACACGGTGAAACCCCGTCTCTACTAAAAAATACAAAAAACTAGCCGGGCGAAGTGGCGGGCGCCTGTAGTCCCAGCTACTTGGGAGGCTGAGGCAGGAGAATGGCGTGAACCTGGGAGGCAGA
The DNA here is from genome assembly GCF_043159975.1 of Macaca nemestrina. Classification (NCBI taxonomy): domain Eukaryota; kingdom Metazoa; phylum Chordata; class Mammalia; order Primates; family Cercopithecidae; genus Macaca; species Macaca nemestrina. Next base: position 82,436,822 of record NC_092145.1, read on the forward strand.
GCTTGCAGTGAGCTGAGATCTGGCCACTGCACTCCAGCCTGGGCGACAGAGCATGACTCCGTCTCAAAAAAAAAAAAAAAGAAAAGAAAAGACCTGGAGGCCAGGCACTGAGTGGCTCGTGCCTATGAGAGGATCACTTGAGGCCAGGAGTTCAAGACCAGCCTGAGCAAGATGGCAAGAACCCACTTCTACAAAAAAAAAATAAAAAATAAAAATAGCCAGGCTTTGAGACCAGAAGGTTGAGGCTGCAGTGAGCCATGATTGTGCCACTGTATTCCAGCCTGGGTGACAGAGCGAGACCATGTCTCTCAAAAAAAATTTTTTTTTATTAAAAAGAAAAGACTCCAAGAGCTTGTTTCCTTTTTCTCTCTGTTCTCCATCAAGTGAGGGGTACAACAAGAAGGTGAATGTCTACATATCAGGAAGAGGGCCTCACCAGACACTGAATTTGCCTGCACCTTGATCCTGGATTTCCCAGCCTCCAGAACTGTGAGAAACAAATGTTCGTTTGCTTTTTTTTTTTTTTTTTTTTTTTTAATTTATTGGGTTTTTTTTTAGAGACAGGGTCTCACACTGTCACCCAGGCTGGAGTACACTGGTGCAATCATAGCTCATTGCAACCTCAAACTTCTGGACTCAAGTGAGTCCACTTCAGCCTCCCACTTTAGCGTCCCAAAGTGCTGAGATTACAGGCGTGAGCTTCCTGCACCCAGCCATGTTTGTTGTTTAAACCACTCAGTCTATGGTATTCTGTTATAGCAGCCGGAACTAAAACAGCTGCCTTCTTCCCTGCCTCCAAAACAATACCCCTCTCCTCCACTTGAATGCCTTTATCTGAGTCAGTTAAGACTTACTCTCAGGGGAAATACAAAATAAAAACTACAAGGTACCACTTTTTAATAATCAGAGGGGTGAAGATCAAAAGGTAGGAAAACACTGTTAGCAAAGGTGGGGAAAACACGCACTTTCATATATTGTTTATGGGAATGTAAATTCATTTATCCCTTATGTAGGGCAATTTGGCAGTTTCTAGCAAAATAAGAAACACAGATACACTTTGACCCAACAATTCCAATTTTAGGAAATTATCCTACAGATATACTCACACATATATTTTTTTTAAATGCATGTACCAGGCCAGGCGTGGTGGCTCATGCCTGTAATCCCAGCACTTTGGGAGATAGAGGCAGAGGATCACCTGTGGTCAGGAGTTCAAGACCAGCCTGGCCAACATGACGAAATCCCCGTCTCTACTAAAAATACAAAAATTAACCAGGCATGGTGGTGGGCACCTGTAATTCCAGCTACTAGGGAGGCTGAGGAAGGAGAATTACTTGAACCCTGGAGGTGGAGGTTGCAGTGAGATGAGATCGTGCCACTGCACTCCAGCCTGGGCAACAGAGCAAGGCTCCGTCTCAAGAAAAAAAAAAAAATGCATATACCAGAATGTTCATTGTCACTATGTTTTTATTTATTTTTATTTTTCATAGAGACAGGTCTCACTGTGTTGTCCAGGGTGGTCTCAAACTCTAGAGCTCAAGCAATCCTCCCATCTCTGCCTCCCAAAGTGCTAGGAATTACAGGTGTGAGCTACCATGCCTAGCTGTCACTGTTTTTAACAGCAAAAGATTGGGAAAAATATCCTTCAATAGAGGACTGATTACATAAAGTACACCTTTGCAATGGAATATGTGCAGCCATCAAAACTAAGGAAGTTCTTGGTCATTTTTTTGTTTTTTGAGATAGGGTCTCACTGTGTTGCCCAGGCTGGTCTCAAACTCCTGGGCTCAAGTGATTCTCTCACCTTAGCCACCTGAGTAGCTGGGACTATAGACATGTACCACCATGCCCAGCTGATTTTTTTTTTAACTTGAAAAATCGAGATGAAATTTACACAACATAAAATTGACCATTTTAACTATTTTAAAGTGTAAAATTCAGTGCCTTTATGTTTTGATATGAAACAACCTTTGAGATATATTTGTATACACTTACCCTCACTCACCTTCTATCCCCTCTTGCCTACCTCTGCTTGTGATAGTGGGAGAGACTTTTTCTGATGGGCATCTCTGAAAAGTCTCCAGAACATAGGAGGCTGAGAGGGACTGTTGCCAGGGAAAGGTGGTAGTAATGTTATCAGAGGTTCTCACCCCCGGCTGCACATTAGCATCACCTGGGGAGATTTTGAAAATGCCCTTGCCCAGGCCCCACCTTTAGATACTTTGATTTAATTCAGGGTGAGGCCTGGGCGTAAGTCTTAACATTTAGGCATAATCTACACACAGTAAAATGCATAGGCCTTAAGTGTATAGTTCAATGAATTGTGATATTGTGGGTGCTTGCATAACCACTGCCCCATTAAAACATAGACCATTTCCATCTCTCCAGTCACTGTCCTTCACCCCTGCCAGAGGCAGACACTGTTCTGATTTCTATCATAGATTCATTTTGATTGTTCTTGAACTTCATAGAAATGGAATCGAACAGTATGTAACATTTTGAGATTGCCTTATTTCTCTCAGTATAATGCCCTTGAGGTTCATCCAAATAATTGCACTGATCAGTAGTTCATTTCTTTTTGTGGCTGAGTGGTATTCCTTTGTATGGATACACCAAAGTTCATCCATTCAGACATCCAGGGACATTTGTGTTGGTCCTAGTTTTTGGCTATTAGAAAAAAGCTGCTATCAGCATTCTTGTACAAGTCTCTCTGTGAGCACATGTACTCATTTCTCTTGGAGTGGAATTCTTGGGTTTAACTTTATTTGAAACTGCTGGTTTCCAAAGTGGCTGTACCAATTTACACCCCCACCAGCAAAAGATGAGACTTACAGTTGTTCCACATCTTTGCTAACACTTGGTATTGTCTGTCTTTTAAATTATAGCCATTCTCATGGGTATGCAGTGGCATGTCCTTTTAGTTTTAAATTACATTTTCCTAATGGCAAATTATGTTGATCATCTTTCATATGCTTATTGACCATTCATATATCCTGTCTCATGAGGTGTCTGTTCCACTCTTTTGCTCATATTTTTGGGTGGTCATTGTATTATTGATTTGTAGGAGCTCTTTATATATTCTGGATATTAGTCTTTTGTCAGATAAATATATTACAAATATAATTATTATTTAAAATATCCCCAGTGAGTCTCACATGAATGCAGACTTGAGAACCCCTGGTGAACTAAAGATCGGCCCCAAAGGCCCCCTACTTTTGCAAGTCCCCAAACCTACCCCCTAGCAATTTTGCCTGAGGATTGGTTTTCTTTTCTTTTTCTTTTCTTTTTTTTCTTTTTTGAGATGGAGTCTGTCACCCAGGCTGGAGTGCAGTGGCGCAATCTCAATTCACTGCAACCTCTGCCTCCCGGGTTCAAGAGATTCTCCTGACTCAGCCTCCCGAGTAGCTGGAATCAAAGGTATGCACCACCACACCTGGCTAATTTTTGTATTTTTAGTAGAGACAGGGTTTCACTATGTTGGCCCAGCTGGTCTCGAACTCCTGACCTCAGGTGATCCACAGCCTTGGCCTCCCAAAGTGATAGGATTATAGGCGTGAGCCACTGCACCTGGCTGAGGAATGTTTTTTCAATTTATGTGAATGTTCATGGCTGTGGGAGATTTTAGGAGTGAGGGTTTCTTTGTCAGTCTTTCTCTTGCATATCTGCCTGGCTTCTTGGACAGCTCCATTCATCTGAACTGTTCTCTTACACTCTGACTGTTAGAAAGTCTTTTCCTGTCTTCACCCTAAGATTTTCCACGTGTAAAACCTGACCTTAGTGCCTGACCCATTTCTAAACCCAGAAACAGTGTGTCAAAGGAATAAGGATATGTTTATGTTTTTGTTTTTGTTTTTGTTTTTTCCTGGATGGAACAAGCTATGTCCTAGGTGCAAAAGGAGTGTGACTTTCTGTATCCCCTCCTGGCTGTTATCCTCAGGCTGCCTATCTGCTCACTGAAGGGGAGAATCATTTTCTAGCAGCCTGGGCAACCAATCACTAGAGGACAGGTCCCAGTCTCATTGACTCTGCTGTGTACTTGCTGCATGACCTCATGCAAGGCAATTAACCTCTCTAATCCTTGGTTCCTTCAACTGGTACAAGAGAACATCTTGTTTGTTGTGGGGAAAGTTCCTGGCATAAATTAGTTGCCCACAAAGGATGGAAGACATGGTTCTAAGATCAGTGGAACTGGGCTGTGAGAGGAGCTCTCTGTTCTGGGACTTACCATGCCCTCAATGTGCCCTAGTGTCATATATCTGCCCCTTCCTTCCACACCTTCAGAGGCTCAGACTGGTCAAGGCCCCTCCTGCTGTGTTGTCTTCACCCTGCCCTTTTTGGCTAATTTGAACAGAACATCCCATGAGGGCCCCTAGGCTCTTTAAGCTCTGAGCAGATGGCTGGGAAGCCAGTTCTCTGAAACATACAGTTCCTGACTCAGATCTGGGCAGGGGGCCAAGACCTTCGAAGGGCTATAGAAAAACTTCACCTTCGCCCCCACTTCCCTCCTGTTGCCCTCAAGAGCTTGTAGTTTTTACTACCTGTCTCTTTTAGTGCCAAAGAGGAAGGGAAAAAGGCCACACCTATTTGGATTAGATGCCCACTTGGAGTCCCTTTTTGGGCTGGCACCAGGGAGAAACTTTGACCCCAGGTTTTGGGAGAGGCACCCATGCTATGTAGGGAGGGTTTCTCTGCTGCTGCAGGAAGAGGATAAGGAAGCTACAGGAGAGCTCATGGGGAGCTTCCAGAAATGTCCTTGACTTGGGGAACAAGTGGGTACAGGGCATCTGGAGAGTCCAGTGACAATGGGCTCTGGCTGTAGCCTGTTCCTCTCTCAGCCAAGCATGGGTGGCTTTGTCCTAGCACAAGATCTGGGAAGGGACTAGAAGAGGGCTGTCTAGTTCCTGGGTGTTACTTCCAGGTCCATCTGGAGGCAGGTATAAAAGGGAGACAGGGGTAGTATTGGCAAGAGAAGTGGCTGGGATGGGTATGCTTGGCCCTCCCCACTTCTCTGGTTCCTGGTCCCCATTATGTCTTTGGATATATCATTCCCACCCAAGGCCTCATTCTAGTTCTCTAACAGAGCACCCAGTGCTCTCCTTTAGGATTACTAATTGACAAATCATCTACCCATCCATCCATCCATCCATCCAACAACTATTTACTGGTCAGTCATTATGTGTAGGGACCATTCTGAGCTCTGTGAGGGTGTAACTGTGAAAAAGACAGAAATGTTCTTCACAGAGCTCACATGATCATGGGGGAGCCAGACAGGTAACCAGGCAGCTACATTCCATGGAATAAACCCAATGGTAAAGGCAGGATGTGGGATCACAGAAGATGACTTGTTGAGAAGGATCAGGGAAGGTTCCTGGAAGCAGGGAGACCTGCACTGAGACAAGAGAAGTGAACAGACAATAGTGAGGTGAAAAGGGTGAGTCCAAGCAGAGGAAACTGCATGTGAGGAGGCCTGAAGGCAAGATCTGAATAGCTGGAAGTTGTTCAGTTTGAGAAGACAGCATGTGCATGTATGTGTAGGGGTTGTGAAGAAGTAAGATGTGGCCAGAGAGGTAGTCAGAGGCCAGATCAGGAAGGCCTTGTAAGCCATGGTGAGGAGGCAGGACTTGATCTTGAGGGAAATGAGGAGGCTTTGAAGGATTTAGACAGGGCCATGTCATGATCAGTTTGGTGTTTTTGAAAGATGATTCTGGTTTTTGGGTAGAGATCAGACAGTGGGGGAAAGGCACAAATAGAAGCAGGAAGACAAGCCAGGAGGCTAGTGCAGTCGTCCAAGTGAGAGACAATGGTGGCAGAGACTACCATGGTGGCAGTGGAGACAGAGAGAAGTGATTGGATTTGGAATGTATTTTAGAGGTAGAGCCAACACAACTCACTGATGAATTGAACGTGAGGGGCAAATATAAGGCAGGCCTCAAAGACACCTCCTGGTTTCTGACTTGGACCACTTGGGGGGTTGCTAGTGCCATTCATGGAGATAGGAACTATTGAGAGAGCAGGTCTAGGGGAGAGTGGGTGAGTTCAGTGCCATGTTGAGTTTGAGCTTCCAGGGTGACATGTCCTATAGCCAGTTTGCCATCTAGGTCCAAATCTCAGGAGAGAGGATGAGGCTAGAGACAGAATTGTGGGGTCTTGAGAGTCAGTGAGGTAACCCGAAGGGAGTGGAGGATGCCGTGTTTTGTGCAGTGGGACTGCCTTGTCGAAGGTTTCTCTACCCTTTGTTGCCCACTTCACCCAAACCCGAAAAGGCAGGTTTAGAAGGCATTCATCAAAGACTGTGAAACTTAGGGCAAAGACCCTGCAGGTAATCCTAAATCTTGGCTCCCTCCCTTCCTCCCAGTCCCTGTCATTTCCACAGCATCCTGGACTGACTTGATTAATTTCCAATAAGTGTTTATCCATCCCAGAGGCCAGGCCAGCTGCCATTCTTAGGAAAGTCAGTTTCTGGCTCCCTCTGCTGGCAGAGCTGCAGATGACTGTTGGCTGGGGCAGCCTCCATCCCACTGCTTTCCTCCTCCTTCCTGCTTCCCCTGGGAGATTAAACCCTCGGTCTCAATCCTCTATCCCTACCCCCAAATCCCACCTACTTTATAAGAACCCTAGCTAGAAATGGGGTGGGAGAAGCCTAATTAGGTATCTGGGAAACACAAATTCTTTTTTTTTTTTTTTTTTTTTTGAGACGGAGTCTCGCTCTGTCGCCCAGGCTGGAGTGCAGTGGCGCGATCTCGGCTCACTGCAAGCTCCGCCTCCCAGGTTCACGCCATTCTCCTGCCTCAGCCTCCTGAGTAGCTGGGACTACAGGCACTCGCCACCGCGCCCGGCTAATTTTTTGTATTTTTAGTAGAGACGGGGTTTCACCGTGGTCTCGATCTCCTGACCTTGTGATCCGCCCGTCTCGGCCTCCCAAAGTGCTGGGATTACAGGCGTGAGCCACCGCGCCCGGCCGGGAAACACAAATTCTTACTGTTGGCAGAGCTTGGTGGCTCACACCTGTAATCCTAGCACTTTGAGAGGCTGAGGCAGGAGGATTGCTTGAGCCCAGGAGTTGGAGAACAGCCTGGGCAACATAGCAAGACTCTGTCTCCACAAACTATTAAAAAAATTAGGTGGATGTGGTGGCAGGTGTCTGTAGTCCTAGCTGTTAAAGAGGCTGAGGTGAGAGGATCACTGGAGCCTGGAGGATCACTTGAGCCCAGGAGTTTGAGGTTACAGTGAGCCAAGATCACACCACTACACTGCAGCCTGGGCAACAGAGACCCTGTCTCAAAAATAAATATGTAAATAAATGATTACTCTTTATAATCACTTTCATCTTTTTTTCTGCCCCACACCCACTCTCAGCTCCTTTTTTTTTTTTTTTTTTTTTTTTTGACAGGATCTCACTCTGTCACCCAGGTTGGAGTGCAATGGTACGACTCTGCTTACTGCAGCCTCGAACTCCTGGGTTCAAAAGATTCTCCCATCTCAGCCTCCTGAGTAGCTAGGACTACAGCACACACCACCACACACAGCTAATTTCTGTGTTTTTTGTGGAGATGGGGTTTCATCATGTTGCCCAGGCTGGTCTCAAACTCCTGGGCTCAAGCGATCCTCCCACCTCGGCCTCCCAAAATGCTGGCATTACAGGCATGAGCCACCACGCTCGGCCCCAAACCCACTCTTGATCTCCTTGCCCACGAAGACTTCATTTGGTTATCAAAAACACTCTTCCATTCTCAGTCCCCAAGAGCAACATTTTGCTGGCACTCCCTCCTCATATGCAGGGAAGCCATGATGTGTGCTGGAAAAAATGCTGGGTTGGGAGTGAGGGTACCTAGGTTTGAGTCCTGTTTCTGTCACAGGTGCAGGGTCTGACCTTGGACTGGTCACTTCCTTCTTTCCCACTGGCAGTTCCCTTACCTGTGGCGTTAGACTGGAGTCCAAAAAACCATTTCAACTCGGCCTTCTAGGCTTGCTCCAACCATCTTAGCCTTTTTAGTTTTTCATACACATCAAGCCCTCTCCTGCCCCAGGGCCCTTGGTCATGCTATTCCCTCTGCCTGAAATGCCCTTCCCTTCCCTTTTTGTTTGGTTAACTCCTCCCCATCCTTCAGCTCTTAGCTCAAATGCTACTTCCTGAGAAGAACCTTTTCCAGCCCTCCAGATTGGGTCAGATACCTCATGGTATGCTGTCATAATTGCCTGTAGTTTTCCTTCTGAGCCCTCTTCACGTTTGTAATTTTCCAAGTGTTTGTGTGATTATTGTTTCAAGTCCATCTTCCCCATGGAACTTGAAGCTCTTTGATAGCAAGGACTTGTCTGTTTTGCTCACCACTCTACCCCCAGCACCTGGATCTTTGCCTGCCCATCTTGTAAAGGCTCAACACATATTTACTAAACAAATGAATAAGTAAATGGATGAATTAATCCTTTTCTTCACCTGTCAGCTGCTTTCTATATCTAACTAGCATCGTGTTAAAGAGCAAAAAGTCGAAAGCCAGACTGCCTGGGTTTGGAGTCCTGCTTCACCACTCACAAGCTGTGTAAACTTGTGTAAGTTATTCAGTCTTTCTGTGCCTCAGTTTCCTCATCTGTAAAAGGAGGATGATAATAGTATACACTGTCTAACAAGGTTGTTGTTAAGGATTAAAAGACAGCGTATGTAAAGTGCTTAGACCAAGACCTGGCAATCCAGTGCTATCTAAGTAATAGCTATTGTTCTTATTCGGCCTCATCCGTCTCTCCATTTACGCATTCTGAACCCTCCCACAAAGCCTCATTATCTTATTTCCGGCCTCTGAGTGCAGATGACTCAGTGTAATTTGCAGATTAGGTTGAAAAGTTTTGTTTTTTAGAATTCTTATTATGGAAATGTTCAATCATACACAGAAGCAGAGAAGAGGATAATGAACCTCTGTAATAAGCTTCAACAATTATCAACATTTTGCCAATCTTTGTTCATCTATACTCTCCTTTTTTTCCCTCTGTACTGAAGTATTTTAATATAAGTCGCAGATGTCATATCATTTTGTCTGAAAATACTCCAACATGTATTTCTAACAGATGAGGACCTTAAAAAAAACACAGCAATACCATTATCACCCTTTTAAAATTAACAATAATTAGGGAGAGCTTTTTTTGTTTGTTTTTTTGAAATGGAGTTTTGCTCTTGTAGAGGCTGGAGTGCAGTGGTATGATCTTGGCTCACTGCAACCTCCGCCTACTGGGTTCAAGCCATTCTTCCTGCCTCAGCCTCTCGAGTAGCTGAAATTACAGGCGCCTGACATCATGCCCGGGTAATTTTTGTATTTTAGTAGAGATGGGATTTCACCATGTTGGCCAGGCTGGTCTCAAACTCCACCCACCTCAACCTCCCAAAGTGCTGGCATTATAGGTGTAATTCACTGCACCAAGCCTAGGAAGAGCTTTTTTCTTTTCTTTTCTTTTTTTTTTTTTTGAGATGGAATCGCCTTCTGTCGCCCAGACTGGAGTCCAGTGGCGAGATCCTGGCTCACTGCAACCTCCGCCTCCCAGGTTCAAACAATTCTCTTGCCTCAGCCTCCCAAGTAGCTGGGATTACAGGCGTGTGCCACCACACCCAGCTAATTTTTGTATTTTTAGTAGAGACGGGATTTCACCATGTTGGTCAGGCTCGTCTCGAGCTCCTGACCTTGTGATCCGCCCGCCTCAGCCTCCCCAAGTGCTGGGATTACAGGCGTGAGCCACCACGCTTGGCTGGGAAAGCTTTATAAACCCCATTCCCTTGAGAGATGCTGGGGGAATGGGAGGCCTTGATTAGGTATGCATAATGAGGAACAGCAGAGAATTAATCTATGTAAAGTGTTTTGAATGGGGCCTGTCACATAAGAGGGATATAGTAGTAACTATTATTTTGATTCTCTTTGATTCTCTCCATTTACCCACTCAAAATCCTCCCAATCTCTCTGTTATTTTCAGGCTGTGAGCCTGGATGACCATTTATAAAGGAGGACCAGGAGCCTGGGCTGGGGAGTTTCCTGGGTCATCAGAGCCCTGGGTTGAGACCTGGGACTCCAGAAGGCACCAAGAAGGGCCCAAAGGAAGCAGACTACAGGACTGAAGGGGAGGGGAGGAGCAGCCAGAGCTGGGGAGTTTAAAGGAGGAGCCCTACAGCTGTGTGAAAATGGGGCTTAGAAAATCCAATAGCCAAAGGGCAGGCAAGCTGAGGGTTGGTCCTTCCTTCCCAGTGATCAGGGCCTTTGGGCACCACTGCCAGCTGGGAAGCAGGGGGAGGTCGCCAGGGCTCCTGAGGGAGTTCTCTTTAGCTTTTCTTCACAGCCCACAATGGGGCATGCCTACAACAACCACCAGGGGCCTGCTTTGCTTCATCTTCAGTTCTCAACAATTCCCAGGATATGAGTGATGATGGTGGACCCTAAGCCAAAGCACAACTAGACATGGCCTTCCCCAGACTCAAGATGAAGATTTTTGTGCTCTCATCTCTCTTTTCCTTTCTGCAGAATTCTCTCCTACATCTTCTCCCCTATTCTGCTCTTCTCATTCTACTCATCCTTTGGGTATCCAGGGTGCCTGGACACTCGACTCATCCTTAGCTCCTTTGTGCTGCTATAATAAAATGCCACAGACTCAAACTCATATATATATATATATATTTTGAGACGGAGTTTCACTCTTGTTGCCCAGGCTGGAGTGCCAATGGCGTGATCTCGGCTCACCACAACCTCTGCCTCCCAGATTCAAACGATTCTCCTGCCTCAGCCTCCCGAGTAGCTGGGATTACAGGCATGTGCCACCATGTCCGGCTAATTTTGTATTTTTAGTAGAGACAGGGTTTCTCTGTCAGGCTGGTCTCGAACTCCCGACCTCAGATGATCCGCCCGCCTCAGCCTCCCAAAGGGCTGGGATTACAGGCGTGAGCCCCCGTGCCTGGCCGTCAAACTCATAATTTATAAACAATAGAAATGTATTTATTGTGGTTCTGGAGGCTGAAGAGTCCAAGATGAAGGTGCCAGCAGGATTGGTGTCTGCTGAGGGCTGCTGTCTGCTTCCAAGATGGTGCCTTGTTGCTGCATCCTCTGGAGGTGAAGAAATACTGTGTCTTTACGTGGTAGAAAAGCAGAAGAGCAAAAAGGGCCTAAATAGATTAGTTCCCTCCAGCCCTTTCATAAGGCACTAATTCATTCATGAAGTAGGATCCCTCATGACATAATTACTTCCCAAAAGGCCCCGCCTCTCAGTGCCACCATAGCGGGGATTAAGTTTCAACACGTGAATTTTGAAGGACCTTCAGACCATAGCACAGCCCAATCCAAGCTTGCCTCCAGGAAAAGATGTAATTTAAACACTTTAGCAGAGTAAACAAGTTCCTTCATAACCTGGCCTTCAACTGCCTCATCAACTTCATTTCCCACCACTGCCCTCTTCTTTCCAGTGTGACACAGTGAAACAGCACAGATTTGTGTCCATACGGACCTAGTATTGAATTCTGGCTCTGCTGCTTCCTAGCTCAGGAAGCTTAGGTGAAGTCACTTTATCTCTCTGAGCCTGTTTACACATCTGAAAAATGGGGATAATAGTATACTTAAAAGGCCTCTTAACAAAGGCCTTAAAGTCATACAAACCAGGAAAATAGCCCATGTTCTCCAAGTTCTCCAAGATCCCCCACCTCCCTCCGACCTTTTTTTTTTTTTTTTTTTTGAGACGGAGTCTTGCTCTGTTGCCCAGGCTGGAGTGCAATGGCACGATCTCAGCTCACTGCAACCTCTGCCTCCCGGGTTCAAGTGATTCTTTCGCCCCAGCCTCCCGAGAAGCTGGGATTACAGGCACCCGCCATCATGCCCAGTTAATTTTTGTAGAAACGGGGTTTCACCATTTGGCCAGGCTGATTTTGAACTCCTGACCTCAGGTGATCTGCCCACCTCGGCCTCCCAGAGTGCTGAGATTACAGGTTCAGTGAGCCACTGAACCCGGCCTCCAACATTCCTTTTAACTCATAACGGTCTATGAATTTTATAAAAAGCTTAAAATTCTCTGTACATGTGATGTATGACTGGGCCAATAGGTGAGTTTTCCAATACTGAATGCTAAATTAGTGTCTTGAGGAATCATGTCTGTGTTCTTAACGATATATGAACAAAGACAATTTTTGTTGGCCCACAACCTCCTATTTAGTGTCACCCAAGCAAGTCACTTAATCACATTTCCTTAAGCTCTAGGCTCCGCCTTTTTTTAGGCTCTGCCTTTGAAAATGACTGTATCTTAGTTGGTGCTTCTGAAGAAATGGTGACCACAGCACTACTTCTTTCTTTTTTTTTTTGAATTATTTTTGTCCTCTTCTTATTACACCAAGTATGTGAACCTAACTACTTATTTCTTAAATAAGAACTTTATTTTCTTTTATTTTTTTGTGAGATGGAGTCTTGCTCTGTCGCCCAGGCTGGAGTGCAGTGGCATGATCTTGGCTCACTGCAGCCTCCACCTCCCGGGTTTGAGATTCTTGAAGACCCTTCTCTCTTTCTCTCTCTCTTTTTAAAAAAATAAATACAGCATAACGCCCTGTGGAGAAGAAAAAAAAATTGAAAAAGAGATGGGGGTCTCACTATGTTGCCCAGGCTGGTCTCGAACTCCTGAGTGCAAGTGATCCTCCCACCTTAGCCTCCCCAAAGGCTAGGATTACAGGTGTGAGGCACCGCACCCAGACTTTTTAAAATTTTTTTATTTTTATTTTTGAGACAGAGTCTTGCTTTGCCACCCAGGCTGGAGTGCAGTGGTGCAATCGCGACTCACTGCAACCTCCACCTGCTGGGTCCAAGCGATTCTCGTGCCTCAGCCACCTGACTGGGACTGCGGGCGCCTGCCACCACGCCTGGCTAATTTTTTGTATTTTTAGTAGAGACGGGTTTTCACCATGTTAGCTAGGTTTGTCTTGAACTCCTGACCTCAAATGATCCGCCCGCCCCGGCCTCCCAAAGTGCTGGAATTACAGGCGTGAACCACCGCGCCTTCTTCAATGTGAGTTTAAATCACAGGGACTACGCCTCCCAGGGTGTTTGGATTCAAAGCACGTTCAGTGCCAGGTACTGGCGATCAAGGAAGGGAAGGTATCTCTGGATGTGGGGCAGGGGTTGACTGGGGGATGCAGGCGTTGGAGATCTCCAAGGGTCGCCACAACGACTGGGATCATATCGGGCAGCCTCCTCCACTCACAATGATAGCACACGCATGCGCGAACGAATTGGCCGCAGCATGGTTTGAACTGGGTTGAAACGCAAGGGACTACAGAGTGACGCAGCACACTCCGTGTCTCGAAGGCAGAGGTCACCTCCTACCTCCAGGCGCGCGTAGGCGCAGGCGCCTACCCTCATGGGCGGGGCTCAGGCGGTGGCGTCGCAGCGCGTGGTCGCGGATTGGCCGGCCGCGAGGCCGACGGTTGGCTGTGTCCCTCGCCACAGGCGCACAGAGCATGCGCGGGGCGGGAGTGCGCGAAATTCAAGCTCCAAGCTCCCGCCGGGGTAACTGGAACCCAGTCCGAGGGTCATGGAGGCGTCCCGTAGGTTTCCGGAAGCCGAGGCCTTGAGCCCAGAGCAGGCTGCTCATTACCTAAGGTATGTCGGGGCCGCTGGGCGGGTCTAGCTAACCGACCTGGCCCAGGGTGGAGGTGGGGGTGGCCCCCAGATCCCCCTGGTGACCCGAACTGTTGAGGCGCAGCCTTTTGAGGCGCGCTCTCGCACTCTTCTCGCAGTAGGGTGTGGGAGTCAGCTCTGGATGTTTGACCAGATTTCTAAAACCTCAGGAGACCCCGATGCCTTTTCTTTTGGGCAGATGACCCTGCAGTATGAGCTCCGTAAGAGCCAGAACCTTAATTAATCAAGCCCTTATTGATTCTTTTCAGCTTATCAAGCCCCAAGCCTAGGGGATACAGAGATGAGTAAAACAAGGTCCCCGCCCCCAAGTTGTTTGTAATCTAGTGGTGGAAACGGATTTGTAAAGCAATAATTACTAGGTTTGATAAGTGTTGTAAGAGGTATAATGTATGTGCAGGGCATAGTGTTGGCATAAAAGAGGGGATGGCCAACTACAAGGGTGGTCAGCTAAGGGATGGCATGGCAAGAGGAGACATTTGAGCTAGGCGTTGAAAACTAAGTTAGCATTCACCAGTTGGCTAAGGGTGGGGGGCGTGGTAATGTTGTGATGAGCATTTAAATTTTTTCTTAAATTGTGGTAAAGTACGCATAACATAAAATTTATCTTTTTGTGCAGAAACTGGGTTTTATGAAAAATAAAGTTTATCATCTTAACCGTTTTTAAATGTACAGTTCAGTAGTGTTGACTACATTCATATTGTTGTGCAACTGTCTGTCATCTCCAGAACTTTTCTTATGTGGCAAAACTGAAACTACTCCCATTAAACAACTCCCCATTTCCCCCTCCCTTCAGCCCCTAGCAACCATTATTCTGTCTCTGTGGATTTTACTGCTTTAATTTTTTTTAGACAGGGTCTTGCTCTGTCGCCTAGACTGGAATTCTGTGGCCTGATCATAGTTCACTGCAGCCTGGAACTCCTGGGCTCAAGCAGTCCTTCTGCCCCAGCCTCCCTAGTAGCTGGGACTTCAGGTGGGTGCCATCATGCCCAGTCAATTTATTATCTTATTATTGTTGTTTTATATGTTTTTTTAGAGACAGAGTCTGGCTCTGTCACCCAGGCTGGAGTGCAGTGGCTCGATCTCTAACTCAGTTCACTGCAACTTCCATCCCCCGGGGCTCAAGCGATCTTCCCACCTCAGCATCTCTAGTAGCTGGGACCACAGGTGCACACCACCACACCCAGCTATTTTATTTTATTTTTTTTGAGACAGAGTCTCGCTCTGTCACCCAGGCTGGAGTGCAGTGGCACGATCTCAGCTCACTACAAGCTCTGCCTCCCGGGTTCACACCATTCTCCTGCCTCAGCCTCCCGAGTAGCAGATACTACAGGTGCCCGCCACCACGCCCAGCTAATTTTTTGTATTTTTAGTAGAGATGGGGTTTCACCGTGTTAGCCAGGATGGTCTCGATCTCCTGACCTCGTGATCCACCTGCCTCGGCCTCCCAAAGTATTTTTTCGTATTTTTAGTAGAGACAGGGTCTTGCCATGTTGTCCAGGCTGGTCTCGAACTCCTGAGTTCAAGCAGTCCTCCTGCCTCAGCCTCCCAAAGGGTTGAGATTACAGACGTGAGCCACCATGCCAGGCCTTTCATTTAGATTTTTCCAATTGTTTGCCGTTTTACTTTTGTTGTAATAGGCAGCCTTTTTGTGAATTTTTGTGCACTTTATAACTGAGTGTACACTTTGGAATTCAGAGTGCTGTATCTTAGGGAATGTGTATTTAAAATTGCTATTCAAGAACACCATGCCAGATTTTAATAAAGTCAATAGTGTGAGTAAGCATTTATTTATATTCTCTCAGGCTGGTGTGTGATGAGCTATATGAGTCAATTCAAAAGTTAAGATACATAGTTTTACTTTTGAAGCTAGGACTTGTAGTATTTTCTTCTACAGATACACTTACATGAGTGGGCAAAGATGTGTGTGCGTGTATATACAGTAAGTCCTCATTTAACATTGTCCATAGGTTCTTGGAAACTGACTTTAAGTGAAATGACATAGCAAAACCAATTTTTTTCTCATCAGTGTTGCAGCAAAATGATATTGAATGAACCAGTGTCATTCAAGGACCTGCTGTGCGTCATTTTGCTTAAAGTTGCAGTTGCCAAGAACTTACTGACCACGTTAACTGAGGACTTACTGTACATGTAAACATATACCAGAGGTGTGTGCCACCAAGCTTGTCTAATTTTTTTTTTTTTTTTTTTGAGACGGAGTCTAGCTCTGTTGCCCAGGCTGGAGTGCAATGGCCGGATCTCAGCTCACTGCAAGCCCCGCCTCCCGGGTTCACGCCATTCTCCTGCCTCAGCCTCCCGAGTAGCTGGGAGTACAGGCGCCCGCCACCTCGCCCGGCTAATTTTTTTTGTATTTTAGTAGAGACGGGGTTTCACCGTGTTAGCCAGGATGGTCTCGATCTCCTGAACTCGTGATCCGTCCGTCTCGGCCTCCCAAAGTGCTGGGATTACAGGCTTGAGCCACCGCGCCCGGCCACTTGTCTAATTTTTAAAAGATTTCTGTAGTCTGGGCACAGTGGCTCATGCCTGTAATCACTTTGGGAGGGCGAGGTGGGTGGATCACAAGGTCAGGAGTTCAAGACCAGTCTGGCCAACATGGTGAAGCCCCGTCTCTACTAAAAATACAAAAATTAGTCAGGCGTGGTGGCAGGCACCTGTAATCCCAGCTACTTGGGAGGCTGAGGCAGAATTGCTTCAACCTGGGAGGCGGAGGTTGCAGCGAGCTGAGATTGCGCCACTGCACTCCAGCCTGGGCAGTACTCCAGCCTGGGCAACAGAGCAAGACTCTGTCTCAGAAAAAAAAAAAAAAAAGATTTTTGTAGAGATGGAGTCTCACTGTGTTGCCCAGGCTGGTCTTGAACTCCTAGGCTCAAGTGATCCTCCCACCTCAGGCTCCCAAAGCACTGGGATTACAGGTATGAGCCACCATGCCCAGCAGAATCAGACTTTTTATTACACTTCCATTATTATACCACCGTTCAAGCATTCTACTCTCCATCCTCTAGAACACCAGTTCCAACAACTGTTTGGTATCGTTGGGACCTATAGTTCATTGATTCCATTTTTTCACTGTTGCACACCCCTCAGGTTCTCACTTCTCTCCTTACATAGTTTGAAGTTCAGAGTCAATAATTGTGGAGGCTTCCTTGTATACAACCTTAACTTATTTTTTTTCTCTTTCACACTTCATTATACTGGCTTGGCAAGACCATAGCCTTCGTATGGTAAGCAGAGTAATGGCCTCCCAAGAATATCCACATACTAATTTCTGAACCCTGTAAATATGTTACCCTCATATGGTAGAGAGGAATTAAGGTCGCTAACCAGCTGACCCTAAAATAGGGAAATTGGAATATCTGGGTGAGCCCAGTGTAATCACAGGGTGCTTAAAAGTAGAAGAGGGGCTGGGTGTGGTAGCTCATGCCTGTAATCCCAGCACTAGGGGAGGCCAAGGTGGGTGGATCACCTGAGGTCAGAAGTTCGAGACCAGCCTGGCCAATGTGATGAAACCCTGTCTCTACAAAAATACAAAAATAAGCTGGGCGTGGTGGCACACGCCTGTAATCCCAGCTACCCAGGAGGCTGAGGTGGGAGAATTGCTCCAACCCAGGAGGTGGATGTTGCAGTGAACCGAGATTGCGCTGTTGCACTCCAGCCTGGGCTACAAGAGTGAAACTCCATCTCAAAAAAAAAAAAAAAAAAAAAAGTGGAAGAGGGAGGCAGAAGAAGAGGTCATAGTGATGCAGGGTGAAAAGGACTCAACCTGTTCTACCTGACTTGGTAGATGGGGGAAGGGGCTATGAGCCAAGGAATGTGTATGGCCTCTGGAAGCTGGAAAAGTCAAGAAGCACATTCTCCCCCTAGAGCCTCCAGAAAGGAACATAGCCCTGCTGCAACCTTAATTTTAGCCCAGTGAGACCTGTGTCAGACTTCTAACCTATATAACCTGCAAGATATAACCTGTAAGATAAAAGATAATACTATGTGTTGTTTTAATATTTGTGATGATTTGTAACAGCAGCAATAGGAAACTAATACATTTTGCTAAATCCAACTCTGGCCCTCAGAGATGAACATGGTTGAATAAACAATCATGCTGACTGGTCTTACTTGAAATCTGTCAATATTAATGTCAAGCAGGCCCTTCATGCTGCCTGGCAATCATATTACATTTCTTTAATGTATTCACTCATCCATTCTACTAGAGGCCTGTTTCACACCTTCTTGCTTTTCAGACCCTCAACACCTCTCCCTCATCTCTCTTGCTTCCAATTTCACTGGGTTGATAGAAGCAATCAGAAGAGTTTCCAGGAGCTTCTCCCTTATCGACCTACTTCCCAGCATTATTCCCCCTGTGTTCTTTGCCTTCTATCCTGTTAGTATGGATGAACTCTCTGCTTCTAGCACAACCCCTCCATTTGTGCAAAAGATCTCATCCCTTGTCACTCACTGGTATAAGGACTTCAACCCACCAATTCTTTTTTTTTTTTTTTTTTTGAGACGGAGTCTTGCTCTGTCGCCCAGGCTGGAGTGCATTGGCACAATCTCGGCTCACTGCAAGCTCCGCTCCGCCTCCCGGGTTCACGCCATTCTCCTGCCTCAGCTTCCCAAGTAGCTGGGACTACAGGTGCACGCCACCACGCCCGGCTAATTTTTTGTAATTTTAGTAGAGATGGGGTTTCACCATGTTAGCCAGGATGGTCTCGAACTCCTGACCTCATGATCCACCCGCCTCGGCCTCCCAAAGTGCCGGGATTACAGACGTGAGCCACCACGCCCGGCCCCACCAATTCTTTCACTGTTAAAAAAAAAATCCTCTCTTGATCCTATTTTCCTTTCCAGTTATTCCTCCATTTCTTCTCTTTCCTTTACTGCAAAATTCCAGGTGTCAATATCATTGTCTACACTTGTCATTTCCTATTTCTTTCCTCCTAACTTCTGTTGAACTCGTCCCAATCAGGTTTTCACCCCATCACTTTACTCAAACTGCTTTTATCAAAGTCGCCAATGACATTCACATAACAAAATCCAACAGTCAATTCTCAATCTTCGTCAACCTAGACCACTAGTACTTGACGAAGTTGATCACTTCTCCATGAAACACATGATTCATTAGTCTTTCAAGGAGCCCTTGCTCTCTGTATTTTCTTCCTACCTCACTGACTGCTGCTTCAGATTCTGTTGATATTCCTTCTCGTATCTTCTAAGGTAATTTAAATCCCCAGATATGACATTTCACGCTGAAATACTTAAGTATATGTTCCTTAAAAACAACAAACATATTCTTTTTTTTTTTTTTTTTTAACACGGAGTCTTGCTCTGTTGCCCAGGCTGGAGTGCAGTAGCGCAATCTTAGCTCACCACAACCTCCGCCTCCCGGGTTCAAGTGATTCTCTGCTTCAGCCCCCCAAGTAGTTGGGATTACAGGCAACTGCCACCACGCCCGGCTAATTTTTGTATTTTTAGTATGGGGTTTCACTATGTTGGCCAGGCTGGCCTTGAACTCCTGGCCTCAGGTGATCCACCTGCCTCGGCCTCCCAAAGTGCTGGGATTATAGGCATGAGCCCCCTTGCCTGGTCAAAAAAAAAAAAAAAAAATCATATTCTTACAAAACTACCATGCCATATCACACCTAACAAAATAAATGAATTCGTTGATATCATCTAAAACATAGTCCATATTCAATTTTTTTTTTTTTTTTTTTTTTGAGACAGAGTCTTGCAATGTCGCCCGGGCTGGAGTGCAGTGGCGCAATCTAGGCTCACTGTAAACTTTGCCTCCTGGGTTCAAGCGATTCTCCTGCCTCAGCCTCCCGAGTAGCTGGGATTACAGGTACCTGCCACCATGCCCAGCTAATTTTTGTATTTTTAGTATGGGGTTTCACTATGTTGGCCAGGCTGGCCTCGAACTCCTGGCCTCAGGTGATCCACCTGCCTCGGCCACCCAAAGTGCTGGGATTATAGGCATGAGCCCCCTTGCCTGGTCAAAAAAAAAAAAAAATCATATTCTTACAAAACTACCATGCCATATCACACCTAACAAAATAAATGAATTCGTTGATATCATCTAATACATAGTCCATATTCAATTTTTTTTTTTTTTTTTTTTTTTGAGACAGAGTCTTGCAGGGTCGCCCGGGCTGGAGTGCAGTGGCGCAATCTAGGCTCACTGTAAACTTTGCCTCCTGGGTTCAAGCGATTCTCCTGCCTCAGCCTCCCGAGTAGCTGGGATTACAGGCACCCCACCACGCCCAGCTAATTTTTTGTATTTTTACTAGGGACAGGGTTTCACCATGTTGGCCAGGCTGGTCCTGAACTCCTGACTTAGTGATTCGCCCGCCTCGGCTTCCCAAAGTGCTGTGATTACAGGCATGAGCCACCGTGCCCAGCCTCAAATTTTTTGAATGGTCTATCAGGATCCAAAGAAGGTCTACAACTTCATTTGGGTGTTATGTTTCTTGAACTTCTAATCTAGAACAGTTCTCCCCTCCCTTCCATTTTCTATGACAATGATTTGAATTACAGCGTGATGGCTTCCTTGTAGTGTCATTAGTTTGTTCTGTCTCCTATAATTTAAACTAAAGGCTTGATAAGATTAAGCTTCAATATTTTTGGCATGAATACTTTATAGGGAAGGCTGTGTACCTATGTTGGGTCATATCAGGAAGCATATAATGTCTGACTTTCCTACTTTCAGTAATGCTAAGGTTGACCAATGGGTTCAGTGATTCCAATCTGATCCCTCCTTTGCAAAGTTGCATTTCCCCCTTATGATGAGGAAGTAACACATTTAGGATATCTTAGCATGCTGTGAATATCCCGTTCCCAACCAACCCATCAGCCTTTAATCCATTGATAACTATTGCTCAAATCATTTTTTTTTTAAAGAGTTGGGGTCTCCCTATGTTGCCCAGGCTCGTCTTGAACTCCGAGTCTCAAGTGATCCACCTGCCTCAGCCTCCCAAAGGGTCAAATCAGTTATTAGAGATTACAAAGTGGTGATTTTCTTTTCTGAGATGGAGTTTCGCTTTTGTTGCCCAAGCTGGAGTACAATGACGCGATCTCAGCTCACTGCAACCTCCACCTCCTGGGTTCAAGTGATTCTCCTACCTCAGCCTCCCGAGTAACTGGGATTACAGGTGGGTGCCACCATGCCTGGCTAATTTTTTGTGTTTTTAGTAGAAACGGGGTTTCGTCATGTTAGCCAGGCTGGTCTCGAACTCCTGACCTCAGGTGATCTGCCCGCCTCGGCCTCCCCAAGTGCTGGGATTACAGACATGAGCCACCAAGACTGGCCGCAAAGTCGTGATTTTCTAGTTTCACCATTCTTTGTGTACTCATTAGCTGGAATTCTTCTATAGATGATCTTAATGTTGGAATGCCATGTCTTTTTTTTTTTTTTTGAGGCAGGGTCTGGCTATGTTGCCCAGGCTGGTCTCGAACTCCTGAGCTCAAGTGATCCACCTGCCTTGGCCTCCCAAAGTGCTGGGATTACAGGCATGAGCCACCATGTCAGCTGTCTTTTTTTTTTTTTTTTTTTTTTTTTTTAGTACTCCTTCCTTGGGTGATCTTATCCAGGTTCTTGGCTTTAAATCTCATCTCTGTGCTGAGAACTTTCATATTTTTTTAGTAAACCTTTTACTTTGGCATTATTTTATTTTATGTTTTATTTTTAAAGTTTTTGGGTTTATTTATAATTGACACATAATTATACATGTTTATGGGGTACAGTTTTATTTCTGTTTTTTTGGAGACAGGGTCTTGCTCTGTCACTTAGGCTGTAGTACAGTGGTGCCATCATAGTTCACTGTAATCTTGAACTCCTGGACTCAAATGATCTTTCTGCCTTGGCTTCCCAATGTGCTGGGATTACAGGCATGAGCCATTGCACTTGGTCAGTTTTATTTTTAACCAATAATTATACAATTATTTTAACAATAATTGTATATATTTGTGGGGTACAATGTGATGTTTCAATGCATGTATACCTTGTGGAATGATCAAATCAGGCTAATTAACATATCCATCACCTCAAATACTTATCATTTCTTTGTGGTGAAAAAATTTAAAATCCATTCTTCAGCCTGGCCAACATGGCAAAACTCTGTCTCTACTAAAAACACAAAAATTAGTTGGGTGTGGTGGTGCGCATCTATAGTCCCAGCTACTCGAGAGGCTGAGGCAGGAGAATCGTATGAACCCAGGAGGTGGAGGCTGCAGTGACCTGAGATCATGGCACACTGCACTGCAGGCTGGGTGACAGAGGGAGACCCTGTCTCAAAAAAAAAGGTTCATTCTTTTAGCTATTTTGAAATATATAATTCATTATGATTAATAATAGTCACCATGCTGTGCAGTAGATCACTAGAACCTATTCCTCCGTTTAACTGAAACTTTGTACCATTGACTAACCTTTCTCCTTTCCCCATCTACCCCTATCCCCCCAGCCTCTGGTAACTACTATTCTACTCTCTACTTCTTTTTTAGATTCCATGTATAAACCAGATCATGGAGTATTTGTCTCTCCGTGCCTGGTTTATTTCACCTAGCAAAATGTCCTCTAGGTTCATTCATGTTGTTGCAAATCAGAATTTCCTGCCTTTTAACGGCTGAAGAATTTTTCATTGTGTGTATATACCACATTTTAAAAATCCATTCATCCTGTTGATGGCTACTTTGGTTGTTTCCTTTTCTTGGCTCCTATGAATAATGCTGCAATGAACATGGGAGTGTAGGTATCTCTTCAATATACTGATTTCAGTTCCTTTGGAAGTACCCAGAAGTGAGATTGCTGGATCATATGGTAACTTTATTTTCAGTTTTTTGAGGAACCTCTGCACTGTTTTCCAGAATGGCCATACTTATGTACGCATTTATTTATTTAGAGACAGGGTCTCCCTCTGTCACCCAGGCTGGAGTGCAGTGGCATGATCTCGGCTCATTGAAGCTTGGGGCTCCTGAGTTCAAGCAATCCTCCCACCTCAGCCTGCCAAGTAGCTGGGACCACAGGTGCGTGCCACCATGCCTGGCTAATTTTTTGTATTTTCAGTAGAGATGGGATTTTGCCATGTTGCCCAGGCTGGTTTCGAACTCCTGAGCTCAAGCGATCTGCCCACCCTAGGCCTCCCAAAGTGCTGGGATTACAGGCGTGAAGCACCATGCCCAGCCCAGAATGTCCATGCTAATTTATCATAGTACCAACAGTATACAAGTGTTCCCTTTTCACCACATCCTTGCCCACACTTGTAAGAGTTAAAGAAAGAGGAAAGAAACACAAAATGCGGCTTGACAGTTAAAGGCAGGTTTACTTTAGATAAAACCTGAGAAGGGTTCTGGCCGATTTTTTTTTTTTTATTTAGTCAGGAGCGCTTTCTCTTACAGACTAAGAATATATATTGGTTTTAGGGTGAGGGGGCTTATCACAAGCTTGGAATGTTTCTGTGTGAGGGAGAAGTTTCTGTGTGAGGGTTGGAATGTCTCTGGGAGGAGGGGAGGTTATCTTGGGGCAGACATCTTTCCGGCCGAGGGGTGTTATCTCAAGGCTGGCATCCTCCTGGCCGGACGGGAGTTATCTTGGGGCTAGCATGTCTCTGGTCAGGGAGGAGTTTGGAATTGTGGGATATGATGAAGTTTCTCTTCAAATAGCCTGATCAATCCTTTATTCTTTAATTCATAGTACCCCGCACCCCCCCACCCCTGCCTTCCCTTTTCTCCTCTGTCCTTCCTATCTGCCTTTGTTACATGCGCAGACATGCCACAGTACCAGCTCACATTCCTTTCCTTATTTGGAAAGAAGACTAGCTCTCTAGCTCATTGCAGACACCCCTTTCCCCTTTCCCCTCTCGCCCTATGTGCCCATCTTATCTAAAGAAAGTTCAAATGTTTAGCCAACTGGGGCTAGTTTAGATTGTGTGGCCTGATTCCAGCCAATGGGGAAAAGGCACAGGGGCAGGATTTGCATCAGGAATAAAGGCTCTTGTTCCCCTTTGTTCTGGTGTGCTCTCATGGTGACTGGCCAAGGAGAAGCACCCCTCTGTGCAGAAGTAAAAATTGCTTTACTGAAAATCCTTTGTTTGAGTGCTCAATTTCCTTAAGACTCTGAGCTTTATTTTGACAGAATGTTTCTGGTTGGAGATGTTATTTGTGGTTTATGGTCGTGCTGACCTTAGCCATTAGGCT
This sequence comes from Macaca nemestrina, assembly GCF_043159975.1. Taxonomy (NCBI): domain Eukaryota; kingdom Metazoa; phylum Chordata; class Mammalia; order Primates; family Cercopithecidae; genus Macaca; species Macaca nemestrina. The sequence continues at coordinate 82,460,653 of NC_092145.1, forward strand.
GATGCCCTTTGGATTTAGGTGGTTTTTTATTAAGTGAACTTTAGAATGAGGGACTTGTCTAAGATGGCGATGCTCCTGCTCTGTCAATCCAGACTCTATAGTTATAAAAAGGAGGAGGGACAGTGTGTTCTTTCTGGCTACTTCCTGCTGTTGAGGGGACAGAGAGTTTTCTGGTCTCCGGTTGACTGTGGGAGCATTGCTGTGTGTAGATGTTTTGGGGTAGTTGTCTGTGAAATGGCCATGATCCTGTCAGTCAAAAATCTTTGGCCACGTGTGGTGGCTCACACCTGTAATCCCAGCACTTTGGGAGGCCAAGGCAGGCAGATCACCTGAGGTCAGGAGTTCGAGACCAGCCTGGTCAACATGGTGAAACCCTTTCTCTACCAAAAATACAAAAATTAGCCAGGCATGGTGGCGAATGCCTGTAATCCCAGCTAATCGGGAGGCTGAGGCAGAAGAACCGCTTGAACCCGTGAGGTGGAGGTGGCAGTGAGCCAATATTGCGGTGCCACTGCACTCCAGCCTGGAAGACAGAGCAAGACTCCGTCTCAAAAAAAAAAAAAATCTTTGAAAAAGGTTAATTAGGCAGGGTAAGAATATTAGTCCCAGGAATGGGATGACCCATGCTATGATTTTGTTCCCAAACCAAGAATCTACTTTGTTGTTTTGATATTCCCTTAGCGTTTTAGTCCTTTCTTTAAGTTTTTCAGCAGCGTCTCTTACTAGGTCTGATTGGTTGAGGTAGAAACAACATTCCTCACCTCATGAGGGGCAGAATCCCTCTTTCTTTTTCAGCTATTATAAGATCTAGTCCCCGTCTGTTTTGGAGGACTACGCCAGCCAAAGAGTCTAGTTGGTCTTGGGCTTTTTTTTTTTTTGAGACAGATTCTTGCTCTGTTGCCCAGGCTGGAGTGCAGTGGTGCGGATCTCGGCTCACTGCAACCTCCACCTCCTGGATTCAAGCAATTCTTCTGCGTCAGTGTCCCGAGTTGCTGGGATTACAGGCATGCACCACCACGCCCAGCTAATTTTTTTGGTATTTTTAGTAGAGACGGAATTTTACCATGTTGGCCATGGCTGGTCTCGAACTCCTGACCTCAGGTGATCCACCCGCCTCAGCCTCCCAAAGTGCTGGGATTACAAGCGTGAGCCACCGCCCCTGGCCAAGGTCTTGGACTTTTATAAGGCTTCGGGCTGTGTCTTCTAACGAGTCCTGTAGTTCTGTTGAAAGAGCCTTAAAGTATGTTATGGAAGTGGCTAATCCGCTTGCTCTCAATCCATGTCCAGAGGTTATACCCAAGGTGGCTATTAAGGGAATGAAGTGTATGGCCCTTCCTTTTCTAACATATTGGATGGATGGGATGGGCAAAGGTCGATTAGGAGGAACAAGTCCAATGGAGGGAGATAGATAAACTAGGGTACAGGTTCCAGTCCAGTTGGTAGGGAGACAAAGGTATGTGTTGGTACCACACAAGAAGAACAGGCCTTTGTCGTGTATACAGGCAGAGATATAGAAAGAGAATAGGTGAACTAAATATGGAGTGTTTTTTCTTTCCTGTGGTTCATTACTCCAAATGGACAAGGAGGGGGCCAGGGAGACACCTACTAGAGTAGAAATATAGGAAGAGTTACTTTTTACACATTTAATGCAATAGGATGTTGCATCGTTATATTGAGCCATGGAAAAAAGTGGGCACCAGGGACAGCACAAGTTAGGCCAGTGGCATTGGTTGAGAGAGAGGCTGTCAAATGAGCCAGTTACAGAAATGCTCCATTTGCTTCAGGTGATACTGGGTGGTTAACTCTTAGTTTGATGGTCGGGGTGTTTAATAATGATAATATGGTTGCATTGGTTAAGTGTTAAGGATCCTACAGGGAGATTTCCTTCAGAGGCTGAAAAGCAAAGTGAAGCTTGTTGTAAAAGAGGGTGTATTTAGTTATAGGCCCTTTAATGGGAGAGTCTTGGGGCTTGAGGCATTGCAGGGAGTTGTAATAGGCTTGAAATAATTTGTTAGCCTGATTAGTCCTGGAAGTAGGATAATTGCCGACCAGGGTGTCAGCTCTTTCAAGAAAGGAAGCTCCCTTTTGGAGTGTATACATTAGGGTTATGCTCCCTGCTAAAAGGTCATGAAGGGGTGCAGGAAGGGCTGTGTAAGCTGAGGAAGACAGCGATAAGAACGTCCAGCATTTGGGAGCAAAGGAAGAGTTAGCTCGCAGCGAGAGGGATTGTGTAAGGTTTATAGTTCGAGCTTGAGAGCAGTGAGAAGTGGTTGTATTAGTGAGGTTGATGTACTTAGGGTATTTATATTGGAAAAAAAAAAAAAAAAGCAAAAAGAGAAAAAGGTTATTTGGGTAAGAGTAAAGTCCTGGAAAGTTCCTTGAAGCCATAGGTCCCATAGAACAGTAAAGAGCTGATCAGGATATATAATGGGAGTTTCGTAGGGGTACCGCTGAAGGTCTATAACAAGGTTGATTAGGAAGCAATGAAAGTTTAGGAGAGAAAGAGACATAAGCGGTGAATTTCTCTTCCTTTTCATCTGAGATTCAGGTGAGGCAAAGGGAAGTGGGTCCTGTGGAGACACAAGAGAAGGCTGAAGGGGTTTTAGATTTGGTTGTTTGGGTATGTGGCAAAGGGAAGTCTGTTTTCTTGAGAGAAGTATAATGAAACCAGTTGGGGAGTCCCTGGAGTTTTGCTGCTGTGGGTGTGGTAAGAATGATTTGGTAAGGTCCCTTTGTTAGAAATGCTTGTTCCCTGGTGCCATAAAGAAATAGCACTTGAACATAAATTTAATTTCCTCAGCAAGGCCATTTTTACTTTCTGCAGAAAGGGCACACTTGCCAGCAGTTTTGCCATGAGAGTACACCGAACAAAGGAGACAGGGTCATTTATAAACTGACGCGTCCACCCTACTGCTGTGTCCAGTTTCCATTGGCTGGAATGGGACCTCACATTCTGTATTTGTCCCGATTGGCTAGCAACTTAGAACTTTTTAGAAGAGGCAAAGGCAGAGGAGAACAAAGGAAGGAGGAAGTAACTTGTGGAATGCCAAGAAAGGTAAAAACACCTTCAAATAAGGAAGAGGAACAGGCTATGACCTAATGCTTGCTTGGACCAGTATAAGCATGCCAGGGCAAATACTTAGGCTAAATTGTGGGAGCTAAGAACATAAAGCACATTGATTTCTTTATTATGGCTAGCCAATATTTAAGAATGTTAGCACAGGTCTTTGAATAAATTTTGCTCCTAAGAGAAGTTACTATTTATTCCTAATTAGATGGGGAGGAAAGTCTTTGAAGAGGAACCTCTACTTTACTTTTTACACCTTCCATTTAGGTGTGAGGGGGGAATTGGGGGTAGGACTGGGATCTTTTATGAGAACCTAGTCTTCTGGCTGTAGGAAGGAATTAGAGGAGTCAGTGACGGGTTATGGCAGGTGTTTGTCAGCATATTCCCAAATGAAATGGCGGATAGTATACAGAAGAGGGGAAACAAGGGGAGTTGGTAGAGGTGTCGTTTGACCCTGAGGTGGAACAAAAGGGGCCAGTGGTTTCCCATACATGAGTTCAAAGGGGCTGAGCATTAAGGGTTTATGTGGGAGCACCCACATTTTTAGAAGGGCCAAAGGTAAAAGTGTAACCCAGTCTTTATGTGTTTGGAGTGAGTACCTGGTGAGGGTGGTTTTTAGAATACCATTCATTTTTTCAACTTCTCCTGAAGATTGAGGTCAATAGAGGATATATAGCTTCCAGGTGATTTGTAGAGATTGTGCAAGTGTTGAGTAATTCAGAGATGAATTCAGGACCATTGTCGGATTGAAAAGAGAGAGGCACCCCGAACCTGGGTATGATTTCCGTTATTAATTTGGAGGTGACAGTAGAAGCCCGTTTGTTGGTTGTGGGAAAAGCCTCAACCCATCCTGAAAAGGTATTGATGAGAACTAGAAGAAATCGAACCTTTTTAACTGGGGGCATATGGGTAAAATCAATTTGCCAATCCTGTCCTGGAAGGTGTGCCCTGGCTTGATGGGTTGGGAAAGAAAGGGGTTTAGTGTTGGAGTGGGATGAAGCCTTTTGGCAAATAGAACACTGATGGGAAATGGTCTTTAGCTCTTCCTTTATATCTGGGGTTATGTGTATATGGGAGCTTAAGAAATGTTGCCGAGGGGAATGGCTAATATGGAAGAGGTTGTGAATGTTCCATAAAAGAGTAGTTTTTTTTCAAGGTCAGGTGGGACTAATTTGTTTTGTACCAACCAGTATGGGGGTTTGACTTGTGCCCCCGCCGTGATTAGTTGCTGTATTTGGTGTTCTGGATAAAAGGAAGGGGATATTGAAAGGAGCCGGGCACATTCCTCAGCCCCGGGCTCAAAACAAACAAGCCCAGTACAAACACATCCCATCCTCCCATCCCACCACATATCGCCATATATCTCTCAAACTTCCTGAGCCCAGTACAAACACCACCTGGAAAGTCTCCGATAAGGAGACAGCCGTTCAAAGTTTTACTGAAAGCGCGGGAACCAAAAGAATTCCTTTGTTCCCCTGTAACTTTCGGGCTATAAAAAAGCAAGCACTCGCATTGTTCGGGGCCCTCTTGTATGCTGTGGAATGGAGGGACTAAGTTCGAACTTGCAGTAAAGATCCTTGCTGCTTGGCTTTGACTCTGGACTCTGGTGGTCTTCTTTGGGGAACAAACGGTCTGGGCATAACAATATGTTGTATGAGGGGAAATAGGTATTGGGGGATTGGATGGTTGGTTGAGGCTTGTTTTGCCCAATAGTCAGCCTCACGGTTTCCTATTGAAATGTGGTTTTTATCTGATTGATGTCCTTTGCAATGGATAACTGCAACCTTTTCTGGAAGTAAAGCTGCCTTTAGTAAATGATGGATTAGTTTTCCATTAATGATAGGAAATCCCGTAGCCGTGAGATAGCCCCGCTTGCTCCAAATTTGGGCATTGGAATGGATGGTGTTATAGGCATATTTAGAATTGGTGTATATATTAACTTGTGTACTTTTTGCTAGGGTTAGTGCTCTTATTAGGGCAACTAATTCTGCTTTTTGGGAGGATGTGCCCAAAGGCAAGGGGGCAGCCTCTATGATTCTTCTAGGTGGGTATCATTATGATATCCCTCAATGATGGCATACCCTGCTTGGAGGGAAGGGTTTTTTGATGCACTGCCATCTATAAATCAATCTGGGGCTTCCTTTATGTGAGTGGAAGTAAGGGGGTGAAATATGGTAAGAGAACTTTCAATTAAAGCATGAGTGTTGGTCAGGGTCTAAAATTGGTACTGAAGGCAAAAGAGTGGCAGGATTAAGCGGGGAGCATCTATGAAGAGAGATAGAGGGTTGAAGGAGAGTTGAATGTAAAGCCTGCATGTGGGAGGATGAGATGGAGCTTAGCGCCTTATGGCTGAGTATATTTTGCAGACTGAGAAGAAAATACCTGAAGGGGTTTGTAGAATGTGAGTTTTTGTGCCTCAGGGATAATTAGAGAGGCTGTGACCAAAATGTTTAAGCAAAGGGGCCAGGCTTTGTAAATGGGGTCTAGTTGTTTTGAAAAATATCCTACTGGTTGGAGGGAGTCTCCCACGGGTTGGGCTAATAGTCCAAGGGCCTGATTATGAGAACTGTGTGAATATAGATGAAAGGATCTCAGGGGGTTTGGAAGGCCAGGAGCAGGGGCCTATAATAAGGCACATTTTAGGTGAGAGAAAGCATGATAAAGGGCTGGGTGGGAGTGAGTGGGTTGGTCAAGATTGCCTTTTGTGTGTTCATAAAGGAGTTTAGTGATAATGGCAAAATTTCCTCTCCATAATCAGAAAAATCCCACTAATCCGAGGAAAGAAAATAAGTCCCTTTTTGTTTGGGATTTGTTGAATGCTTTGCTTTCATGCTGGCGGAATTTCTCGAGTATTTCGAGTTACGATTAATCCTAGGTATGAGACTTTTGGAGAGGTTAATTGGGCCTTCTTTTTGGACACCTGGTACCTGCATTCAGCCAAAGAATTTAAAAGCCTGGTGGTGTGTTGAATACAATGTTCTAGAGAGGGGCTGCAAAGAAGTAAATCATCCATGTACTGAAGCAAGATGCTAGGTTGTAGATGTAGTTGGGAGAGGTCTAATTGAAGTGCCTGACCGAAATAGTGAGGGCTGCCCCTAAACCCCTGGGGGAGGAGAGTGCAGGTGAGTTGTTGAGAGTAGCCTGTGTCAGGGTCAGTCTAAGTGAAAGCAAAAAGGTTTTGACAGGAGGGATATAGAGGAATAGTTAAAAAAAAAAAAAAAAAAAAAAAAGCATCCTTGAGGTGCAATACTGAGAAATGGCTAGTGTTGGGAGGAATTTGCAATAGGAGGGTGTAGGGTTTTGGGAACAATAGGATAAAAGGAACAACAGTGGAGTTGATTTGTCACGAATCCTGAACCAGTCTATAGGAGCCATCTGGGTTTTTGATTGGGAGAATAGGAGTATTATGGGGAGAATGGGTGGAGATTAAAATATTGGCAGCCAAAAGTCAGGAGATGATGGGCTTGAGTCCCAGTAATCCATTAGGGTTGAGGAGATATTGTGGGACCACTGTGTAGCGCTTAGGATCCTTAGTGAGATTTGAATTAGAGAATGGTGGGTAGCCATTATGGGGGAGTCGTCGTTCCATACTGTAGGATTTACCTGGCTGAGGAATTTGAGTGTTTTTTGTTTGTTTGTTTTTTGAGACGGAATTTTGCTCTTGTTGCTCAGGCTGGAGTGCAATAGCATGATCTTGGCTTGCCGCAGCCTCCACCTCCTGGATTCAAGCGATTCTTCTGCCTCAGCCTCCGAGTAGCTGGGATTACAGGCATGCACCACCAGGCCCGGCTTATTTTGTATTTTTAGTAGAGACGGGGTTTCTCCATGGTCAGGCTGGTCTCAAATTCCCAACCTCAGGCGATCCACCCGCCTCGGCCTCCCAAAGTGCTGAGATTACAGGCGTGAGCCAGGAATTTGGGTTTTAAGTCTATTTGATGTGGAGTGTCTGAGGAGGGGTTTTGTTCTTGATATAATAATAAGTAAGGGGTTAGGCTTTGCTGTAGGGCTGATAAATGAATGATTCCCCCTAGTTTGTATAGGATGTCCCTTCCTAGTAAAGGAGTGGGACAATGAGAAATGACCAAGAAAGAGTGAGTGAGGGTGACTCCCCAAAATGAGCAGTATAGAGGCAGTGTTTTGTATGGAGTTTCTTGTATGTCCTTCATGCCATCAACAGAGACTGATGAACATTCTAGTGGGCCTTGATATTCAGTTAATACTGATAGGCTCGCCCCAGTATCCAGGAGAAAGGAAATAATCTTACTGGATACCGTCCTAATTACCCTGGGTTCCATGGACTCACTGGACGTGGGGGCGAAGGATTCCAGGCACCCTCAATCTTCTGTTGTCAGTGCCAGCAGTGAAGGGATTTCCTCCTGTGATAGTCGGGGGGCCTCATTATGAGCCGCACTCGAACAGGGAGGGTGTACCCATTGGGCGCAGTCCATTTTCCAGTGTCCCCAAAGACCACAAGTTGGGCACGGTTTGGTAGGGGGCCAGGGTTTAGGACAAGCCTTTGCCTAGTGTCCAGGGTTGCCATGTTGGAACCCTGATGTGGTACTTCAGGGTGACACTTCCAGATAGGTGAGGGAGTTTCCCTTGGGGTTGTCAGGAGGCTTTTGTGTAACTGACCTTTGGACAGCAGAGGCGAGCATCTGGTATTTTAACCGGAGATGTTTGTCTTTTTGAATTTTTTGTTCCTCATCTCTGTTGTTAAAAGACACGGAAGGCCTCCTAGCACTTTGGGAGGCCAAGGTGGGTGGATCACCTGAGGTCAGGAGTTTGAGACCAGACTGACCAACATGGCGAAACCCTGTCTCTACTAAAAATACAAAATTAGCTGGGTGGGGTGGCGCATGCCTGTAATCCCAGCTACTTGGGAGGCTGAGGCAGGAGAATCCCTTGAACCTGGGCAGCGGAAGTTGCAGTGAGCCAAGATCATGCCATTGCACTCCAGCCTGGGCAACAAGAGCAAAAAAAAAAAAAAAAAAAAAAAAAGAAGACACAGAAGGCCACATTTAGGAGATCTTGCTGAAATGTTTGGGGACTTCCTCTGATTTTTATAATATTTTCCGGATATCTGGGGCAGATTGGGAAATAAATTGGAGGTGGAGAAAAGTTTGCCCTTCTCTAGATTTTGGATCCAGATTGTTATATTTTAGCATGGCTTCAGTGAGGCGTCATAAGAAAAGGGCAGGATTCTCCTAGGGCTCCTTTGTAATTTCTCTGATTTTTTTGTAATTAGCTGCCTTATGGGCATTTTTGTTCATGCCCGTGAGGAGGCAGGTAATCATGTGGTCCCATCGCCTGATACCATTGTTTCCCTGTTGGTAAGTCCAGGCTGGGTCTCTATGGGGGACTGCATCATTGGCCACTGGATTTTATATAGGGGCTTGGTTATGGAGTTCATCTGCGTGGGCTTCAGCTGAACGCCAGATGCGTTCCTTTTCATCAGGAGTGAGGGTGGAGGTTAAAATTATATAAATATCATGCCAAGTTAAATTAAAGGATTGGGTTACGTGCAGGAATTCCCTGTGATAGTGAGAGGGATTTTCAGAGAAGGATCCTGGATGCCATTCGATTTGTGACAAATCAGAAATGGAGAAAGGGATGTGAACGTGAGCAATGCCTTCAACTCCAGATACTTCCCGGAGAGGGAGAATGGCTGGGGTGGTTTGACTGGTGGCTTTTGAACAGGTAACAGGTGGATAAGGAGGAGGAGTGGGGTTTGGAGCTGGAGGCCTGGGGGCAGAGGGGCCCCTGGGGTGGAGGGTTTGGAGGGACGAGGAGCAGAACCAGGGGGATGGGAATACGGAGGGGGTTCATCTGCAGGGTGAAAAGGGGTTTCAGAGGAAGGAGTTTTGAGGGAAGGGGTTTTGGAGGAAGGGTTTTTGCAGGAAAGGATCTCAGAGGAAGGGTTTTTGGAGGAGGAAGAGACCAGACAGCGTTTTCATTGAGAAGAAGGACTTCATGAGGGGTGCAAGCTTGACATAGGGAGAGTTGGGATCTAAGGTAGAAGAAAGTCTGAATGTAGAGAACCTCTTGCCATTTGCCATTCCTGGTTATAAAGTTGTCAAGATCGCTAAGAATTTGCAAGTAAAAGGTGCCATTTTTGGGCCATCGTCTGTCATTATCTAATGTGTATTGGGGCCAGACCATGTTGCAATAAAAGACTAAATGCTTTGGCTTTATGCTTCCCCGTAACCCAAGTTTGGCAAGGTTGTGAAGGAGGCAACCCAGTGGGGAGGACGTAGGAATGTGGGATTGTTTGGCACCCATGTGGACTGGTGAGAAGAAGCCAAGGGTGTCTGTTTTTGTTCTAGGCATTCCCAGACGAAAGACAGAGACACGGAGTCCTCTTTCTAAAGAGGACGGTCAAGCTGAGATGAAAACTGGGCATCCCCAAGATTTCTTCTAGCTTTTTAGTGCTGCTGGTCCTCTGAGGACCGGGGTGGCAGACCTGACTTTTCCTGGTACTGTGGGAAAGCCAAGGGAGGGCAGATCTTAGCAGTTGGCTGGACTAGTGTCCAATGTTGGATGTTCCGGTTGGAATTGGCAAAGGGCCCCTTAGGCTGCAGCCACATGAGGAAGAGAGAAAGAGAGAGAAGGGAGGAGGAGGGGAGAGAGCAAAATACCCATTGTGGGCCGTTGGAGGCGGATTCCTGAGATCTGAAGGTTTCAAGAACTTGCTGGGGCCGGGCGCGGTGGCTCACGCCTGTAATCCCAGCACTTTGGGAGGCCGAGGCGGGCGGATCACAAGGTCAGGAGATCGAGACCACGGTGAAACCCCGTCTCTACTAAAAATACAAAAAAAAAAAAAAAAAAAAAAAAAAAAATTAGCCGGGCGCGGTTGTGGGCGCCTGTAGTCCCAGCTACTCGGGAGGCTGAGGCAGGAGAATGGCGTGAACCCGGGAGGCGGAGCTTGCAGTGAGCCGAGATCGCGCCACTGCACTCCAGCCTGGGCGACAGAGCGAGACTCCGTTTCAAAAAAAAAAAAAAAAAAAAAAAGAACTTGCTGGGAGTAGTCCCGGCCAGAGCCTCGCAGTCCCCTTTAGGTTAGTTGTCCTACTCATGCAAATCACTTGAAAAATGAAGTGAGAGAAAAGACAGGGTGAGTGGCCAGAGACCCTCAGGATCCAGGAATTAACTTACTGCCATTGCCCACTGTTTCCTGGGTTGCAAGAGAGCCTCTGCCCCCAGCACCTGTTCCAGATTTCGGCACCAAATATAAGAGTCAAAGAAAGAGGAAAGAAACACGAAATGTTCGACAGTTAGAGGCAGGTTTACTTTAGATAAAACCTGAGAGGGGTTTCTGGCCAATTTTGGTCAGGAGCACTTTCTCTTACAGACTAAGAGTATATATTGGTTTTAGGGTGAGAGGGCTTATCACAAGCTTGGAATGTTTCTGTGTGAGGGAGAAGTTTTATGGCGGGGTTGGAATGTCTCTGGGAGGAGGGGAGGTTATCTTGGGGCAGACATCTTTCCGGCCAGAGGGGGTTATCTCAAGGCTGGCATCCTCCTGGCCGGAGGCATGTTATCTTAGGGCTAGCATGTCTGTGGTCAGGGAGGAGTTTGGAATGTTTCTGGTTGGAGATGTTATTTGTGGTTTATGGTCATGCTGACCTTAGCCATTGGGCTGATGCCCTTTAGATTTAGGCAGTTTTTTATTAAGGTGAACTTTAGAATGAGGGGCTTGTCCAAGATGCCGATGTTCAGCATATGTGATTGTGATTATGTGATGCCGATGTTCGGCATATGTGATTCGGCATATATGATATGTGATTGCTTGGTTGACGTCTCTGCTTGATAATAGATATATCAAATTTAACATGCCTAAAAACTAAAGGACAAAAACCACATTTCTTATCTCAATAGGTGCAGAAAAAAACATTTGACAAAATCTAGCACCCTTTCATGATACAAACACTCAGCAAACTAGGAATAAAAGGTAACTTCCCTAACCTGATCAAAGGTATCTACAAAAATCCCATAGCTAACATTGTACTTAATGGTGAAAGACTAAAGGCTTTCCACACTCATATCAGGAACAAGGCAAGGATGTTTGTCTGCTCTTGCAACTTATATTCACATTATAATTCAACATTATAGTGGAGGTTCTTTTTTTTTTTTTTGAAACGGAGTCTCACTGTGTCACCAGGCTGGAGTGCAGTGGCGCAACCTTGACTCACTGCAATCTCTGCCTCCCGGGTTCAAGTGATTCTCCTGCTTCAGTGTCCCGAGTAGCTGGGATGACAGGTGCGCACTACCATGCCCGCTGTTTTTTTTGTATTTTTGGTAGGGACAGGGTTTCACCATGTTGGCCAGGATGGTCTCGATTACCTGACCTTGTTGTGATCCACCTACCTTGGCGTCCCAAAATGCTGGAATTACAGGCATGAGCCACTGTGCCCGGCCTATAGCAGAGGTTCTAGCCAGGGCAATTAGGAAAGAAAAAGGAAAAAAGAAAAAAAAAGAGCATACAGATTGGAAACGAAGAAGTAAAACTATCTGTATTTGTAGGTGACGTGATTTTTTTCCCTTCAATATTTTTATTGTTTTAAAATATGCATAACAAAATTTACCATCTTAACCATTTTTGAGTATATGGTTTACTGGCATTACATACATTCATAATGTTTGTATTAGTCTGTTTTCACATTGCTGATAAAGACATACCCGAGATGGGGAAGAAAAAGAGGTTTAATTGGACTTACAGTTCCACATGGCTGTGGAGGCCTCTGAATCATGGCAGGAGACGAAAGGCACGTCTTACATGGTGGCAGCAAGAGAAAAGGAGGAAGAAGCAAAAGCAGAAACTGCTGACAAACCCATTAAATCTTGTGAGATATATTCACTATCACGAGACTAGCAGGGGAAAGACCAGCCCCCATGATTCAATGACCTCCCCCTGGGTCCCTACCACAACACATGGGAATTCTGGGAGATACAATTAAAGTTGAGATTTGGGTGGGGACACAGCCAAACCATACCATTCCACCCCTGGCCCCTCCAAATCTCATGACCTCACATTCTAAAACCAATCATGCCTTCCCAACCAGTATTAACTCAAAAGTCCACAGTCTAAAGTCTCATCTGAGACAAGGCAAGTCCCTTCCACCTCTGAGCCTGTAAAATCAAAAGCAGGTTAGTTACTTCCTAGATATAGTGGGAGTACAGACAATGGGTAAATACACCCATTCCAAATGGGAGAAATTGGCCAAAGCAAAGAGGCTACAGGCCTCATGCTAGTCCAGAATACAGTGGGGTAGTCAAATCTTAAAGCTCCAAAATGATCTCCTTTGACTCCATGTCTCACATCCATGTCATGCTGATGTAACAGGTGGGTTCCTATGGTCTTGGACGGCTCTGCCCCTGTGGCTTTGCAGGGTACAGCCTTCCTCCTGGCTGCTTTCATGGGCTGGCATTGAGTATCTGTGACTTTTCCAGGTGCACGGTGCAGGCTGTCAGTGAATTTACCATTTTGGCATCTGGAGGACAGTGGCCCTCTTCTCACAGCTCCACTAGGCAGTGCCCCAGTGGGGACTCTGTGTGGGGGCTCTGACCCCACATTTCCCTTCCACACTGCCCTAGCAGAGGTTTCCATGAGGGCCCCACCCCTGCAGCAAACTTTTGCCTGGGCATCTAGGCATTTCCATACAACTTCTGAAATCTAGGCAGAGGTTCCCAAACCTCAGTTCTTGACTTCTGTGAACCCACAGGCTCAACACCACATGGAAGCTGCCAAGGCTTGTGACTTCCACCCTCTGAAGGCACAACTCGAGCTCCACATTGGCCCCTTTCAGCCACAGCTGGAGCAGCTGGGACACAGGGCACTAAGTCCCTTGGCTGCACACAGCACGGGGACCCTGGACCCGACCCATGAAACCATTTTATCCTTCTGGGCCTCTGGGCCTGTGATGAGAGGGGCTGCCATGAAGGTCTCTGACATAGTCTGGGGACATTTCCCCCATGGTCTTGGGGATTAACATTAGGCTCCTTGCTACTTAGGCAAATTTCTGCAGCCTGCTTGAATTTCTCCCTCAGAAAATGGGTTTTTCTTTTCTATTGCATTTTTAGGCTGCAAATTTTCAGAACTTTTATGCTCCGTTTCTTTTCTATTGCATTGTTAGGCTGCAAATTTTCGGAACTTTTATGCTCTGTTTCCCATTTAAAATGAAATACTTTTAACAGCACCCAAGTCACCTTTTGAATGCTTTGCTGCTTAGAAATTTCTTTCATCTTGGCCGGGCATGGTAGCTCATGCCTGTAATCCCAGCACTTTGGGAAGCCAAGGCAGGCGGCTCACGAGGTCATATCAAGACCATCCTGGCTAACATGGTGAAACCCCATCTCTACTAAAAATACAAAAATTAGCTGGGCACGGTGGTACGTGCCTGTAGTCCCAGCTACTCAGGAGGCTAAGGCAGGAGAATCCCTTGAACCCGGGAGGTGGAGGTTGCAGTGAGCCAAGATTGCACCACTGCACTTCAGCCTGGGTGACAGAGTGAGACTCTGTCTCAAAAAGAAAAAAAAAAAAAGAAATTTCTAGGCTGGGCGCAGTGGCTCATTCCTGTAATCCCAGCATTTTGGGAGGCCAAGGTGGGCGGATCATGAGGTCAGGAGTTTGAGACCAGTCTGACCAACATGGTGAAACCCCATCTCTACTAAAAATACAAAAAAAATTTAGCCGGGCGTGGTGGTGCCTGCCTGTAATCCCAGCTACTCAGGAGGCTGAGGCAGGAGAATCGCTTGAACCCAGGAGGCAGAGGTTGCAGTGAGCCGAGGTCACGCCACTGCACTCCAGCCTGGGCGACAGAGTGAGACTACGTCTCAAAAAAAAAAGAAAGAAAGAAAAAAGAAATTTCTTCCACCAGATACCCTAAAAATCATCTCTCTCAAGTTCAAAGTCCCACAAATCTCTAGGGCAGGGGCAAAACGCCACCAGTCTCTTTGATAAAACAGAATCACCTTTGCTCCAGTTCCCGACAAGTTCTTCATCTCCATCTGAGACCACCTCAACCTGGGCCTTATTGTTCATATCACTATCAGCATTTTTCTCAAAACCATTTGACAAGTCTCTAGGAGGTTCCAAATGTTCCCACATATTACTGTCTTTTTTTTGTTTTTCGACCTGACCTGACCATGTTGGCCAGGTTGGTCTCGACCTCCTGACCTCGTGATCTGCCTGCCTCGGCCTCCCAAAGTGCTGGAATTGCAGGCATGAGCCATTTCCTGTCTTCTTCTGAACCCTGTCAACTGTTCCAACCTCTGCTTGTTACCCAGTTCCAAAGTCGCTTCCACATTTTCAGGTGTCTTTTCAGCGGTGCCCCACTCTCATGGTACCAATTTACTGTATTAGTCCATTTTCACACTGCTGATAAAAAGATGTCCAAGACTGGGAAGAAAAAGAGGTTTATTTGGACTTACAGTTCCACATGGCCGGGGAGGCCTCAGAATCATGGCTGGAGGTGAAAGACTCTTCTTACAAGGAAGAAGCAAAAGTGGAAACCCCTGATACACCCATCAGATCTCATGAGGCTTATTCACTATCATGAGAATAGCAGGGGAAAGACTGGCCCCCATGATTCAATTACCTCCTCCTGGATCCCTCCTGCAACATTTGGGAATTCTGGGAGATACAGTTCAAGTTTAGATTTGGGTGGGGACACAGCCAAACCATATCAGTGTTGTACACACATCACCACCATCCATCTCTGTAACTCTTTTCATCTTGTAAAACTGAAATTCTATAACCATTAAGCGTAACTCCCCATTTCCTCATCCTCCTGGCCCTGGGTACCACCGTTCTTCTGTCTGCCTCTGTGAATTTGACTACTCTAGGTGCCTCATAAATGGAATCATGCAGTATGTATCTTTTTGTGATTGGCTTATTTTGCTTACCATAATATCCTCAAGGTTCATCTATGCTGTAGCATGTGACAGGATTTTCTTCCTTTTTAAGCTGAATGACACTTCATTGTGTGTATAGACCATATTTTGCTTATTCATTTATCTGTTTGTGGATACCTGGATTGCTTCCATCTCTTGGCTATTATGAGTAATGCTAGTATGAACATGGGTATGTAAATATCTCTTCAGGATCCCATTTTCAATTCTTTTGCATATATACCCAAAAGTGGAATTGCTGGATCATATGGTAATTCTATTTTTAATTTTTTGAGAAACTGTG
Organism: Macaca nemestrina; assembly: GCF_043159975.1. Classification (NCBI taxonomy): domain Eukaryota; kingdom Metazoa; phylum Chordata; class Mammalia; order Primates; family Cercopithecidae; genus Macaca; species Macaca nemestrina. The sequence continues at coordinate 82,475,910 of NC_092145.1, forward strand.
ATATGGTTTGGCTGTGTCCCCACCCAAATCTCACCTTGAATTGTAATAATCTCCATGTGTCAAGGGTGGGGCCAGGTGGAGATAATTGAATCTTGGAGGTGGTTTCTCCCATATTGTTCTCCTGGTAATGAATACGTCTCATGAGATCTGATGGTTTTATAAATGGGAGTTCCCCTGCACAAGCTCTCTTGCCTGCCACCATGTAAGACGTCCCTTGCCCTTCCACCATGATTGTGAGGTCTCCCCAGCCATGTGGAACTGTGAGTCAATTAAACCTTTTTCCTTTATAAATTACCCGGCCTCGGGTATGTCTTTATTAGCAGCATAACAGACTAATACAAACTGCCATACTGTTTTCCACAGAGGCTATACCGTTTTACATTTCCATCAACAGTGCACATGGGTTCACAATTTATCCACATCCTCCCTAACATTTATTTTCTGCTTTTTTGGGGGGGAGAGGGGAGCGGGGAATAAGGTCTGTTTCTGTTGCCCAAGCTGGAGTGCAGTAGTGTGATCTTTGCTCACTGCAACCTCCGTCTCCCAGGCTCAAGTCATCCTCCCACTTCAGCCTCCCAAGTAGCTGGGACCACAGGCATGCACCGCCATGCCTGGCTAATTTGTTTTTTAAGATAATAGTCATCTTAATAGCTGTGAGGTAGTATTTTCTAGTTTTGATTTGCATTTCTGCAGTAATTAAGTGATGTCAAGCATTTTTTCATGTGCTTATTAGCCATTTGTATATCTTTGGAGAATTCTCTATTCCCATTTTTTTGTATTTTGTACTTTGCCCATTTTTGAATTAAGTTTTTTGTTTCTTTGTTCTTGAGTTTTAGTTCTCTATATATTCTGGATATTAATCAGATATATAATTAACGAATATTTCTCCCATTCTATGGGTTGCCTTTTTACTCTGTTGATAATTGTCTTTTGATGTACAAATTTTGAATTTTTTCCTGAGGTTCAATTGGTTTATTTTGTAGTTGTTTGTGCCTTTGGTGTCATGTCCAAGAAATTATTGCCAAATCCAATATTTTGAAGCTTTTTTTTTTCTCTTTCTTTCTTTCTTTTTTTTTTTTTTTTTGAGATGGAGTCTTGCTCTGCTGTCTCCCAGGCTGGATTGGAGTGGCGCAATCTCAGCTCACTGCAACCTCCACCTCCTGGGTTCAAGCAAACCTCCTGCCTCAGCTTCCTGAGTAGCTGGGATTATAGGCATGCGCCACCACGCCTGGATAATTTTTGTATTTTTAGTAGAGACGGAGTTTCACCATGTTGGCCAGGCTGGTTTCAAACTCCTAACCTCAAGTGATCCACCTGGCTTGGTCTCTCAAAGTACAGGGATTATGGGTGTGAGCTACCATGCCCGGCCTGGTCTTGAACTTCTGGCTTCAAGTGATCCTCCTGCCACAGCCTTTCAAAGTACCAGAATGACAGGTGTGAGCCATCCGCCCAGCCAAATGTTGTGAAGCTTTTGCCCTGTTTTCATCTAATTATTTTATAGTTTTAGGACTTTGATCCATTTTGAGTTAATTTTTGTATATGATGTGAGGTAAGGGTCCAACTTCATTCTTTTGCATGTGAATATCCAGTTTCCCCAGTGCCACTTATTGAAAAGACTGTCCTTTCCCCATTGAATGGTCTTGTGAAAAAAATCATTCAACTATATATGCAAGGTTTTATTTCTGGGCTGTTTGTTCTAGTCTATGAGTCTACATATCTGTCTTTATGCCAGTACCATAGTGTTTTGATTATTGTAGTATTGTAGTTAGTTTTGAAATCAGGAAGTGAGTCCTCTAGGTTTGTTCTTTCTCAACATTGTTTTCACGGCTATTCAGGGTCCCTTGAGATTTCATATGAATTTTAGGAAGGGTTTTTTTTTTTTTTTTTTTTTTTTGAGATGGAGTCTTGCTATATCGCCTCCCAGGCTGGAGTGCAGTGATGCGATCTTGGCTTACTGCAGCCTTGCCTCCCGGGTTCAAGCAATTCTCCTGCCTCAGCCCCTGAGTAGCTGGGATTATAGACATGCGCCACCACGCCTGGCTAATTTTTGTATTTTTAGGAGAAATGGGGTTTCACCATGTTGGCCAGGCTGATCTCAAACTCCTGACCTCAACTGAGCCACTGTGGTTGGCCATGAATTTTAGGAAGGGGTTTTCTATTTCTTCAAAACACATCACTGGGAGTTTGACAGGGATTGCATTGAATCTGTAGATTGCAGTGGATAGTATGGTATCTTAAAAATACTGTATTCTAATCCATGAGCATGGAATGTGTTTCCATTTACTTATGTCTTAATTTATTTTAGTAGTGTTTTAAAATTTTCATTGTACAAGTCTTTTACTCCTTGGTTAAATTAATTCCTAAGTGTTTTATTCTTTTTGATGCTGTTATAAATGGAATTGTTTTTGTAATTTCCTTTTCAGATTGTTCATTGTTAGTATATAGAATTGCAACCGATACTTGGTTGTTGACTTTGTATCCTGTTACTTTGCTGAGTTTATTAGTTCTATCAGTTTTGTTGTGAAAAATCTTTAGGGTTTTCTACATCTAAGATCATATCACCTGTGAACAGAGATAATTTTACTTCTTCCTTCCTAATTTGGAGGACTTTTCTTTCTTTCTTTCCTTTCTTTTTTTTTGTTTTTGTTTTTGTTTTTTAGAGACAGCATATCACTCCATTGCCTAGGCTGGAGTGCAGTGCTGGGATCATGGCTTGCTGCAGCCTTAAACTCCTGGGCTCAGGTGATCTTCCTGCCTCAGCCTCCTGAGTAGCTATGACCACAGGCACGTGCCATCATGCCTGGCTGGTTTTTTAATTTTTTTGTAGAGATGGAGGTCTTGCTTTGTTGTCCAGGTTGGTCTCGAATTCCTTGCCTCAAGTGATCCTCCCACCTTGGCCTCCCAAAGTGGTGGGATTACAGGGATGAATCTCTGCACCCGGCCCTTTTATTTCTTTTTCTTGCCTAATTGCTCTGGTTAGAACTTCCAGTACTGTGTTGAATAGAATTGGTGAAAGCAGGGATTCTTTCTTGTTCCTGATCTTAGAGGAAAAGCTTTTAGTCTTTCACCATTGAATATGATGTTCATTGTGTTTTTCATGTATGACTTTCATTAGGTTGGGGTAGTTTTGTTTTTTGAGTGTTTTTATCATGAAAAGGTATTAAATTTTGTCAAATGCTTTTTTCTGCATCATTTGAGATAATGAAACTTCTTTCATGCTGAAGAACATTGCCTGGTATGATCTCTCTGGGTGCCAAAGCACAAGATGTTTTTTTCCTTCATTGGTTAATGTGATGTATTACATTGATCAACTTTCGTATGTTGAACCATGCTTGCATTCCAGGAATAAAATCTCACTTGGTCATGGTCCTTTTAATATGCTGCCAAATCTGATTTGCTAATATTTTGTTGAGGATTTTTACATTAATGTTCATAAGGGATGTTGGTCTGTAAGTTTTTTCTTTTCTTTTCTTTTTATAGTTATCTTGATGACATGACCTTTAATATAGAAAACCCTAATGAATCCACAAAAAACTATTAGAGCTAATAGATAAATTCAGAAAGTTGCAGGATACTAGATCAATATTTAAAATTTAATCGTATATATAATGTATATTTATATATATAATAATATATTATATAATTATATATTATATATAATTGTATATATAATATATAATTGTGTATATAAATATATATAGTATATATACATATGTATGTACATATACGTGTGTGTGTGTGTGTGTGTGTATATATATATATTTTTTTTTTTTTTGAGACAGAGTCTTGCTCTGTTGCCCAGGCTGGAGTGCACTGGCATGATCTTGGCTCACTGCAACCTTTGCCTCCTGGTTTCAAGCGATTCTCCTGCCTCAGCCTCCTGAGTAGTTGGAATTACAGGTGCCCACCACCACGCCTGGCTAATTTTTGTAGTTTTAGTAGAGATGGGGCTTCTTCATGTTGGTCAGGCTGGTCTCGAACTCCTGACCTCAGGTGATCCACCCGCCTTGGTCTCCCAAAGTGCTGGGATTACAGGCGTGAGCTATTATGCCTAGCCTATTTATTTATATTTTTTGAGGCAGAGTCTCTGTTGCCCAGGCTGGAGTGCAGTGGCTCAATCTCGGCTTACTGCAACCTCTGTCTCCCAGGTTCAAGCGATTCTCCTGCCTCCGCCTCCTGAGTAGCTGGGATTTCAGGCGCAGGCCACCACGCCCTGCTAATTTTTGTATTTTTAGTAGAGATGGGGTTTCACCATGTTGGCCAGGCTGGTCTCAAACTCCTGACCTCAGGTGATCCTCCTGCCTTGGCCTCACAAAGTGCTGGCATTACACGCATGAGCCACCGCACCTGGCCTTATTTATTTATTTAATTTTGGGGCACGGTCTCGTTCTGTTGCCCAGGCTGGAGTGCAGTGGTGCGATCTCTGCTCTCTGTAACCTCCGCCTCCTGGGTTCAAGCGATTCTCCTGCCTCAGCCTCCCAAGTAGCTGGGATTACAGGTGCCCGCCATCATGCCCAGCTAATTTTTTTATTTTTAGTAGAGACGGGGTTTCACTGTGTTGGCCAGGCAGGTCTTGAACTCCTGACCTCAGGTGATCCGTCCACCTCAGCCTCCTAAAGTGCTGGGATCACAGGCGTGGGCCACCGTGCCCAGCCAAAACAATTCCATTTATAATAGCAACAAAAATAAATGCTTAGGAGTAAATTTATGTGAGGAGGTGCAACACTTGGATACTGAAAACTGTAAAACATTTTTGAAAGAAATTTAAGAAGGCCTAAATAAAAGAAAGATATCCTGCATTTATGGATTGAAAGACATAATATCTTTAAAACGGCAGTACTTCCCAAAGTGTTCTACAGATTCTAATGCTACATCTAAGAAAATCCCAGCTGGCTTTTTTGCAGAAATTGATGAGCTACCAGCCTGGCCAACATAGTGAAACCCCGTCTCTAGTAAAAATATAGAAATTAGCCGGGTGGGGGTGGTGCACGCCTATAATCCCAGCTACTCGGAAGGCTGCTGAGGCAGGAGAATCCCTTGAAACTGGGAGGCAGAGGTTGCAGTGAACTGAGACTGTGCCACTGCACTCCAGCCTGGGTGACAGAGCGAGACTCTGTTTCAAAAAAAAAAAAAAAAAAAAAAGAGAGAGAGAGAGAAAGAAATTGACAAAGTATTATAAAAGCCATATAGAAATGCAGGGGACCCAGAATAGCCAAAACAATCTTAAAAAAGAGTAAAGTTAGCCGGCCATGGTGCCTCACATCTGTAATCTCAGCTACTCAGGTGACTGAGACAGGAGGATCACTTGAGGCCAGGAGTTTGAGACCAGGCTGGGCAACATGGTGATACCCCATCTCTATTATTAATTTTTTTTTTTTTTTTTTTTTTGAGACGGAGTCTCGCTCTGTTGCCCAGGCTGGAGTGCAGTGGTGCCATCTCAACTCACTGCAAGCTCCGCCTCCTGGGTTCACGCCATTCTCCTGCCTCAGCCTCCCAAGTAGCTGGGACTACAGGCGCCCGCCACCATGCCCGGCTAATTTTTTGTATTTATAGTAGAGACAGGGTTTCACCGTGGTAGTCAGGATGGTCTGGATCTCCTGACCTCGTGATCTGCCCGCCTCGGCCTCCCAAAGTGCTGGGATTACAGGCGTGAGCCACTGCACCTGGCCCCCATCTCTATTATTTAAAGAAAATTTTTAAAGGAACAAAGTTAGAGGACTCATAGTTCCTAAATTCAAAACTTACAACAAAGCTACAGTAGTCAAGATAGTGTGGTACTTGTATAAGTATAGATATAGGTCAATTGAATAGAATCAAGAGTTCTACACTGTTCTTTCCTGGAACAGCATGGAGTGCCCATATTTCAGGCACTTGCTTACGTGTAGGGAATTACGGTTGCTGTTGTATTTTGTTCTTTTTTTGTTTTTTTATTTTTTTTTCTACTCAATAAGCTTTCATGTCCACCTTCTGGTAATGATCTTATCCCCTGGCCACTAGTGTGGGCAAGTAACATTCTTTAAAACTTTTATTGTGAAATATAAGATACGTATATTTCACAATATATGCATAAACAAAATGTATAAAACATGAATATTCAATTTAATGGTGGCCTGGGCCTCTTAGGATAGGAGACTACACAAGTTTTGGTTTGGGGCTTGACACTGTTAGCTCTGTACTCTATTTCACCTATAAGAGCAATCACTGAAAACAGTGTAAGGCTTTCTGTAGTATTTATTATCTGGTTATTGGCTTTGGATTCCTCAGAAAAGAACTATTTGGACCGAACTGTATGGCTCAAAAGAGGCCCAAGGTTCTTCTTGCTCTTTTAGGTCCTTCATACCCTGTCATAAAGAGAATACAAGCAGGCAGGAAGAGCAAGGCTGATTTCAAAGTGAGTAAAAGCAGGCAGGGTTGTTGAACTCCTCCTTTGTAATCAGACCTGAATATTTTAGTGCTGCTTTTGGTTGAACTGGGCAAATACCCTTCTGCCAGAATAAACAGGAAGAAAGCATCCTCCTACATGCTAACAACATGCCCTCAGAAGCAGCTGAACCTGCTGGCTAATCACTCCGGAAAAAAATAGCATAACAGTAATTATGCCAAAACCAAAATTATCCTATTTTCTGGCATAGCAGATGTGCTTTGGCATCTAGAGGGTATCCTACCAGCCAATGTTCTTCAGCAGAAAGAAGTTTTATTATTTTGGGGAGTATTTGGTGGCTAACATCCTGACTGACCCTTTGGAATAAAGTCTAACTAAAAATTAAAAATTCTCCAGGGACAGTTAATTTCTTTTACAATGGGTATAGACCTTTAGTACCTCCAGCTCCTTAATCTTCCAGTCCAAGGTTATCTGGTTAACCACTGCCAAACACAAAAGGACAAATACTATATGATTCCACCTATATGAAATATCTAGAATAGGCACATACACAGAGACAAAAAGTAGATTAGATGTCACTGAGGGGTGGGAGAAATGGGGAGTTATAACTTAATGGGTACAGAGTTTCTGTTTGGTATCATGAGAAAGATAGTGGTGATGATTACACATTGTGAATGTAATCAATGCCACTGTACACTTAAAATGGTTAAAATGTCAATTTTATGTTATATGTATTTTACCACATTTTTTTTTTTTAAACCTAGACATTCTGTCACAGCTATGGAAACTGGAAGTCTAAAATCAAGGTGTCAGCAGGGTTGGTTTCTTTTTGGAGTCTGAGAAATAATCTGTTCCAAGCCTCTCTCCTAGTTTATGATGGTACTGGCAATCCTAGGAGCTTTTTGGCTTATAGGTGCATCACTCCATTCTCTGCCTCCATCTTCATATGGCATTCTCCTCTCTATGTCTCGGTGTCTCAATTTACCTCTCATAAGTACACTAGTCATATGGGGTTAGGGCCTACCCTAATCCAGTATGACCTCATCTTAAATCAATAACATCTGCAATGTCCTGGTCACATTCACGGGCTCCAGGTCGACATGAAATTTTGGAGGACTCTATTTAACCTAGTACAGGACACTGCCATGGATAAAATCTTCTGGGAAATGTACATAGAATCAGAAGGACATTGACAACAAAAAGATCCCCAGAAATGCCACCATTTTATATGGGATATGTGGATGGAGAGGAATTCAAGATGCAGACTGAGCATCTTGAATAGTTAGAGAGGTAGAAGAAATCTAGGAGAGAGGGTTGTATGCCACTGAACCCAAGGGGGGAGGGAAAACTTCAGGAGGGGTGTAGTCATCAGTGGTTTTAAGCACAGCAGAAAGGTCAAGAAAGATAAAGACTAAGAACTGTCCATGGAGTTTGGCAATATGGAGGTTGGTGTCCTTGGTGAGAACAGTTACATTAGAGTGCTAGGTAAGAAGCCAAATCGCAGCGTGTTATGAATCTTGCTTTTGTATGCCTTCAAATTGAGAGGCAGCAGTCTATTGGCAAAGCAGTCTTTTTAGTCTTTTTCACCCACCACCTAGATTCTGTTATTAATGTTTTACTATACTTGCTTTATCACATACCTATTCTTACAACATATCTATTCCATCAGTCCATCTTCTTTTTTTAGGATACATTTCAAAGTAAATTGCAGACATCAGGATACTTCCCCCTAAACACTTCAGCATATAAACTATTAAGTGGATTTCAATATTTGTTTAGTTTTTTTCTTTTAAAGTAAAATTTTCATACAAAGTAATATATAAATCTTAAGTGTACATTTGGTGAATTTTGACAAATGCATACACCTGTGTAACCCAAACTCCTATCAGGATATAGAATACTATTATCACCCCAGAAAGTTCCCTCACGCCCTTTCCCAGGCAATTTCCACCTCCAGAGGCAACCACTGTCTTGATGTTTTCCACCATATGTTAGTTTTGCCTATTTTAGAACTTGATATAAGTGAAATCACACAGTTTCTACTCTTTTATGCCTGGCTTTTCCTCAGCATGTATTTGAGATTCATACATGTATAAATTCATACATGTAGTAGTTTGTTCTTTTCTGTTATTGAGTCCTTTGTATGAATATACCACAGATTGGTGTTGTTTGTTTGTTTGTTTGTTTTGAGTCAGAGTCTTGCTTTTTCATCCAGGCTGGAGTGCAGTGGCTCAATCTTGGCTCACTGCAACCTCCGCCTCCCAAGTTCAAGCAATTTTCCTGCCTCAGCCTCCCGAGTAGCTAGGATTACAGGGACCCGTCACCACACTTGGCTAATTTTTGTATTTTTAGTAGAGATGAGGTTCCACCATGATGGCCAGGCTGATCTCGAACTCCTGACCTCAAGTGATCTGCCCACCTCGGCCTCCCAAAGTGCTAGGATTATAGGCATGAGCCACTGCACCCAGCCTAAACTTTTTTTTTTTTTTTTGAGATGGAATCTCACTCTGTCACCCAGGCTGGAACGCAGTGGCACAATCTTGGCTCACTGCAACTTCCGCCTTCCGGGTTCACATAATTCTCCTGCCTTTGTCTCCGGAGTAGATGGGATTACAGGTGCCTGCCACCACACCTGGCTAATTTTTGTATTTTTAGTAGAGATGGGTTTCACCATGTTGGCCAGGCTGGTCTCAAACTCCTGACCTCAGGTGATCCAACCGCCTCAATCTCCCAAAGTGCTGGAGTTGTTTCCAGTTTTTGGTTATTAGGGGTAAAGCAACATTGTTTGTTTGTTTGTTTGACTCTTAAATGCCTGTCTTATAAATGGTGCTAAGCAGGGAAAAGCTAATTATTAAACATTGTTTGACTGAACTGTGAACCATATTCTCCCCTAATTTATCTCAGAAATCACTACTATTTAATAATATTGTTTGTGTTTATATGTGATTTTAAAATGATCCCCACATTGATTAAAATGACCATCCCTGAAAGTGAGGCCAAAAGGAAGGAATCTTCCTAGCCTACTCTGCCATGACTTGGGCTTTAAATGGGCTGTTTTCAATACTGGCATTAGGTCACCTGCAATTTTTATGTTATCCAAATGTTTTACGTTTTATTGATTTTGATGGAGAATCAAAAGACATCTGTTGTGTCTAATGTGTCTACATGCATCTTGACAAGGGGACTGGACATAAAGACATGTCAGGGAGCTGATACTCCAGGAGCTGGATCAGTATAGGGAAACTGTTAACGGGCAGGTCTTTGTTCTTAGAGCTCCCAAGATGGTGGCAAGCCTTTTGTTCTCTGACCTTGGGGTTCTTGGCTTCACGGATTCCAAGGAACGGAACCTTGGGCCATGTGGTGAGTGTTATAGCTCTATTAGAAGCTGTGGGTCATGGAAGAGAACCGTGGAACCCAGTGACTAGTGTTCAGCTCGATTAGGACAAACCCGGGCACTTAGTCATGCAGGAACAATGGCAAGCCTTTAGCCTGATCCGGAGCGGCAATGGGCGCCTTGCTGTATCAGAAACGCAGCGGTAGACGGTGAGCGAAAGCTCGGCTGGAGCCGTAACAAACACAGACCAGAAGAGTGTGCAGTTGCAAGATTTAATAGAGTGAAAACAGAGCTCCCATACAATGGGAGGGGACCCAAAGGAGGTTGCCCCTCCCGGCTGGAATGCCTGTTTATATCCCGATCATTGTCCCTCCCCCTGTGCTCTCAGGTGATATATGATTTGACTATTTCTTTACCTCCTGCTTTTAGCCTAATTTGTATTTTAGTGAGCCCTCTTTACTACCTGATTGGTCTGGTGTGAGCTGAGTTATAAGCCCCAAGTTTAAAGGTAGGTGCGGTCACCTTCCCCAGCTAGGCTTAGGAATTCTTAGTCAGCCTAGGAAATCCAGCTAGTCCTGTCTCTCAAAACTGGGTTCTTGTTGAGAGGACAGCGATAACCCCACTCACATGCACCGAGATTAGCAGGTCTAGGTTCCTCCAACCCTATATGGGCCTAGTGACTGGTGGCCAGATTACGAAACAAAAAGCATTTCTGATTGTTTTGCATGTGAAGAAAACAAACAAAGTTTTATTGAGTTAGGGTCTTTGCATTCAGTTCTCTGTCTCTTCACATTCTTTTCTTTTTCTTTTTTTTTTTTTGAGACAGGGTCTGGCTCTGTAGCCCAGGCTGGAGTGCAGTGGTAACACGATCATAGCTCACTGCAACCCTAGCCTCCCAGTAGCTGGGTCTATGGGCGCATGCCACCAAACCTGGCTAATTTTTTTCTATTTTTTGTAGAGACCAGGGCTTCACTATGTTGCCCAGGCTAGTCTCAAACTCCTGGGCTCAAGCAATCTGCCTGCCTCGGCCTCCCAAAGTATTGGGATTAGAGGCTCAAGCCACCGCTCCCAGCCATCTCTTCACATTCTAAAATAACTTTGTAGGGAATGTTCCAAAGGGCCCTCCACAACAAGGAAAATCAAGTGTGTGTCTTATGCGACTTAAGCTTGTGTGCCTTTTCAGCTGCTCATTTGCAAACATTGTGTGTTTAGCTTAGCTTAGCTCTTTGGGGCATAGGTATAATAGTATGGCTTATTGGTTTCTCCAGATAGAAAAACTTTCAGCATCTGAACCAGCAGACTCTGTGGAGAAGAAAGGTTTCTCAAGGTATCACCCAGTTCCAAAGGGAGGTGGATTAGATGTTGAGAGGTTAATTGGCTATGGTCAAGGAAGATGTTTGCATCTGAGCAAATAGCTTTGGGGCAGAGATGATTTTATTTTTCATTTATTTATTTTTTGAGATGGGGTCTCACCGTGGTGCACAGGTTGGAGTACAGTGGTGCGATCTTGGCTCACTGCAACCTCCGCCTCCCGGGTTCATGTGATTCTCATGTCTCAGCCTCCCGAGTAGCTGGGATTACAGGCACCCACCACCACGCCCAGCTAATTTTTTTGCATTTTTTTAGAGACGGGGTTTCACCATGTTGGCCTGGCTGGTCCCGAATTCCTGACTTCAGGTGATCCACCTGCCTCAGCCTCCCAAAGTGCTGGGATTACAGGCATAAGCCACCATGCCCAGCCACAGAGATGATTTTAAATGGCCACTTGGGCAGGGCTTCTTATGGAGAAGACCTTTAGGTGGGGTTATGACCCAGGGAGTTAGCAGCTAGGCAGTTTTGCCAGTGAAAGGGTAGCTTTCCAGGTAACAGGACTTTGTAGCCCAAGTTTAATTGTTGTATCCCCTTCCTCCAGGAGTTGTTTGTATATTATATATATATATATATATATATATATATATATATTTTAAATGGGTCTTGCTCTGTCACCCAGGCTGGGGTGCAGTGGTGCGATCATGGCTTACTGCAGCCTAGACGTCCCATGCTGAAGCGAACCTCTTGCCTCAGCCTCCTGAATAGCTGGACTGACTACAGGCATGTGCCACTGATAGGGTTTGGCCGTGACCCCACCCATAATCTCATCTTGAATTGTAATCCAGATTGTAATCCTCATGTGTTGGGGGAGAGACCTCCTGGGAGGTGATTAGATGTCCTTTTAAACAATCCTTAAAGAGAATCATGCTCTAGTCATATAATTTCAGGTAAAACCATTTAAACACACAAATTTTTGTTTTTATTGTCCCTTCCTATGGAATTAAAAACTGACATTTCCCCCCATACTCTAGCACTATTCTTCTCCTTGTTCTCTTGCTTGAGGGGTATGGTTCTTTGTCCTGAACTGGTTACTCCTCCGTGTCCTCCTGGCTCCCAAGCAGGCCTAGCTTCTCCCTGCCTATGTTCAAGGAAAACAGGGGAGCAATTCTGGAAAAATATTTGAGCCCATGAAGTGTTAGCTAAGTTTTCCAGATCATTAGGGATCCTGTGTGCTATAGATGGATAAATCATTACATTAGCAATAAAAAGGACATGTTTTCCCTCCAAGCACTGAAAAATGGAAGTGATTAGAAGCTAAGTGGCTAAATCAAACTGCATTGTAAAAAGCATTCTAGTCTTGCAAATAATCAGATATCCAGGGCAGTGCTATAAAAAGCATTTATTTTTCCCCCCTGATTCCATTGTAGGGAAAGAATACCATCCTAGGTCCAACTTGATTGGTGGAATAGACTGAGGGGAAAGGAATAGCTGAGATGCAGTTGTTAGACAGACCTGCTAACTAGGGTGGACCAGGGACTGGGGAAGGCAGCTTGGCTCACAGCAGCGGTTTAACCCAGCCAGAAAGCAGTGATGTCCAAGGAATACTGTAAACTCTGGTTGTGGTTCAGGCAGAGGTTGACAAATGGGGGTTCCAGAGGGTGGGTAGAGCACAGCAATAAGTATTTTAGGCTGGTGCTAAGAAGTCTAGGCACACAGTTGCCATTTAAAAGGCTGGTGTGTGTGATTAGTGGGGACTCTGGCCCAGAGCTAGGGATTAGGGGCAGCACTTTAGTCTCTGGGGAAGACGCCTGGCTAGAGTTACACAGAACCCCAGGTTTCATAGGGGTTTCAGGATACTGGGTAGGTTACCAGTTCAGGAACTTGGAAATAGTCTAATAATTTAAAACTGTTATTTTTTCCTTCAAGCTCTAGAACATAGATCAAGACTGCTTTCCAAAGCAGCTCTGAATAATTAATAATTCCCACCAATAGTGGGAGTTTTTCACACCTTGCCAACACTTGTATTTTCCTACTTGTTGGTTATAGCCATCCTAATGGGAAGTGGTATCTCCTTGTGGTTTTGGTTTGCCTTTCCCTGACAACCAATGATGTTGAGAGTCTTTTCATGTGCTTATTGCCCATCTGTATATCTTTTTTTCCTTTTATTTATTTATTTTTTAAGAGACACAGTTTCGCTATGTTGTTCAAGCTAGTCTTAAACTCCTGACCCCAAGCAATCCTCCTGCCTTGGCCTCCCCAAAGTGCTGGGATCACAGTCATGAGCCACCGCACCCAGTCCTGTATATATTTTTTCCCCCTCTGGTTGCTTGTGTGTTTGGCATCATATTTAAGATACTGCCAAATCCAAGTCATGAAGATTTTTACACCTATATTTTTTCCTAAATTTTGTAGGTTTAGCCCTTAGACTTAGGTCTTTGATCCATTTTGAGTTAATTTTTGTATACGGTATGAGTAGGGGTCCAATTTCATTCTTTTGCACATGGATATCCAGTTGAAAAGAGTTCTTTCCCCAGTGAATTATTTTGGCGCCCTTACTGAAAGTAATTGACCATAAACCACTGAAGAACTTTAAGCAGAGGAGTGACATGATTTATTTTATGCTTTAAGACAGTATTGCTGGCTGCTATATAGAGAGTGTATTGGAGGGGCAAGAGTTTATGTAGGGAGAGCAGTGAGTAGGAAGCTGCAGTTATCCAGGCCAGAGATGATGGCGACTTGGGCCACAGTAATGGTAGTAGAGATGGAAAGAAGGTGGTTATAACTTGGGAAATAAAGTTAGTAGGACTTGGGACTGCCTGGCCTGGGGGTGGGGCATAAAAAGAAAGGAAAGGACAAGGATGACTCCTCTTTAGGTTGGGGTCAAGGATTCTCTTCAGATTTGAAGTTTGGATGGCTAAATAGATGGTAGTGTTATTTACTAGCACACAAATGGAGAAGCACGTTTTTAGAGGGCAAATAATGAGTTTAGTTTGGGATGAATTGAATTTGATTTCAAGCGGAGATGTCCAGAAGGCAGCTGGAATATGGGTCTAGAGTAGAGCTTGAGGGACAGCTCTGGGTTGGAGAGAGTGATTTGGGAGTCATGAGCACATAGGTGGGAGTGGAAGCTCTGGGAAAACTTGAGGAGAGACTAAAAAGAGTGAGAAGAGGTCCTAGGACTGAGTCCTCTGGGAGGAAGAACACAGAAGAAATGGTCAGTGAAGAGGAGGAAAACCAGAAGGAATCTATAGGAATCTGAAAGGAGGGAATTTTAAGAGGGGAAGGGAGTGATCAATAGTGTCAAATGCATCATGGAGCTCCAGTAAAATAAGGCCAGAGAAGTTCCCATGTTTCCATGCCCCTACACATAGAGGTTTGTTTTACAAAAAATATCACTTCGTACTTCTTATGGGTGCCAACTTAAAAAAAAAAAAAACTGTGGAACCAATAATCTTTGCACATTCATTTCCCACAACTAGTGCCTGAAGGTGTTGCTGGCAGCATCTGGTGGATATTTGTTTGTGTCTCAAGTGATGCCAGCTTTCATTGGCATCTTCTGTGCTAATCTTTCCCATCCTGAATTGAGGATATTAAAAGTCCAGCTGCAGTTTGGATTCTAAAATGAACTCTAAAGCATTCTTAGACTGAATGTCCAATGTTTCCTTTCTCTTCTTTTTTTTTTTTTTTTTTTTTTTAACCTTTTTTATAGATATGTGAAAGAGGCCAAAGAAGCAACTAAGAATGGAGATCTGGAAGAAGCATTTAAACTTTTCAATTTGGCAAAGGACATTTTTCCCAATGAAAAGGTGCTGAGCAGAATCCAAAAAATACAGGAAGCCTTGGAGGAGTTAGCAGAACAGGGAGATGATGAATTTACAGATGTGTGCAACTCTGGCCTGCTGCTTTATCGAGAACTGCACGACCAACTCTTTGAGCACCAGAAGGAAGGCATAGCTTTCCTCTATAGGCTGTATAGGGATGGAAGAAAAGGTGGTATATTGGCTGATGATATGGGATTAGGGAAGACTGTTCAAATCATTGCTTTCCTTTCTGGTATGTTTGATGCTTCACTTGTGAATCATGTGCTGCTGATCATGCCAACCAATCTTATTAACACATGGGTAAAAGAATTCATCAAGTGGACTCCAGGAATGAGAGTCAAAACCTTTCATGGTCCTAGCAAGGATGAACGGACCAGAAACCTCAATCGGATTCAGCAAAGGAATGGTGTCATTATCACTACATATCAAATGTTAATCAATAACTGGCAGCAACTTTCAAGCTTTAGGGGCCAAGAGTTTGTGTGGGACTATGTCATCCTTGATGAAGCACATAAAATAAAAACGTCATCTACTAAGTCAGCAATATGTGCTCGTGCTATTCCTGCAAGTAATCGCCTCCTCCTCACAGGAACCCCAATCCAGAATAATTTACAAGAACTATGGTCCCTATTTGATTTTGCTTGTCAAGGGTCCCTGCTGGGAACATTAAAAACTTTTAAAATGGAGTATGAAAATCCTATTACTAGAGCCAGAGAGAAAGATGCTACCCCAGGAGAAAAAGCCTTGGGATTTAAAATATCTGAAAACTTAATGGCAATCATAAAACCCTATTTTCTCAGGAGGACTAAAGAAGACGTACAGAAGAAAAAGTCAAGCAACCCAGAGGTCAGACTTAATGAAAAGAATCCAGATGTTGATGCCATTTGTGAAATGCCTTCCCTTTCCAGGAAAAATGATTTAATTATTTGGATACGACTTGTGCCTTTACAAGAAGAAATATACAGGAAATTTGTGTCTTTAGATCATATCAAGGAGTTGCTAATGGAGACGCGCTCACCTTTGGCTGAGCTAGGTGTCTTAAAGAAGCTGTGTGATCATCCTAGGCTGCTGTCTGCACGGGCTTGCTGTTTGCTAAATCTTGGGACATTCTCTGCTCAAGATGGAAATGAGGGGGAAGATTCCCCAGATGTGGACCATATTGATCAAATAACTGATAACACATTGATGGAAGAATCTGGAAAAATGATATTCCTAATGGACTTACTTAAGAGGCTGCGAGATGAGGGACATCAAACTCTGGTGTTTTCTCAATCGAGGCAAATTCTAAACATCATCGAACGCCTCTTAAAGAATAGGCACTTTAAGACATTGCGAATCGATGGGACGATTACTCATCTTTTGGAACGAGAAAAAAGAATTAACTTATTCCAGCAAAATAAAGATTACTCTGTTTTTCTGCTTACCACTCAAGTAGGTGGTGTCGGTTTAACATTAACTGCAGCGACTAGAGTGGTCATTTTTGACCCTAGCTGGAATCCTGCAACTGATGCTCAAGCTGTGGATAGAGTTTACCGAATTGGACAAAAACAGAATGTTGTGGTTTATAGGCTAATCACTTGTGGGACTGTAGAGGAAAAAATATACAGAAGACAGGTTTTCAAGGACTCATTAATAAGACAAACTACTGGTGAAAAAAAGAACCCTTTCCGATATTTTAGTAAACAAGAATTAAGAGAGCTCTTTACAATCGAGGATCTTCAGAACTCTGTAACCCAGCTGCAGCTTCAGTCTTTGCATGCTGCTCAGAGGAAATCTGATACAAAACTAGATGAACACATTGCCTATCTGCAGTCTTTGGGGATAGCCGGAATCTCAGACCATGATTTGATGTACACATGTGATCTATCTATTAAAGAAGAACTTGATGTGGTAGAAGAATCTCACTATATTCAACAAAGGGTTCAGAAAGCGCAATTCCTTGTTGAATTTGAGTCTCAAAATAAAGAGCTCCTGATGGAACAACAAAGAAATAGAAATGAGGGGGCCTGGCTAAGAGAACCTGTATTTCCTTCTTCAACAAAGAAGAAATGCCCTAAATTGAATAAACCACAGCCTCAGCCTTCACCTCTTATAAGTACTCGTCATACTCAGGAAGAAGATATCAGTTCCAAAATGGCAAGTGTAGTCATTGATGATCTGCCCGAAGAGGGTGAGAAACAAGATCTCTCCAGTATAAAGGTGAATGTTACCACCTTGCAAGATGGTAGGCACCCATATGAAGGTACATGTAGTGCTGACTCTATAGCTACTTTACCCAAGGGGTTTGGAAGTGTAGAAGAACTTTGTACTAACTCTTCATTGGGAATGGAAAAAAGCTTTGCAACTAAAAATGAAGCTGTACAAAAAGAGACATTACAAGAGGGGCCTAAGCAAGAGGCACTGCAAGAGGATCCTCTGGAAAGTTTTAATTATGTACTTAGCAAATCAACCAAAGCTGATCTTGGGCCAAATTTAGATCAACTAAAGGATGATGAGATTTTACATCATTGCAATCCTTGGCCCATTATTTCCATAACAAATGAAAGTCAAAATGCAGAATCAAATGTATCCATTATTGAAATAGCTGATGACCTTTCAGCATCCCATAGTGCACTGCAGGATGCTCAAGCAAGTGAGGCCAAGTTGGAAGAGGAACGTTTAGCATCTTCACCACAGTATGCATGTGATTTCAATCTTTTCTTGGAAGACTCAGCAGACAACAGACAAAATTTTTCCGATCAGTCTTTAGAACATGTTGAGAAAGAAAAGAGCTTGTGTGGCTCTGCACCTAATTCCAGAGCAGGGTTTGTGCATAGCAAAACATGTCTCAGTTGGGAGTTTTCTGAGAAAGATGATGAACCAGAAGAAGTAGTAGTTAAAGCAAAAATCAGAAGTAAAGCTAGAAGGATTGTTTCAGATGGCGAAGATGAAGATGATTCTTTTAAAGACACCTCAAGCACAAATCCATTCAACACATCTCTCTTTCAATTCTCATCTGTGAAACAATTTGATGCTTCAACTCCCAAAAATGACATCAGTCCACCGGGAAGGTTCTTTTCATCTCAAATACCCAGTAGTGTAAATAAGTCTATGAACTCTAGAAGATCTCTGGCTTCTAGGAGGTCTCTTATTAATATGGTTTTAGACCACGTGGAGGACATGGAGGAAAGACTTGACGACAGCAGTGAAGCAAAGGGTGCTGAAGATTATCCAGAAGAAGGGGCAGAGGAAAGCAGTGGCGAAGCCTCCAAGTATACAGAAGAGGATCCTTCAGGAGAAACACTGTCTTCAGAAAACAAGTCCAGCTGGTTAACGACATCTAAGCCTAGTGCTCTAGCTCAAGAGACCTCTCTTGGTGCCCCTGAGCCTTTGTCTGGTGAACAGTTGGTTGGTTCTCCCCAGGCGGCAGAGGCTACGAATGACTATGAGACTCTTGTAAAGCGTGGAAAAGAACTAAAAGAGTGTGGAAAAATCCAGGAGGCCCTAAACTGCTTAGTTAAAGCGCTTGACATAAAAAGTGCAGATCCTGAAGTTATGCTCTTGACTTTAAGTTTGTATAAGCAACTTAATAACAATTGAGAATGTAACCTGTTTATTGTATTTTAAAGTGAAACTGAATATGAGGGAATTTTTGTTTCCATAATTGGATTCTTTGGGAACATGAAGCATTCAGGCTTAAGGCAAGAAAGATCTCAAAAAGCAACTTCTGCCCTGCAACACCCCCCACTCCATAGTCTGGTATTCTGAGCACTAGCTTAATATTTCTTCACTTGAATATTCTTATATTTTAGGCATATTCTGTAAATTTAACTGTTGTTTCTTGGAAAGTTTTGTAAAATTATTCTGGTCATTCTTAATTTTACTCTGAAAGTGATCATCTTTGTATATAACAGTTCAGATAAGAAAATTAAAGTTACTTTTCTCAAGTGTTTTCCATCCACTTTGTTTCACTGAGATGATACTGGCAGAAGCCTGTCATTATCAGTCCAGATCTTAAGACATGCTTGTGAACATGCTGTTTCATGTTTTCAGCTTAATACAGGTGGAGCATCCCTAATCCAAAAATGAGGAAACTTTCTGAGTGCTGACATGATGCCACAAGTGAGGAAAGTTCCATACCTCATGTCATGTGACATGTCACAGTCAAAATGAAGGTGTACAACACACTGTTTACTCAGCATCCCCAAGGGAAAAGAGATTCTGTAAGCCCCCTTCAGCTACTATATATCCTTTCCACACAGGCCCAGATTCTCCCATGCAAGCCTGCCTACAAAGGGCAATAAAATGGTTCAACATACACAAACTTTGTTTCAAGCACAAAATCATTAAAAGTAATTATAAAATTACCTTCAGACTTATGTATATAACGTGTATATGAAACATAAATGGATTTCGTGTTTCGACTTGGATCCCATCTCCAAAATATGTCATTATGTATATGGAAATACTCCCAAATCCAGAACACTTCTGGTCCCCAGCATTTTGGATAGAGTACTAAACTGGAACAGCAGAAAGCTGAGCTAGGTACCTGGTGCTGGGATTCTTTATCACTGGTAGCTTGCCCTGGAGTCACTGCTGACCATTTAGCCATTCTTCATGCACCATTAACTGTTCTCCCTTTCGCCAAACCAGGTATCTCGTCTATTCTGACACATATTATCACAGTCTATCTTGGATTGTAGACTGAAAAGGAGTTTGGTACCCTTGTAGAAAGACAAAGTGCAGTATAGCATGCTGCACTCTATCACTAGAGAAGTGGACTATCCTTGATGAAGTACTATGTGTTGGGCACTCCACACAGGTTTCTCATTTCAGCCTTACCATAATCCTTTGAGGTGAAGGGAGAGTAGCATTTCCATTTTTCATTTGAGGAAACAAAGGCTCAGTGAGGTCATGACTTCCCCATGGTGACATGGTTGGGGTGAAACTGATTTTTAACCTTGTGTAAATGAATACACTATAATACACTGAGCTGTTTTTACTCACAACACTTCTGACACCAAATGTGGGGGTTTTCCACATCAAGCAATTCTCCAGTTCTCCAATTAAAGATTGAACTGGTGTCCTACAATTCAATTTCGACACTACCCAGGGTTAGCATGCTCAGTCCCACCAAACTGCCCTCACTTCAGACGTCAGTTTTAAGTATTCGGTCCCCATGTTACCCACACTTCTGTCTGACTTGGCTACAAATTAGGGGTTCCCGTGACCGCCCCATCCCACCCCCTGGTTTAATAATTTGCTAGAATAGCTTATAAAACTCAGGAAACGTTTACTTACTATTACCAGCTTATAAAGACTACAACTCAGGAACAGCCAAATGGAAGAGATGTGTATGGCAAGGTATAGGGGTGGTGCATTAAGCATCCATGCCCTCCAGGCACACCACCCTCCCAACATTTTGATATGTTAATCCAGGGATCTCCAAACTCCATTGTTAGGGTTTTTGAGGTTTCCTTAGGGAGGCATGATTGATAAAATAATTGGCCATGGGTGATTCACTCATCTTCAGCCCCTCTCCCCTCTCCAGAGGTTGCAGTTATGGCTGAATGTTCCCTCTGATCATGCCTTGATGTTTCTGGTGACCAGCCCCCATTCTGAAGCTACTAGCGGCCTCCAGCCACAAGCTATCTCATTAGCATAAAAAAGACACCAGTTGAGATTTCAAGGCTTTCAGGAACTATATGCCAGGAACCAGGGACAAAGACCAAATATTTATTTTTATTATATCCCATACATATAAAAGTTACTTGTAAATTATATGTATATACACACTAATAATCTCATGTGTATTGCAAGAAATTACATAAGTTCAAAAGAGAAGCTGAATTTCAGGTTGTTGATGGAACAAAATATTGTTCTTATAAAAGCAATTTATTACTATTTTAGGGTAATGTGATTGAATATATATCATTATTTTTGAAATATTGGTGTAATTGTGATTTAGCAATTCACAGTCTGCATCTGAGTTCAGCTTACCATTTCCCTGTGCTTCCCACCGTGATGTGAAGGGAGTGGCTGTGCCCTACATCTTTCTCTGTCCCTTCCACCATACACACACAAATGTTTGTGAAAATTCAGCTAATAAACTTCTTTCTTCCCTGATGTAGAAAACAAAAAATCCACACAATTTGCCTTCAAGGAAGCTTTAGCGGCCTATATCCATTTGATCTGAACAGTGAAACGTCTTAAGTTCTAGGAATATTTCTCACTGAAAATAGCAACGCTCTTTCTGTTGAAGTGTGTGTGTACTATGACAAATTCTGTTGTCTGGGGAAAAAAAAAACATGCTCATGGTAAACTATTCAAACAGTATCCATGGCAGGGATTTTTAACCTGGGGTTCATCATGGGTAGAAGAAGTCAGTTGTCTGAATTTGGATGGAAAAAAAGTTTTATCTTTTCTCTGTCTGGTAGCTGAAATACAGCATTTCCCTCCATCATGAATGTGAAGCAGGAAAATAGGGTCTGGAGGCAGGGAACATAAAGCCGATTCACACTAAAGCTATGGCAGGAAATATCCTCTCCACAGGGCGTAGGCCAAGTAAATGACTTTGTACCTTCACTTCATCCTTTCCATTTACATAGGGTGTACCCCAAGTAACCAATGGCATCCTCTAGGGGGTATTTAAACTCCCCAGAATTCTGTAACAGGGTCTTTTGAGCTCCTATGCTGTGGAGTGTAGTTTCGTTTTCAATAAATCCCTTTGTCCCTTCCTTGCTTTGTGCGTTTTGTTCTTTGTTCAAGATGCCAAGAACCTGGACATCCTCCACTGTTAACAAATGTAGCCATAAACTGCAGAAGTATTAGCAGTACACGTTATTGTCACCAGTAGAAATCACATAGATTTCGGGGTTATTGCAGATATCTCAAAATGCCATTGATATTCATTACTGCAAAGTCACAGTGCTTTTTAGACCTACTACCAGGTATTAATATATTAATAAAGAGGCACATACACATATTACAAACTTTTTTTTCTGAGATGAGGTCTTACTCTGTCACCCAGGTGGGAGTGCAGTGGCACAATCTTGATTCACTGCAACCTCTGCCTCCTGGGCTCAAGCGATCCTCCCACCTCAGCTCTACCTGCCCCTGCCAGGAGTAGCTGGGACTATAGGCGTGTGCCACCATCACGCCTAACTAATTTTTTGTATTTTTGGTAGAGACGGGGTTTCGCCATGTTCCTCAGGCTGGTCTCAAACAAGACCCCATGTCAGTAAATCATTAAAAAAAAAAAAAAAAAAAAATCGATAACATGTAGTTTCAGCTTTAAATTTTTTTTTTAGACATGGGGTCTCACTGTGTTGGCCAGGCTACAGTGCAGTGGATATTCAAAGGTGCAATCCCACTACTAATCAGCACAGGAGTTTTGACCTGCTCAGTTTCCAACCTGGGTCAGTTCACCCCTTTGTAGGCAACCTGCTGGTCTTTCACTCCCAGGAGGACACCATGTTTTTCTTTCTTTCTTTTTTTTTTTTTTAAGAGGCAGGGCCTCTGTTGCCTAGGCTGAAGTCTGAAGTGCAGTGGGCATGGTCATAGCTCACTGCAGCCTCAAATTCTGAGGCTCAAGTGATCCTCCCACCTTGGCCTCCTAAAATGCTGGGATTATAGGCATTAGCCACTGTACCCAGATGAGGTCACCATATTGATGCTGAACTTAGTGCTGATACCCAATTGGCATAGGACACTACAGCCCAGAACTCCTGGGCTCCAGTGATCCTCCTGCCTCAGCCTCCCAAACAGCTAGGTCTACAGGTGCACACCACTGGGCCCAGCCATAGTTTCATCTTATATCTATTTGAACATCTCTGTATACACTGGCATATCTGCTCCGTGGGGAAAATCTCATGGAGGCATAACCTACTGAGGTGCTCAGAAATTCTTCTCAAGTGGGAAAGTCAGGTATCTAGGTAAAGCTGCCATTATATAAATGGGTATAATATCAAATGCAGCTGAGGGAGAGAAAGCAGTGTGTTAATCACTGTTAAGAATCACAGAGCTGTGTTGGCAAAGTTTTATTTTTGAAGCAGTATAGTATTTATATTAGTAATCTTTATCCTTTTTTATATGTCATAAATATGGTGTTTTAAATTTTAAAAATTTAGATGCATAGAACATTGGCCCTGGAAAGGACAGTCCTAACGTAACCCATACACTGAAGATGAGGGAATGATGTTTTTATGCTGACATCCTTCCCTTTAACCAGCACTCGGTTAGTCTAGTACGAAACAACCCATGGAAGAACTGAGTGCTTTTTTCCTCCAATAAACATTTATTTAAAAAGAAAGGAGTTAACACTGAAAGACTATCACGTGCTGCGTACTATGTTAAGACAGTGGAGCTAATAATACCTGTCCTGGAAGATCAGAGTTGACTAACATGTAAAACAAATGTTGTCTAGGAACTTATTTTATGATTCTCACACACTAATCTGTTTGATGCCCAATATTTTCAGTTGTGTGAATAGGGTGAGTTGATATCTGCTTCCCCTGAAGATGGTTTCTGAATTAATTTATGGGACAGACTGAGAGATACAGTTCTGGGAGGAAAGGGAATACAAGTTAAAGGGAGTCTGCTTGACTTCTCTTTGAGAACGGCTGACTGAATACCTACTACAGTTGACATTCACTTAGCCCCACCCTCTCTTACACCTACAAACTCATACTGAGAGCCTTCACAGAATACAAGGGGCATCCAATATCTTTTCTTTTTAAAAATTTTTATATTTCCTTGCCGCTCCAGCTCAAAGGAATACCTAATACCTTTTAAAGAAACAAAATGTATAAAACTTATTCAGTCTTTCATATGATTTTATTTTCTTCCTTCAACCATAATAATATGATATCCAAACTTCGTCTTAACCGGCGGGTCTGTAAACACAGGCTTATCCATCCCACTTACAGGCAAGGCAAATGCTGCTTCTTGAAATGGTCCCACCATGGACCCTCTGGTCATCCAACCCAAGTCGCCCTGAAAAACCCAAAAGATTAAGTGATATCAAGTGGCCCTGAAGAGGGAACAGTTCTACTGTAGCTTGAGAGAATTTCCCAACATTTTGCTAAGGTTATGAGGTATATTCCTAAGAGCAATACAGGAATAGGCTCAATAAGGACAAATAGGTAGAAGAAGTCTAACTCTAGACTGAACACATAAGTACTCTCAACACTGCTGGACTTTGAAGTTAGCTGTGCAAGTATGGTCATGCCTAGGTTTTGACATAGGTGATCCTTATTCTACTATTCACAAGTTGGACATTTCTGCTTTTGAGATCTTTAAACCAAAATATGGCTACAACTAATGGTTGAACAAAAGAATGATCCCTACTTCTGTATTTCTTCTGTGGAGGATGGAGACTTTTATTTTATCTTATTTTATTTTATTATTTGTCATTTTTACTTTGCTTTCTTACCCTGAGAGAAAATTATAAATAATAAGAGCAACGTACTCCTTGCCTGGCTTTATCTTCACTATACTGTGAGGCCACTTCATTGAATCTCATCCCAGACTTTAACTTTTCCATGGCTTCCATGATTTTGCCATGTTTTTCACATAGAATGTGTCTGACCTGCAAGGAAAAAAGTACATTCATGTAATACTTGGAGACCCAAATGACTCCTTAAAGTACAGCGGTTACAGTTGGATTACCCCCACCAGTTAAAACACACACACACATTAGTTCATAGCAAGTAAAAATCCTGGAAATTTGCCCAGGACAACAACCACAATCCCATTCCCCATATTAAGATAATGTCTCAGAGTCCTGATTTAGATCGAAAAATAGGCATCTGGCTGTGGGAAGCTCCCATCTTTTTTTTTTTTTTTTTTTTTTTGAGATGGAGTCTTGCCTTGTCACCCAGGCTGGAGTGCAGTGGCATGATCTCGGCTCACTGCAACCTCCGCCTCCCGGGTTCAAGCAATTCTGTCTCAGCCTCCCGAGTAGCTGGGTTTACAGGCACGTGCCATCACACCTGGCTAATTTTTCTTTTTTTTTTTTTTTTTTTGAGACGGAGTCTCGCTCTGCCGCCCAGGCTGGAGTGCAGTGGCCGGATCTCAGCTCACTGCAAGCTCCACCTCCCGGGTTCCCGCCATTCTCCTGCCTCAGCCTCCCCACTAGCTGGGACTACAGGCGCCCGCCACCTCGCCCGGCTAGTTTTTTGTATTTTTTTAGTAGAGACGGGGTTTCACCATGTTAGCCAGGATGGTCTCGATCTCCCGACCTCGTGATCCGCCCGTCTCGGCCTCCCAAAGTGCTGGGATTACAGGCTTGAGCCACCGCGCCCGGCCTAATTTTTCTATTTTTAGTAGAGGTGAGGTTTCGCCATGTTGGCCAGGCTGGTCTTGAACTCTTGACCTCGTGATCCACCTGCCTTGGCCTCCCAAAGTGCTGGGATTACAGGCGTGAGCCGCCGCACATGGCTGGGAAGCTCCCATCTTTTACAATATACCTCCATGCTAACAGGAGGAGGAAACATGATACAGGTTGAGAGCTGTGGTTCTGGAATCAAATCCCACCTCTGCTGTATGAACTAAGGCATTATTTATTTATTTATTTATTTAGAGACAGAGTCTCACTCTATCTCCCAGGCTGGAGTGCAGTGGTGTGCTCTCAGCTCACTGCAACCTCTGCCTCCCAAGTTCAAGCAATACTCTTGCCTCAGCCTCCCGAGTAGCTGGGATTACAGGCATCCGTCACAACGCCCAGCTAATTTTTGTATTTTTAGTACAGACGGGGTTTCACCACGTTGGCCAGGCCGGTCTCGAACCCCTGATTTCAAGTGATCTGCCCGCCTCAGCCTCCCAAAGTGCTGGGATTACAGGCGTGAGCCACCATGCCCGGCTGAACTTAGGCACGTTTTTAAACCTCCAAGTGTTTCTCCACTTGTACATCGAGATGCAATGATAACAGGACCTATGTGTTCTGACAGGATTGTGAAGATTGAGATAATGCAGCTACCATTGACCAATGGCTATTATTTCATCAGAGTGAGGATGCTAAGAAAAAACCTGCTAGAGAGTATTTCTTTCTTTTTTTTTTTTGAGACAGTCTCCCTCTGTCGCCCAGGCTGGAGTGCAGTGGCCCGATCTTGGCTCACTGCAACCTCCACCCATGGGTTCAAGCGATTCTCCTGCCTCAGCCTCCCAAGTAGCTGGGACTATAGGTGGACACCACCACGCCCAGGTAATTTTTTGTATTTTTAGTAGAGATAGGTTTCACTGTGTTGGCCAGGCTGATCTCAAACTCCTGGCCTCAATCTGCCCACCTCGGCCTCCCAATGTGCTGGGATTACAGGCGTAAGCACACCGCGCCTGGCCAGGAAGTATTTCTTACTAAAAGAGACCCAGTGTATAAGCCTCCCCACAATTCCACACTTTGAAAAGGAATCATAGGTTGAATATTAAGAACACCCAACCCTACTATTCAAATTTGACCTGTGTTTATTTACATAAAGCCATGGATTTATAAAAACACTACTATCCTTAAAAATGATTTTGTCAAGATAGTTGTTTGGCAGGATTTCTCATTTCACATTGAAACAGAATCACTTATAGTCATGTGTCACTTAACTACAGGGAAACATGAGGAGAAATGAGTTATTAGGCAATTTTGTTGTTGTGCAAACATAACACTGTACTTACACAAACCTAGATGGTATGGCCAGCTACACACCTAGGCTATATGGCATAGCCTATTGCTCCTAGGCTACAAACCTGTACAGCATATGACTGTACTGAATACCACAGGCAACTGTAACACAATGGTAAGTATTTGGGTATCTAAGCATAGAAAAGGTACAGTAAAAGTACAGTATGAAAGATAAAAAATGGTACACTTATATAGGACACTTTACATGAATGGAGCTTGCAGGACTGGAAGTTGCTCTGGGTGAGTCAGTGAGTGGTGAGTGAATATGAAGGCCTAGGACATTACTATACACTACTGTAGACTTTTTTTTTTTTTTTTCGGAGATGGAGTTTCGCTCTTTTGCCCAGGCTGGAGTGCAATGGTGCGATCTTGGCTCACCGAAACCTCCCCCTCCTTAGCTCAAGTGATTCTCCTGCCTCAGCCTCCTGAGTAGCTTGGATTACAGGCATGCGCCACCATGCCCGGCTGCCAGCTAATTTTTTTTTTTTAGAGTGCAGCAATGCGATCTCAGCTCACTGCAACCTCCACCTCCTGGGTTCAAGTGATTCTACTGCCTCAGCCTCCCTAGTAGCTGGGATTACAGGCACAAGTCACCACACCTGGATAAGTTTTGTATTTTTAGTAGAGATGGTTTTGCCATGTTGGCCAGGCTGGCTTCGAACTCCTGACCTCGGATGATCCTCTTGCCTTAGCCTCCCAAAGTGCTGGGATTAGAAACATGAGTCACCATACGCGGCCTAATTTTGTATTTTTTGTAGAGACGGGGTTTCACCATGTTGATCAGGCTGGTCTTGAACTCCTGACCTCAGGTGATCCACCCGCCTCGGCCTCCCAAAGTGCTGGGATTACAGGCATGAGCCACTGCACCCGGCCCCTACTGTAGACTTCATACACACTACACATGTAAGCTACAATTTATAAAACACTTTTCTTTATTCAATATTAAATTAGCCTTAGTTTATTGTATCTTTTCAACTTTATACATTTAAAAATTTTTAAACTTTTTGACTCTATTTAATAACACTTGGCTTAAAAAACAAGCACATTGTGCAACTGTACAAAAATATTTTCTTCATATTCTTATTCTACAAGCTTTTTTTTCTTTTTTTTTTTTTTGAGATGAAGTCTCGCTCTGTCGTCCAAGGTGGAGTGCAGCAGCACGATCTCAGCTCACTGCAACCTCCGCCTCCCAGGTTCAAGCGATTCCTGTGCCTCTCAGCCTCCTGAGTAGCTGGGATTACAGGTGCATGTCACCATGCCCAGCTAATTTTTGTATTTTCTGTAGAGACAGGGTTTCACCATGTTGGCTAGGCTGGTCTCAAACTCCTGACCTCAAGTGATCTGCCCGCCTCAGCCTCCCAAGGTGTTGGGATTACAGGCGTGAGTCACCACACCTGGCCACTATAAGCTTTTTTTTTTTTGAGATGGAGTCTCGCTCTGTCACCCAGGCTGGAGTGCAGTGGCTCGATCTCGGCTCACTGCAAGCTCCACCTCCCGATTTCATGCCATTCTCCTGCCTCAGCCTCCTGAGTAGCTGGGACTACAGGGGCCCGCCACCACGCCCGGCTAATTTTTTTGTATTTTTTTTAGTAGAGACGGGGTTTCACCGTGTTAGCCAGGATGGTCTTGATCCCTTGACCTCGTGATCCGCCTGCCTCAGCCTCCCAAAGTGCTGGGATTACAGGCGTGAGCCACCGTGCCCAGCCACTGTAAGCTTTTTTCCACTAAAAAAATTTTTTTTAACTTTTTAAACTTCTTTATTAAAGACTAAGACACAAATACACACATTAGCTGAGGCCCACACAGGGTCAGGATCCTCAGTATCACTGTTTTCCACCTCCATGTTCTGTCCCAAGGAAAGGTCTTCAGGGACAATAACATGCATGGGACTGTCATCTCCTATGATAATGCCTTCTTCTGGAATACCTCCTGAAGGACCTGCCTGAGGCTGTTTTACAAATTTTTTTTTAAGAGACAGCTTCTAGACTGCCTCCTTGTTTCTGCTTCCGTACTCACAAAGTGATTGTCTGCTACAATTCCTGGGAAAATGTACACTGCATTCATGGTCACAGATAGGGGATACCATCCACCATTTTATAAATGAATAAACGAGTATTCTAGATTCTAGTTTAGACAGTGCGACAAAGAGTTTGTAATTCCTGTGGGGTCTGCAAGTGTGACCAACCAACTGGCAACAGTGCATCTGTGTCTTGGAGAGCCAAGCTACAGAAAGTTTGGGAGTGATGACTATGGAGGTGGCAGCTGAAGTGTGGAATTCATGAGGTTACCAGGAAGGAGACGAAAATGAGAAGAGGAGAAAAGAAAGCTAAAGACAACCTTAGAGACTATTAATGTTCAAGCAACAAGTAAAGAACTCAAAAAGTGTAATAAAAAGGGGCCGGGCGCAGTGGTTCACACCTATAATCCCAGCACTTCGGGAGGCCAAGGCGGGAGGATCCCTTGAAGCTGGGAGTTTGAGACCAGTCTGGGCAACATAGCAAGATCCCCACCTCTACAAAAACTTTTAAAAAAATTAGCTGGGCATGGTGGTGTACATCTGTAGTCTTAGCTACTCAGGAGGCTGAGGCAGGAGGATCACTTGAGCCCAGGAATTGAAGACTGCAGTGAGCTATGATCATGCCACTGCATGTCATGCACCCCTTGCTCTGTGTGACAGAGCAAGAACCTGTCTCTTAATAAGAAAAAAGAAAAAGCATAATAAAAAGGAAAGGCCATATAGGTAGGAGAGAAGTGTGTGCTAATAAACCAAGGCAGGAGAGAGTTTCAAGGACGAAATGGTCAACAAGAGTTAAGTGCTGCAGAGACATCAGGTAAGAAGTATAATAAATAAAGTTAAGTAAAATAATGCAATGATAAAGCAATGATCTCAGAAAAAGGAGTTTCAGAAGAGTTTAAGTGCAGAAGCCAGAATGCAGCAGGCTGACTGAGGAAACAATGGCAAGTGGGAGGGTAATGTGTAACGTAAACGTGGGAGACTCTCTCTACTAATTTTGTTTGAAAAGGAGAAAGGGCTCTGGCTAGAAGCAAAAAGTGGAAGACATGTAAATATGAATTTTACGCTGGGCACGGTGGCTCTGGCCTGTAATCCCAGCACTTTGGGAGGCAGAGGCGGGCTGATCACCTGAGGTCGGGAATTGAAGACCAGCCTGGCCAACGTGGAGAAATCCCATCTCTACTAAAACTACAAACAATTAGCCGGGAGTGGTGGCGGATGCCTATAATCCCAGCTACTCGGGAGGCTGAGGCAGGAGAATCGCTTGAACCTGGGAGGTGGAGGTTGCCGTGAGCCAAGATTACACCACTGCATTCCAGCCTGGACAACAAGAGACTCCGTCTCAAAGAAAACAAAACAAAACAAAACAAAACAAAACAAAAAACAACATGAATTTTAAAGGTCCCTGGGCATATTTTCAGAATGAAGGGAAAGACCCAGGAAAAAAAAAACTGGTTGAAGACAGAACAAAAAAGAGGGTAGAGATAAATGAAGGAGCAAGGTTTGGTATTCAGAACACGGTTTGAAAAATTAGCCTTAAAGGAAAAAAGGTAAGGAGATAACTTTGTTGACAGGGGGCTGAAAGCCAGTGAGTTCCTGACGATAGGGCTGGTTTCCACTTTCTTGTTAAAATAATAAAAACATTTAAAAGTTGATGAGTACTTACCTCATTAAATCCTCACACTAACCCTGTGAGACTAGATGAGTGTTTCGAGTGTTTCTTAACCCTGGCAGCATATTAGAATCACCTCCAGAGCTTCTAAAAAATTTTGTTTTTGTTTTTTTGAGATGGAGTCTCACTCTGTCGCACAGGTTAGAGTGCAGTGGCACAATCTCAGCTCACTGCAACCTCCACCTCTCACGTCCAAGCAATTCTCCTGCCTCAGCCTCCTGAGAAGCTGAGATTCCAGGCGCACACCACCATGCCCAACTGATTTTTGTATTTTCAGTAGAGACAAGGTGTCACCATGTTGGGCAGGCTGGTCTTGAACTCCCGACCTCAAGTGATACACCCACCTCGGCCTCCCAAAGTGCTGGGATGACAGGCATGAGCCACAGAGCTCAGCCCTTCTAAAAAAGTTATCGAAGTCCAGGCCCCTCTCCCAGAGATTCTGATGCAGTTCGTCTGGGCTGAGACCTAGGCACTGGTATTTTTTTAGGTGAATCTGATGTACTTCTAGTGTTGAGAACCATGGAATCAAGTTCTCTGTTGACTGATGGGAGTGGGGTGGTGGATGGCTACAGGTGGGTGGTAAAGGATTGCTGAGCAGCATTGAGGGCCTAGGTAAAGTTAGAGACCAAGTTTTAGTGGTCCCAATCCCCAAGGCTATGAGACTTTCCAGTAGGGCCCAGCAGTTCTGGGGAGTTTTTTGTTTGTTTGTTTTTTTGGTTTTTTTTAACTGACTGAACCTCCCTCCCTTCCTCCCTCCCTCTCTCTCTCTCTTTCTTTCCCTTTTTGAGATGGAGTCTCACTCTGTTGCCCAGGCTGGAGTGCAGTGGGGCAATCACGGCTCACTGCAACCTCTGTCTCGCAGGTTCAAGCAATTCTCCTGCCTCAGCCTCCCGAGTAGCTGGGATTACAGGCGCCCGCCACCACACCAGGCTAATTTTTTGTATTTTTAGTAGAGGCGGGGTTTTACCATATTGACCAGGCCGATCTTGAACTCCTGACCTCAGGTGATCTGTGCGCCTTGGCCTTCCAAAGTGCCGGGAGTACAGGCGTGAGCCACCGGCTGAATTTTTCTTTCTTAAGTAACTGTTTCAAATTTAAGCCAAGCTACTGAAATAAGTTAATCTATGAGCAAATATAATACTCATATTGGAATTATTAGTAAATATTTTATTTACATACTTATTAAAAATCAAGTATTAATACTTAAGTTGCCCCAAGGTAGACGTTTTCAAGGAAATCTATCTTTTCTTTTCTTTTCCTTCCTTTCTTTCTTTTTTATTGATGCACAGTAGATGTACAATTTCAAGGTAATACAATAATCTAATACATTCATATAATTGGTAAAGATCAAATCAGTATACTTGGAATATCCATCCCCTTAAATATTTGTCTTTTCTTTATATTAGAACCACTCAAATTCTTCTCTTCTAACTATAGTTCTGATTTTAAGTGCATAGAAAGTAGACCATTGGACTGATCCTGAGTAGCAGGGAGGTGGATGCAGGGAGGTGGTCAAAAGAAAAAGAAACTGGACCTCCTCAATCCAATGATCAAGCCCTTAGGCCTCATTTTGAGTGTGCAGGGGATAGGAAAACAAACATGAAGCCTAGGACAAAGTGGGGAGATTAGGGTGGGCTCGAGGGCTTGGGTGTCTGCGAGGAGAAGAACAGAGGAACAGGACTGGTGGAGTCAGGAAGGGAAGGGGAAGGAGGGAAGCTGAGCTGTGGTCAGTGGGTGGGCCTCAGAATCTGCACAGCTTTTAGCGACGAAAGGGCAGGGTGTGGGCACAGGGGTGGGGTCTGAAGCAGAATGACAGAATGTGAAAGGAGCTGGAGGGTCCCGGGGTCCCTCACCGACTGGCGCCTTCAAAAAGCACTTGAAACAACCCAGCTGTCCTTCAACAGGTGAATGGTTCAACATACTACAGACATACATCATGGGATACAGGTTGAATATCATTTATCCAAAATGCTTGGGACCACAGTGTTTCGGATTTGGGAATATTTGCATTATACTTACCAGATGAGCATCCCTAATCTGAAAATTCGAAATCTGAAATGCTATAATGAGCATTTACTTTGAGTGCCATGTCAGTGCTCAAAAAGTTTCAGATTTTACAGCATTTTGCATTTTGGATTTTTGGATTAGGGATACTCAACCGGTACTATTTAGCAATACAGAGGAATAAACTATTG
This sequence comes from Macaca nemestrina, assembly GCF_043159975.1. NCBI lineage: Eukaryota > Metazoa > Chordata > Mammalia > Primates > Cercopithecidae > Macaca > Macaca nemestrina. Next base: position 82,508,286 of record NC_092145.1, read on the forward strand.
ATAAACAAAACCACTTGAATGAAATCTCCAGCAAATTATACTGGGTGAATAAAACCAATCCCAAAAGGTTACATACTGTATTATTCCATTCATATAACATTCTTGACATTATAAAGTTACACAAATGGAAAACAGGTAAGTTGCTGCCATGGGTTAAGGGGGCTGAGGTGGGGCAGGAGGGAAGTGGGTATAGTTATAAAAGGCCAACAGGAGGGATCCTTGTAGTGGTAGGATTATCTGTATCTTGACTATACCAATGTCAATATCCTGTTTGTGCTATTGTACCATAGTTTACCATAGTTTTGTTAGGTGTTACCATTGGGAGAAACAAAGGAACACATATTATTTCTTTTTCTTTTTTTCTCTTTTAGACAAAGTCTCATTCTGTTGCCCAGGATGGAGTGCAGTGGCGTGATCATGACTCGCTGACGCCTCGAACTCCCAGGCTCAAACAATCATCCTACCTCAGCCTCCCAAGTAGCTGGGACTACAGGCACACACCACCATGCCCAGCTAGATGTATTATTTCTTACAAGTACATGCGAATCTATAATTATCTCAAAATAAAAGGTTTTATGAAAAAAAATTTAACTCTAATCTACTTTCCTAGTGAATAACGTGCCACTCCTTTCCATATATCTCATGAGTGGCCACATTGAACTTATTTTTTCCAGAGAGGGTAAGACACCTCTTTAAAGCCATATGCACCAGGTGTGGTGGCTCATGCCCCTATAATCTTAACACTTTTGGAGGCTGAGGCGGGAGGATCGTTTGAGGTCAGGAGTTCAAGAACAGCCTGGGCAACACAGTGAGACTCCATCTCTACAAAGATAAAAACAACAAAACAAAGTTTTTAAAAAATTAGCTAAAACCGCCAGGCATGGTGGCTCATGCCTGTAATCCCAGCACTTTGGGAGGCCGAGGCAGGCGGATCACCTGAGGTCAGGAGTTCAAGACCAGCCTGGCCAAGATGGTGAAACCGCATCTCTACTAAAAATACAAAAAACTAGCTGGGCGTGGTGGCGGGCACCTATAATCCCAGCTACATGGGAGGCTGAGGCAGGACAATCGCTTGAGCCTGGGAGGCGGAGGTTGCAGCGAGCCGAGATCGTGCCATTGCACTCCAGCCTGGGCAACAAGAGTGAAACTCTGTCTCAAAAAAATAAAAAAAAAAAGTAGCTAAAGCCATATGCAGTGCAACAGTCTCTCAGGTTAGATGCTTATAAAAGCATATAGCCAAAATTACCCTAGAATAACCCTTTATGAAGATGTCATATGGGAGACCAGCATGTCAGCTCTCCTTTAAGCCCAGACATAGCTAGACACACTCTACTTTGTAACAATGACCGCTTCTTCACTTGAGCACCAGTTGAAGTAACTGGGTTGTATTTAGGGGCTATGTTTTATGAAAACTTATCTTTGGATACCAGAACCCCACTTCACATGACTGGATGCCCATACAAGAATTCAGCGCAACTACAGAAAAGCAGGTGCATGTCTCTCATCTCTCCCTCTCCCTCCCTCCCTCTCTCTCTCTCTCTCTCTCTCTCTCTCTCTCTCTGTGGGGCATAGGTTCATTGAATAGAAGAGCAGGCAGAACAGCCCACACCATTTACATGATCTCTCTTTTTTAGGCTACACATGTATGGCTGCATTTATATGATGCAGTTCTACTGCTAAGCTTATCATACAGCAAGGAAATATATATCTTTACCAAACTGCTCCCGAGTAGCCTGTGATAACAAGGATCATCTCTTACTTTTTATTTATTTATTTATTTTTGAGACAGGGTCTCGCTCTGTTGCATAGGATGAGTGCAGTGGCACAATCATGGCTCACTGCAGCCTCGAATTCCCGGGCTCAAGGAATCCTCCCACCTTAGCCTCCTGAGTAGCTAGGGCCACAGGTGTGCACCACCACGTCTGGCCAATTTTTTTTTTTTTTTTTTTTTTTAGTTACAGGGTCTTGCTATGTTGCCCAGGCTGGTCTCGATCTCCTGGGCTCAAGTGATCCTCCCGCCTTGGCCTCCCAAAGTGCTGGGACTACAAGTGTGAACCACTGCGCCCAGCTCCAATTTTGTGTTATTTTGATTTTATACCAGTGTCAGGCTGGCCTGGTAGAATGAGTTAAGCATTCCGTCTTTTATGTGTTCTAACACATAAATGGAATTTATATTTAACATGGAAAAAAAGGAACTAGTAACTCACCTTTACTGCATTGCCACCACCTTTGGGACCTTGAGCCTTCTTGTCAGCACTGTCACTCCCAGAGGCTGCTCCCCCTTTAGAGAAGAGATGACAGGTACTCATTTAAACTGCACCTCCATGTTTACGGACAGGTCCAACACACAACGGGAGTGGATACTTCCATCATAACGCCACACTTCAAAAGGGAACTCGGCCAGACACTTTACAACAAGGGTATCCAATCTTTTGGCTTCCCTGGGCCACAATGGAAGAATTATCTTGGGCCACACAAAATACACTAACACTAATGACAGCTGACGAGCTAAAAACAAACAAACAAACAAAAATCACAAAAAAATCTCATAATGTTTTAAGAAAGTTTCCGAATTTGTGTTGGGCTGCATTCAAAGTTGTCCTGGGCCATATGCAGCCCGTGGGCCATGGGTTGGACAAGCTTGCTTTACAACATCAAGCTAAATTAATCTGACTCATCTTTCTTCAAACAGGAAATCTGTGCCCTATATAAACCCTTCACAGAAAATGGATACACAAATGAGTGTGCTAATAGGTAAATGAAAGCTCCGGAAGCCTGGCCCAGATTCTCTGCATGCAATTTAACACCCTGCCTTCTGAGGGCAGACTCTTAAGTTCTTGTAAGAGTTCTATCAAGTATCACAACTATGTGTTCAAGCATCACAATTCCAGTAAGTAAAATCTCCAAGAATATATTTTTTAAAAAGATCAAATTTCCCACTACCCTTTTTTGGCTAAAGAATACATTCATGTCCAGATTTCTAGAGTCTACTACATTGCCTACTGATGTCTTCCTAGAACCATTAGCAGCATCTTACATTTTACTAGTATGTCATTTTACTACTATGGTAACTTCTGTGTCAATGGCAGCCTACGTACTGCTAGAGGCTGATGTTCCTAATAATTACAGTTGAATTAAGGGTTCAGTTCAATAAACATTTCCTAAACAACTACTGAGTTCCAGGCACTGGGAGTACAAAGATGAACAAGCCATGTACCTTCCTTCAGAAAACTCATATTCTAGTGAGGAAGACAGATCATTTCAGGAGAATGCAGGATATGCAGAGATGGTGATGGACAGGGGGCTGTGGAGGCACAGAGGAACACTGGAGCCAGCCAGGAAGGTTTCCTGGATGAGTAGGAGCTGGTTAGCCAAAGAAAGGATGAGGAGACACTCCAGAATGGGGGAAACGACATGGTATGTGTAAGAAATTGTATGGATGAAGCCAAATCTGAGGTGGGAGTGCACTCAGATGAGCCTGCCTGAGGGAGGTAGCTGAGGGTCAGGTCATTGAGGCCTTTTGGCCCCATTAAGGAGCTTGGGATTTATCTTAGACGTAATAGGGAGCCATTGAAAAGTTTTAAGCAGGAGTGTCCATCTTGCTTGTCTTAGTATCTCCAAGCCTAGCACAATGCCTGGCACACAAAAGGTATTTTAATAAATGTTTGATTAAACTGAAATCCCCAAATACTGACTACCAAAACCCTAAGAAAATGCTACTGCCAAAGGAGTGTTATTAAATCAAACTCCTAACTGGGTTTGCTGTAGATCCGCTCTTGAATGATGATGCCTTCCAGTTATCCCATCCTCTTCCCCACTGGATGCTGTCATCTTCTGACTGCCACCTCACTGCCTTTGATTTCCTAAGGACTCTGGCAACAGCTTTGGGCTTCCTCTCCACCCTCACTCCTGCCATTACCTTGAGTGACCTCACCATCTATCTTGAGGAATCTCACAGTTCTAGGTCTCTTTCCCGAATGTCATGCTCTCTACTCCAAGCTACCGGCCCCGGGGGCACACAATGCAACTGTGCCACTCAGAACTAGTTCAGTCTCTGGCTATAACCTCCTGTCCTTCCAGCTTTCTCATGTCTCATTCCCACAGTACTGGCTCTCTGACTTCACAGAACCTCCCCCTCGACCCCAGTCCCTTTGTCCTGCTACATTCACCTAGACCACCAGACCTCTTTTCACCTTCCCACTCTGGACCCCATGCTCGTTCATCTGAACTGCATTCCCACTGGCCCTTGTAATTCCCTTGTGTTGCTATCGTCCTATCATAACTGCCTAACAAAACCTCAACCACGGCTTAAGGCTGCACCTAGCTCTTTTCAATCCTATATTGTGCCAGTTGCATGGTACCACGTAAATCAGACTGTGAATATTATGTAGTCTACAAATTCATGGCCTTTGATCTCAGTCAGGCTCCTAGCCCTGAGGGCACTTCTTTTACTTTTGTTTCATTCCATCTCCCATTACAATATTCCAGACCTTTATCACTCTCCTCAAGATGCCTACTGACTCCCTGCCCCTCCATCTCCTTTCCTATGACCTCAAGCATAAGGTGTCCCTGCTCCCCCTAGGTCCTGGATTCCATTTTCTCCTAAATCTCACTCCTCTGTACCTTTACCTCTTTTACTTTACTGGATCCTTCAGCTTCACTCCCAAGTTTTCCCCATTCCAAAGAAGCAAAGAAAGTAAAACTTTCTCTTAATCCTCTGTCCTCCTCTATCTACCATCCCATTTCCATGCTTTTCAATTAAAACTTTTCAAGAAGTCCAAATTACCACTTCCCAGTCAGTTCTATAGTCACTGCAATCTGGCTTTTGTTTCACTGAAATCACTTTTACCCAAGGCCACCTCTAATTTCCAAATCTGCCGTGCTTGATAGACTATACCCTCTCTCTTTAAAACATTCTGGTCTCTCCTGCCTCTGGCCACCATTCTGCACTCCCTCTATCTGTCTGCCTTTCTCTGCCTGTCCTAGATCACATCCTCTGCTCTCTGCTCTTTTAATTCTATAAACTCACCACGGATAACTGCATACACTCTAATGGGCTCAACTACCATCTATAAGTTAATGACTCCTAAAACTTACATGTACAGTCTAGACCTCTCCCTCAAACTTCAGACTCAAATATTCAACCACTTCCTGACTACATCTCCACTGAGATGTCCCACAGACACCTCAAAGCCAATCTATCTGAAAGTGAATTCATCAGTCTCATCCCTGCTCCTCATGTATCCTTGATGTTAGCCTGCAGGACCTGCAACAGGTTAGAAATCCAATCCAGAAAACAGAATGATCGTTGATCCTCCCTCACCACCCCTCCCCAACCCAATAAATCACTAAGTCTTGACTATTTCACATCCTAATGTTTACAGAATCTTTTCTCTTTTCTCAGTTCCCACAGCCACTGCCTTAGGTCAGTCCACCATCATCTCTCACCAAGACTACCACAACAATCTCCTTACAGGTCTTTCTGATCCTTAACAGTCCTTTTTAGCACCATATATAGCACTCTCCATGATCTGGTCTCTGTTTCTGTTTTCATTCTCACCACTTGCCATTCTGCCTTGAGTTTTTGCTCCAGCAACACTACACTGCTCACATCATGCTGTTTCCCACCTCAGTGCTTTTGCTGCTGGACCCCAAGTTAGGAATGCTTTAACCTACCCTCAATGCTCATCTTGACCTCTGCCTAATTCGTCTCCAGGAAGCCCTGTTCCCCAGCTAAATGAAGCACTTCTCTCAATTTCTATTATATCCCATACACATCCCTCAACACTACATTTAGTACAGTGCTTTATGATCACTAAGCCTTTATCTTCGGGAGCTCCTTAAGGCCAAAATCTTTTTTTTTTTTTTTTTTTTTGAGACAGAGGCTCGCACTGTCGCCCAGGCTGGAGTGCAGTGGCACGATCTCGGTTCAATTGCAACCTCTGCCTCCCGGGTTTAAGCGATTCTCCTGCCTCAGCCTCCCGAGTAGCTGGGATTACAGGCGTGCACCACCATGCCTGGTGAATTTTTGTATTTTTAGTAGAGACGGGGTTTCGCCATGTTGGCCAGGTTGGTCTCGAACTTCTGACCTCGTGATCCACCCTCCCTCGGCCTCCCAAAGTGCTGGGATTATAGGCGTGAGCCACCGCACCCAGCCCTCTGTCTTATTTTTATATCCTCAGCGCTTAGCACTGTGCCTGACACATTTCTGTTCAATGGATGAATGATTCCTTCCCCGATGGAGGGCATGTCATTCTGTAAGCATTAAAGTGAACTTTAAGGACCATAATCAATGTGTACTTCTTATTACTGGCTTTTGATAAGACCCAATTTTAGAGCTCTAATAACCCCTCAAAATAGCAGCCCTAAAGTCATCGCCTCCGAGGAACTATCCCCACCAGATTCCATTACCCATCAGGGCGCTCCCTGAACCGTAGCCCAATGTATTCCTACAGATGGAATCGATGGGGCCACTGTGGGGCCACTGGCTACCTGCTGCATTCGTCCCGGACTCCGGAGATGGACTGTCTGTTCCCTCCCTTCGCTCCTCACCCGCCCCCATTCTCCTGGATCGCTCTGGCCGCTCTACCTTTCCCCGCTTTTCCAGAACCACTTTTTCCTTTGGGCGGCATCTTGGAAGCTTGTTGTTGAACTCTGAACTGCTCCAGTTGCCG